>NC_044561.1:726129-1065343 GCF_007565055.1 Rhinopithecus roxellana
AGTGTGCAGGAGAGTCTGGGAGCCGTGACTAGGCTGATGAAGGAGATGAGCTCTTAGGTGTGCTGCGGCTGAGCTGAAGACCAGCGCGTCCTCCCCAAGAGCTCCTGGTGAGTATCTTACTCAGACTCCTCTCTGTTCCCGAAGGGCTGGGATGACAAATTCAAGGAGCATGAAAACGCTTTTGTGAAACACTGCTTAAGGCATCATGGAAAGACAATCACAAGATTAATTTAGGACGGGCACAGTGCCTCACACCTCTAATCCCAGCACTCTGGGAGGCCGAGGCGGGTGGATCACCTGAGGTCAGGAGTTCAAGACCAGCCTGGCCAACATGGTGAAACCCCGCCTCTACTAAAATAAGACAAGCATGGTGGTGCATGCCTGTAATCCCAGCTACTTGGGAAGCTCGCCTGAACCCAGGGGGCAGAGGTTGCAGTGAGCTGAGATCGTACCACTGCACTCCAGCCTGGGCAACAAGAGCAAAACTCCATCTCAAAAAAAAAAAAAAAAAAAAAAAGATTAATTTAATACACCACTGAAAAAGATGGGTGTTTTGCAGTGCTTGGGATAACTTTAAAGAAAATGCCAAAACTAGTCTTCCCCTTAAGGGTTTCATCTACAGACCACAAATTATTAAACTAATGTATAATATTGCTTGAGAGATGGTTAAGTAAAAGTCTGAGGCTGATTCAGTCTGTCTGTGGTGCCCAAAGCTCCTGTCCCCGACCCACAAGCTGCCACCACTCACCTTGTGCACTGATGCCCCCAAGCTAGCCAGCACAGACAGTACTTCAATATCCACTTTTCGTGTATATGTCTGCCCTGTGATGATGAAAGCTCTAGAAATAAATAGAAGAGAGACGTATGTTAAAATATTTTAAAGCCATTGCAGTGGTGCATGACTGTAGTCCCAGCTACTTAAGAGGCTAAGGGAGGAGGACTGCTTTAACTCAGGAAGTTGAGGCCAGCCTAAGCATCATTGGGAGACTCTTACAAAATAATAATAATAATTCAAAACATGCCTCTGTCAAACAAGGAAAAACACATCCTAAAGAAAAGCTTGGTCTTATTGGTATGCTAAGTTATACTGAGCCAGTGGACCTAAGTGGTAACTTGCTCCTGGAATAAACTATTCTTCCACCCTTCTCACTAATGCTCAGGACACTGGCATGACTCAAGAAGGACACATGGTGCAACATGCCCATGTCCAGCCACAGCTCAATAGAAATGCCTGGGCGAAGCATCCATGGTGGAACCTGGTGGACTCCAATGGAAATGGTCAGATTTAGCCTAACCTGTTGGGGGCCCTAAGTAAAGAAACAAAAATGTAACAACATGAAAAAAGGTATATTCTAAAGAAACCAGAAGTAAATTATTTTCTTTTTTCCTATAGATTATACAAAAATAGAATGCAGGTCGGGCATGGTGGCCTATAATCCTAGCACTTTGAGGCTGAGGCAGGTGGATTGCTTGATCTCAGGAGTTCGAGACCAGCCTGGGCAACATGGTGAAACCCTGTCTCTACAAAAATAATACAAAAATTAGCCAGGCATGCTTGTAGTCAGAGCTACTCAGGGGGCTTAGGTGGAAGGACTGCTTGAAGCTGGGAGGTGGAGGCTGCAGTGAGCCGAGATCACACCACTGCACTCCAGCCTGGGTGACAGAGTAAGACCCTGTCTCAAAAACAATAATAAAATAAAGTCCAGAAAATATGTCAGCAAGACGATTAGGGGAAAAAAAAAAAAGAATCCAGATAGTAAGAAAATAAAACCCAGGATAGAGACAGAAAAAAAAAAAAAAGGGTAGAAGAACAAAGGAAGAAAAAGGCAAAAATTGTAAGGTCAAATCTAGAGGTATACTGAACACAGGACTTTCATCAACTTAACAGGGAGGTCAACGCATTCCCACTTACCTACCTCTTAAATCCCGCCTTATCTGTCACCATCTTGTCAAGCTGCTCTACCTTGGAAAGAAAAGACACATCCCTACAATAATCCAGGTGTCCAGTATGAGAATGCCTCAACCTGTCATCCTACCCAGGTCTTGCCCCCAACCCCTACAACTTCCTTCCAGTCCAAACACCCCATCCGTCCCACAATCAATCTCTCCTATTATCCTCAAAGACAGCCTTGTCTCTTAGGCTCCACCACTGAGTTTCAGTGTCCTGCAGGTCACTTTCTGAATACCTTATGGTCATCTCCCTCAAAGAGCTGCAGGAAACTGGCCTGAGTGCCAGTGGTGCCCTTTACTCCCCGGAAGCGCAGGTCATCTCGGACACGCTTCAAGTTCTGGAGATCCATGCAAAGATCCTGAATCCAAAGACAGCAACGTTTCCCAACTGTGGTCAGCTGTGCAGGCCTGAAAACCCAAAGAGAACACATGGAAGTCTCAGACCAACACCTTACATCATCAAGGTTTCATTGCTTCTCGTAATAACCACCATTACCCCTTGGAGGGAGAACAATTAAAGAGATGGAGTAACTGGTAAAGATAAAACAAGAGCTAAAACGTTTAGCCAAATAATCGTTACGGAGATTCAATATCACATATAAATAGTCAAGGAGTATGAAACTAAAAGGCTATTGGCATAGTTCTTTTTCCAACAAGAGGCAATTTTTAAATTACTATTATTTCTAGACTGGGTCTTGCTCTGTTGCCCAAGCTGGAGTGCAGTGGCATGAACATAGCTGACTGCAGCCACGAACTCCTGGGCTCAAGTGATCCTTCTGCCTCAGCCTTCCGTGTAGCTGGGACCACAGGCACGCAATACCACGCCTGGCTAATTTTTAAATTTTTTGTAGTGATGGGGTCTCACTTTGTTGCCCAGGATGCTTTCAAACTCTATGTCTCAAGCGATCCACCCACCTCAGCCTCCCAAAGTGTTGGGATTACAGGCATGAGCCACTGTGATGCACGGCAAGAGGCAATTTATTATAAGGGCAGGAACAATGTCCCTTTTGTTCATGGCTATATCCATCGACATAGGTAAGAAATACATCAGATACTCATACTCATGTAATATTTGCCAAGTATCTAATATGCTCCTGCTATTGAAAATACACTAAGGAATGACACAGACAGGATCCTTGTCCAATGGCACTTGCTTACATTGTAAACAAGTAAAAAAGAAAACAAAACAAGATTAGGCTGGGCGTAGTGGCTCATGCCTATAATCCCAGCACTTTGGGAGGCTGAGACGGGTGGATCACTTGAAGTCAGGAGTTCGAGACCAGCCTGGCCAACAGAGACAGGGTAAAACCCTGTCTACTACAAATACAAAAAAGTAGCTGGGTGTGGTGGCAGGTGTTTGTAATTCCAGCTACTTGGGAGGCTGAGGCAGGAGAATCACTTGAACCTGAGAGGCAGAGGCTGCAATGAGCCGAGATTGTGCCACTGCACTCCAGGCTGGGTGACACAGCCAGACTATGTCTCAAAAAAACAAATTAAAAAAAAGAAACAAGATTAATTATTGAGATTTTAAGTGCTAAAAGAATAAAAGAACAATGAAGATAATGGTGATACTGCTATAGATTGGAAGTAGAGGAAAGCCTTTGTGAGGAGTCAAGACCCAGTGAGTAGTAGTCACGCGATGGAGAACCACCCCACAACACGCATAAGCAGAGGACTCGAACATAGCAGCTAGTGGCTTTGTTTCTTGTTAAGCCTAAATCAAAGCAGGGCACCGTGGCTCAGGCCTGTAATCCCAGCACTTTGGGAGGCCAAGGAAGGCGGATCACCTGAGGTCGGGAGTTTAAGACCAGCCTGACCAACATGGAAAAACCCTGTCTCTACTAAAAATACAAAATTAGCCAGGCATAGTGGCGCATGCCTGTAATCCTAGCTACTCGGGAGACTAAGGCAGGAGAATCACTTGAACCCAGGAGGCGGAGGTTGCGGTGAGTCGAGATTGTGCCATTGCACTCCAGCCTGGATAACAAAAGTGAAACTCTGCGTCAAAAAAAAAAGCCTAAATCAAGGCACTGAAGGTCTGTTTCTGAACATAAAACGTAATTACGAGGCCAGCTGCGGTGTCTCACGCCTGTAATCCCAGCACTTTGGGAGGCTGAGGTAGGTGGATCACTTGAGGCCAGGAGTTTGAGACCAGCCTGGCCAACATGGCAAAACCCTGTCTCCACAAAAAATACAAAAATTGGCCAAGTGTGGTGGCACACACTTGTAATCCCAGCTACTTGGGAGGCTGAGGTGGCAGAATTGCTTGAATCCGGGAAGTGGTGGTTGCAGTGAGCCAAGATCGCGCCACTGTACTCCAACCTAGGTGATAGAGTGAGACTCTGTCTCAAAACAAAACAAAAAAACAAAATACATAATTATGAATAAATTGCCCTGATGTCCAATTTCTTTCTTTTTTGAGACAGGGTCTCACTCTGTCACCCCAGGCTGGCACGCAGTGGTATAATCACAGCTCATTGTAGCCTCAATCTCCTGGACTCAAGCATCTTCCCGCCCCAGCCTCCTGAGTAGCTGGAACTACAGGCACAAGCTACCACACCTGGCTAACTTTTTGTTTTTTTTTTTTAGAGCCATGGTCTCCCTATGTTGCCTAGGCTGGTCTCGAACTCTATGCCTCAAACTATCCACTTGCCTTGGCCCCCCAAAGTGCTGAGATTACAGGCCTAAGTCACTATGCCCAGTCTAATTTTTGTTTTTTGGTTTTTTTGAGATGAAATCTCACTCTGTCACCCAGGCTGGAATGCAGTGGCGCGATCTTGGCTCACTGCAACCTCTGCCTCCCGGGTTCAAGCGATTCTCCTGCCTCAGCCTCCTGAGTAGCTGGGACTACAGGCGTCTGCCACCACACCCAGCTATTTGTGTAATTATAGTAGAGATGGAGTTTCACCATGTTGGCCAGGCTGGTCTTGATTCCACTGCTTCATGATCCACCTGCCTCAGCCTCCTAAAGTGTTGGGATTACAGGCGTGATCCACTGCACCTGGCCGCCCAGCCTAATTTCTTTCTTTTTCGCTCTGTCACCCAGGCTGGAGTGCAATGGCGCAATCTCAGCTCACTGCAACCTCCGCCTCCCAGGTTCAAACAGTCCTCCTGCCTCAGCCCCCGGAGTACCTGGGACTCTACAGGCGTGCGCCGGATGTGGCTACTTTTTTTTTGTATTTTTAGTAGAGACAGAGTTTCACCATGTCAGCCAGGCTGGTCTTGAACTCCTGACCTCAGGTGATCCACCTGCCTTGGCCTCCCAAAGTGCTGGGATTACAGGCATGAGCCACCGTGCCCAGCCCCAGCCTAATTTCTTTTTCTTTTTTTTTTTTTTGAGACGGAGTCTTGCTATCACCCAGGCTGGAGTGCAGTGGCCGGATCTCAGCTCACCGCAAGCTCCGCCTCCCAGGTTCACGCCATTCTCCTGCCTCAGCCTCCGGAGTAGCTGGGACTACAGGCGCCCGCCACGTCGCCCGGCTAGTTTTTTGTATTTTTTAGTAGAGACGGGGTTTCACCATGTTAGCCAGGATGGTCTCGATCTCCTGACCTCGTGATCCGCCCGTCTCGGCCTCCCAAAGTGCTGGGATTACAGGCATGAGCCACCGTGCCCAGACCCAGCCTAATTTCTAATAAATAACCTAACCTATTCCAAATGGAATTTCTTTCCTCTTAGGCTAATAACACTGACAGCTAGGAACATCAAGGCATAACACTAGGAATGTCCACAGGAGGCACGTCACAAGCTACAGTATATCCCCAAAATTAATCTTATCGTTTTCCTTGTTAACTGCTAACAGATTATTGGTATAAGCAAAGAAAGAAGTAACTTAGCACGGACTTGTTCACAGCAGCATTATTCATAGTAGCCAAAAAGCAGAAATCACCCAAATGTCCATCAGTTGTTGTTGACAATTGGGTAAATGAAACATGGTACAACCATACAATGGAATGTTTTTCAGTCATAAAAAGAACTGAAGTTCTGATACAACATGGATATTGAAAACAGCAAAAGAAGCCAGACATAAAAAGTCACATATCGTACACGATTCCACTTCTATGAAATGTGTAGAATAGGCAAATGCATAGATACAAAAAATAGATTAGCGGCTGCCAGCGGGTGGGGAAGGGAGGCATAGGAGTGACTATCAATGGGCATGAGGTTTCTTTTTGGGATGATGAAAATACTCTGAAATTATATAGTGGTAATGACTGCATAATTCTCTAAGTATAGTAAAAACCACTGAATTGTACACTTTAAAAGGGTGAATTCTATCATGTAAATTATATCTCAATAGTTTTTTTTTTTTTTTTTTGAGACGGAGTCTTGCTCTGCCACCCAGGCTGGAGTGCAGTGGCCGGATCTCAGCTCACTGCAAGCTCCGCCTCCCGGGTTTACGCCATTCTCCTGCCTCAGCCTCCCGAGTAGCTGGGACTACAGGCGCCCGCCTCGTCGCCCGGCTAGTTTTTTGTATTTTTAAGTAGAGACAGGGTTTCACCGTATTAGCCAGGATGGTCTCGATCTCCTGACCTCGTGATCCGCCCGTCTCGGCCTCCCAAAGTGCTGGGATTACAGGCTTGAGCCACGGCGCCCGGCCTCAATAGTTTTTTTAATTGCATGAACTAAGAGGATGCCCACACATCAACACTGTTTTCTGAGTTCCTAATGGCTACGAACTCTGGCAGCCAAGAGATCTCTTCCATTATGCTATCTCCAGAGGAACATTAGAATGCTTCTGTATTCGCTGAGCACTCTCCCAGAGGCAGGAGAGGAAGAGGAGCTATAACACAGAGGAAGGAGGGTGTGGAGGGAAGCCACTCGCATGGAGCACTTCATATGAACAAGCACTTCAGGCTACTGCTACCAATAAGTATAGGCCCTGCTTTTAAGAAATATGAAGCTCAACAGGCTTTCATAAATTATCATATCCTTGTTGCCACAGCAATACACCATCAAAACAAAAGGCAGATGCTAATATACCACTACTCAAACATCACTCAAAACCTGTCACTAGCACTCCAAAATTACACCATCGGCCTTTTAAAAGGGCTTTATTCAGTAGTCATAGAAATACCTGCATATTTTAAAAGTAAAAATACAAAAAGTATGGCTGGGGGCAGTGGCTCACGCCTGTAATCTCATCACTTTGGGAAGCAGGGGTGGGCAGATCACTTGAGGTCAGGAGTTTGAGACCAGCCTGGCTAACATGGTGAAACCTTATCTCTCCAAACAATACAAAAATTAGCTGGGCGTGGTGGCTGGCGCCTGTAGTACCACCTACTAGGAAGGCTGAGGTGGGAGAATCGTTTGAACCCAGGAGGTAGAGGTTGCAGTGAGCGTGAGCCAAAATCACACCACTGCACTCCAGCCTGGGCGACAGAGCGAGACTCCATCTCCAAAAACAAAACAAAACAAAACTCAAAGAGTAGAAAGAAATTTAATTTTCCTATTATCTCATAAACCAGAGTAATCAACATTTACATCATGGAGTACTTTCAACCAATTTTTGTGCAACTTATAAGCTGTCTTTGTTACCATAACATAAACCTAAGTGCCTTTGCACGTTAGATCTTGTAAGCATCATTTAAATGGTTCCATATTACTCCAACCTCTGGATGTACGAATACTATGCCTTACTTATTCCCTTATTGTTGAACATTTCGATGTTTTTCTTCTTTTTTTTTTTGAGACGGAGTCTTGCTCTGTTGCCCAAACTGAAATGCAGTGGTGCGATCTCAGGTTCACTGCAACCTCTGCCTCCTGGGTTCAAGTGATTCTCCTGCCTCAGCCTCCTGAGTAGCAGGGATTCCAGGCACGTGCCACCAAACCTGGCTAATGTTTATATTTTTAGTAGAGATGGGGTTTGACCATGTTGGCCAGGCTGGTGTTGAACTCCTAACCTCAAGGGATCTGCCCACCTTGATCTCCCAAAGTGGTGGGTTTACAGGCGTGAGCCACCACACCTGGCCCATTTAGATTGTTTCTAATGCTTACTATCATAAATAATATTTTTCAAGGCTCTTGATATGTTTTTCCCAATGTTTCCCAAAGGAACTGTTAGATTTACTCTCTTACCAGTATGTTTTAAAGTAGATATCAGGCTCATTCCTTATAAGCATCCCAAATTACTTATACTTAAATCATGTTTTCATATTCTTCACCTCAAGGTTACTGTAGAAAAGACAGAACTCAAGAAGTAGCTGAAAGCCTATATGCACATAAACAAGAAGTAATCTTACCACTTACTGGAAATGTGTGAAACCTAATGTGGGTAGACTGGCTCGTTCCTTAGCAAAGTCGGCAAGCCGAGAGATCACTCTGGCAAGCTACAAGAAAGATCATATGATAGAAAGAGGTTGAATTCAGGTTGTGTTTATTACATAATTAGGAACAAAACTTTTAGATAATTTTGTATAAAATTAGACCTGTAACTCATGAAAGGCAGCAGCCATATCTTTCCATCTTTGTATCCTAAACTGCCTGGAAGAGTTCATAGCAACCAAAATTTGAAAACTGAGTTGACTACCTAAAATGTCATGAACTATTTTAAGACCATGGCAGAAAAACAACAAAATCATAATCCTGACCCATATATCCCAGCAACATGCCTTTAGTTGCACTCTCTTCATTTAAAAGGCTATGCTTAGGCCCCCACAAGCAAGAAAGGATGACAGCAGTGAAAATGAAGAACTGGCCGGGCGCGGTGGCTCACGCCTGTAATCCCAGCACTTTGGGAGGCCGAGACAGGTGGATCACGAGGTCAGGAGATTGAGACCATCCTGGCTAACATGGTGAAACCCCGTCTCTACTAAAAATACAAAAAAGTTAGCTGGGCGTAGTGGTGGGTGCCTGTAGTCCCAGCCACTCAGGAGACTGACGCAGGAGAATGGCGTGAACCCAGGAGGCGGAGCTTGCAGTGAGCTGAGATTGCACCACTGCACTCCAGCCTGGAGGACAGAGCAAGACTCCATCTCAAAAAAAAAAAAAAAAAAAAAAAAAAAAGGCTATGCTTTAAAAACCATTCACTTAGAGTCTTTTAAAGAGACAGCTGGGTGCAGTGGCTCACACCTGTAATCCCAACACTTTGGAAGGCCAAGACGGGTGGATCCCTTGAGCTCAGGGTTTGAGACCAGCCTGGGCAACATGGCAAAAACCCATTTCTACAAAAAATTAACCAGGCGAGGTGGCATGCACCTGTACTCCCACCTACTTGGGAGATGGAGACAGAATTGTCTGAGCCTGGGAGGCGGAGGCTGCAATGAGCCGTGATCACGCCACTTGACAGAATGAGACCCTGTCTCAAGAAGAAGAAGAAAGGAGAAGGAGGAAGAGAAAAAGAAAGGAGGAAGAGGAGGAAGAGAAGAAAGGACAAGGAGAAGAAACAATTAGTTCTACAGATTAAACACAGGGTTGTCGTTCACCTGAAAAAATGATGCTCTATGTAAAAATTTACACTGTGATTTAGTTGTAACTGGTGCCTATCTCCTATCATAGGGAATCTAGGGTTGGTAGGAAACATCTCCCAACTCCTTACCTTTGGCAAAAGCAGGTCAAGTGCATTTCTAAGAATAATCAAGTCCTATGAAAGAAAATGCAATGATCTTATATTAAGCAGCTTTGCTCAAACAATATTATTACGTAACACTTTTTGGCCAAAAACGCTGGGTTGCTCAGCTACCAGCCTATATCACCATTACCAACCCACTAAGCATGCCAGAAAATACTAATACAAGTTGTTCTTTCCTGATTACTATTTGAAAAGCACGTCAGCTTAACAGTACTACTGGGATCTATAAGGAACAAAACCTTTATACTTATAAAGCCCAGCATGGTGGCGCATGCCTGTATTCTCAGGACTTTGGGATGCTGAAGCAGGTGGACTACTTGAGGCCAGGAGTTCAAGATCAGTCTGTGCAACAGAGCAAGACTGTCTCTCCAATATTAAAAAATTTTTCGGCCTGGCGCAGTGGCTCAAGCCTGTAATCCCAGCACTTTGGGAGGCCGAGACGGGCGGATCACAAGGTCAGGAGATCAAGACCACCCTGGCTAATACGGTGAAACCCCGTCTCTACTAAAGAATACAAAAAACTAGCCGGGCGACTAGGCGGGCGCCTGTAGTCCCAGCTACTCGGGAGGCTGAGGCAGGAGAATGGCATAAACCTGGGAGGCGGAGCTTGCAGTGAGCTGAGATCCGGCCACCGCACTCCAGCCTGGGCGACAGAGCCAGACTCCGTCTCAAAAAAAAAAATTTTTCAATTAAAAAAAATGACTGGAAAATGTGTAAGTCAACAAGGTTTATATTTTCCCAGAGGAGTGCTTGAGTTTCTGAGAAGCTTCCATATGGCACATTCCATTACTTTCCTCCCCCGTTTCTTTTTTTCTTTTTTTTCTTTTTAAGTTGGGAGTCTTGCTCTGTCGCTCAGGCTGGAGTTCAGTGGTGCAATCTCAGCTCACTGCAAGTTCCGCCTCCCAGGTTCACACCATTCTCTTGCCTCAACCTCCCAAGCAGCTGGGACTACAGGTGCCCGCCACCACACCCGGCTAATTTTTTGTATTTTTAGTAGAGACAGGGTTTCACCGTTAGCCAGGATGGTCTCAATCTCCTGACCTCGTGAACCGCCCACCTCGGCCTCCCAAAGTGCTGGGATTACAGGTGTGAGCCACTGCGCCCAGCCTTCTCGGTTTTTTCCTGCCTACAGTTGCTAACAAGGAAAGGAATGATCCAGAATATCAAGGTTTAGGAAATGTAAAGCTGCTTTTGAGGAAGGTTATCTTAAGATGTACATCTTTCAGGTAGCTCCAACACATGTCGATATGAAACAGTAATTACTGAGCCCATCCACACACTGGGTACTGTTTAAAGGATTTTCCAAGTAAGAAGACTGTTCTTCTCCCGTTACCTGACTCGCCAATTACACAAAGATGCCTTTAATTATGTTTCATTTAAGACTAAATGAAAGCATTTGGGGCAACTTAAAAATTACTGGCTTATTCCCAAATTGGACATTTATCTGGAAGCTAACTTCAACCCCCATGGGTATACTCTGATTAAGAGCACAGGCTAGGTCAGGTGCGGTGGCTCACTTCTGCAATCCCAGGATTTCGGAAGGCTGAGGCAGGACGACTGTTTGAACACAGGAGTTCAAGGCCATTCTGGGCAGCATGGTGAAACACTGTCTCTATAAATATTTTAAAAATTTGCCAGGCGTGGTGGCTCATGCCTGTAATCCCAGCACTTTGAGGGGGCTGAGGCAGGTAGATCGCCTGAGGTCAAGAGTTCGAGACAAGCCTGGCCAACATAGTGAAACCCTGTTTCTACTAAAAATAAAAAAAATTAGCTGGGCGTGGTGGCAGGCGCCTGTAATCCCAGCTACTAGGGAGGCTGAGGCAGGAGAATCGCTTGAACCTGGGAGACGGAGGTTGCAGTGAGCCAAGATTGTGCCATCGCACTCCAGCCTGGGCTACAAGAGCAAAACTGTCTCCAAAAAAAAAAATTTTTTTTTAATTAGCCCAGTGCAGTGGCACATGCCTGTGGTCCCAGTTACTCAGGAGCCTGAGGTGGGAGAATCGCTTGAGCCCAGAAGGTCAAGGCTGCAGTGAGCCATGTTCGTGTCACTGCACTCCAGCCTAGGTGACAGAAGCGAGACCCTGTCTCAAAGCATTTTTTTTTTTTTTGAGACAGGGTCTTTGAAAGACTTCAGAGTCCTTCAAAGGTCTTCGAAGGATTTTACAAGTCCTTTGAAGGCCGGGCGCAGTGGCTCATGCCTGTAATCCCAGCACTTTGGAAGGCCAAGGTGGGCAGACGACCTGAGGCTAGGAGTTCAAGACCAGCCTGACGAACATGGTGAAATCCCTCTCCACTAAAAAGACAAAAATTAGCCAGGCACAGTGGCGGGTGCCTGTAATCCCAGCTACCGGGGAGGTTGAGACACGAGAATTGCTTGAACCTGGGAGGCAGAGGTTGCAGTGAGCGAGATGGCACCACTGCACTCCTGCCTGGGTGACACAGCAAGACTCTGTCTCAAAAAAAAAAAAAAAAAAAAAATTCCTTTGAAAAATTATCTCAGCCATTAAAATTAAAATTACATCCAGCAAACCAATGCATAAGCAGGATCTGTAGGTCTTATTTTATAGAGGTCATTTGGTGCTTACAGTTTAGATTGGAAGGACAGTAAAAGCTGAAAAAATTCCTCAGCATTTTCAACCAAGATACTTTTAAAAATAAAGATTTGGCTGGCGTGGTGGCTCACGCCTGTAATCCCAGCACTTTGGGAGGCTGAGGCAGGTGGATCATGAGGCCAGGAGATCGAGATCATCCTGGCTAACAGGGTGAAACCCGCCGTCTCTACTGAAAAAATACAAAAAAATTAGCCGGGCGTGGTGGTGGGTGCCTGTAGTCCCAGCTACTCGGGAGGCTGAGGCAGGAGGATGGCGTGAACCTGGGAGGTGGAGCCTGCAGTGAGCTCAGATCGCGCCACTGCACTCCAGCCTGGGCGACAGAGGGAGACTCTGTCTCAAAAAAAAAAAAAAAAGATCTATAGTTTCACTTCCTAAACCGGACAACATCAAATAAAATTGACAAATACATTCTAGAGACTGAGTTTTAAGTATAAACAACACGGGCACCTACAGTATTGTCTCCAACATAGCAAGAAGTGGCACCAAGGTGAATAATGCCTGCAGCTTGTGGACAGCAGTGGCCAAACGTGTGCACGTGAGCCATCACATCATGTCGTAATCGTTCCTCTTCCTCAGCTGCCATCTTGAAGTCGATGTTGTCCAGGTTTGATTTCATCTCCTGGATTTGTTCATCTGTGATAGGCAAACCCAATGTCTGCAGAATAGGCAAAATAAAATAAAATAGACTCAGTGTCACAGTTATTTGAATGAAGTGGCACCAAGGAAAAAAACTGATTCATGTTAGCAGCAATACCCTATCTCCCAACCCTTAAATTAAAATTTAAGGCAACCAAGTTGAAAGAACACTGGCCAGGGGTAGTGGGGTTGAGGGGTGGTGGGAGACTTTCTCAATGAATCATGGTAAAGTATACTCTAAGAAAGCTCCAAGAAATAAAACAACATAATCCTGCTCTTGACTGTTCCTTCTGCCCAAGACCTCTGCTAGGTTCACTCCCTCACACATTCTGGTCTCTGGAATCAAATGTCATCTCCTCAGAGAGGTCTTCCCTGACTTCAGTGTAAAGCACCCTCTGTGTCACTCTCTATCCCTGGCCTGGTTTTATTGACAGCACTTAAAAACCACATGACATTTTTTACATATTTATTATCCTGTCATTTCCCTCTAGAATGAATACTTCTTGAGGAGCTTTGTTTTACTTATTGCTTGATCCTTAGTGCTTGGCACGGTGGTGGCCATGTTACTTAGATGGATTTACTTAGAGAAACCAAATTTAAGAATTCTGTAAGTAGTTTTGCCAGGAAATTATGTACAGCAAATGAGTGCAACTGAAAGCAATTTCAGGAGATACTGATGAGAAAATAAACACGTCAATGTCTTACATTCATCCATCAGAGGAAAACTTAGGCTGCAAAAAACAGCTGGCAACCCACAGGCAGCTCGGAACTTGGATCCAAGGGTTGAATATAAACAGTGGTGAAACTGATTTAAACCTCACTTGAAACTTGCAAACAGTGACTCGGGGAAGGATATTACATCTTAGACCTTTTTTATCCAAGAGAGGAGCTACTAGCCAGATATGGCTATTCAATTTAATTTGATTAATTAAAATATTTATAAGCAAAAAGTCAGGCCAGGTATGGTGGCTCACATCTTTGGGAGGCCAAGGCGGGTGGATCGCTTGAGTACAGAAGTTCTAGACCACACTGGAAAACATAGTGAGACCCGTCTCTACAAAAAAAAACACAAAAATTTGCCAGCCATGGTGGCGTGCACCTCTAGTTCCAGCTTGGGAGGCTGAGGTGGGAGGACAGCTTGAGCCCAGGACGCAGAGGTTGCAATGAACCGAGATTGTGCCACTGCACTCCAGCCTGGGCAACACAGCCAGACACAGTCTCAAAAACTAAACAAAAACAAATAAAAGCAAAAAGTCAGTTTCTCAGTCACACTAGCTGCATTTCAAGTACTCGGCAGCCACATGTGGCAGAACTGCCTGGAACTTTATAGTCACAGAAGACAGGACACCTCTTGGCTCCTTCCAAAGCAAAGCAGCAGAGGGCAGCATGGCCATACTGCTTCCTCCCCTCAAGCAATGTATCTTTTCAAAATTCATACTTTCCTTACTACGAATTTTCTGCATTCCTCCTAATCTCTTATTCTCCAAGTTTTTTCTTAGCTACTAAGTTATTACGCAATTTATGGTAAATTTGACCTAACAGATAATCCAAAGCCAAAAGTGTATGTGTTTCAGGCAAACAGAGGAAAGAAGACATACTCAGACTCTACATTCCAACTCCAGCTTGAAGCCATTTACTAGCTTTGGCGACCCTGGCAAAGTCTTGAGTACCACTACCCTCATGTACAGAATGGAGTATCAGATGAAATAGAAAGAGTACACACTACTACATCACAAACCACAACACATGATTAAGGCCTACTATGGCTATCTACGCCAAGAGTTTATTAACTTGGCCGGGCGCGGTCGCTCAAGCCTGTAATCCCAGCACTTTGGGAGGCCGAGACGGGCGGATCACGAGGTCAGGAGATTGAGACCATCCTGGCTAACATGGTGAAAACCTGTCTCTACTAAAAAATACAAAAAACTAGCCGGGCGAGGTGGCGGGCGCCTATAGTCCCAGCTACTCGGCGCCAGCTACTCGGGAGGCTGAGGCAGGAGAATGGCGTGAACCCGGGAGGCGGAGCTTGCAGTGAGCTGAGATCCGGCCACTGCACTCCAGCCTGGGCGACAGAGCGAGACTCTGTCTCAAAAAAAAAAAAAAAAAAAAAAAGAGTTTATTAACTTGATGCTCCATTCTTTCATCTGTAAAATAGATACAGTAATAGTATTTAATACTTACTCTTCAGGGTTGTTTGGAGGATTAATGAGCGACCATGTGTAAACGGTTAAGACAGTACCTGGCTGGAAACCATCATTCTCAGCAAACTATCGCAAGAACAGAAAACCAAACACCGCATGTTCTCACTCATAGGTGGGAAATGAACAATGAGATCACTTGGACTCGGGAAGGGGAACATCACACACCGGGGCCTATCATGGGGAGGGGGGAGGAGGGAGGGATTGCATTGGGAGTTATACCTGATGTAAATGACGAGTTGATGGGTGCTGACGAGTTGATGGGTGCAGCACACCAACATGGCACAAGTATACATATGTAACAAACCTGCACGTTATGCACATGTACCCTAGAACTTAAAGTATAATAATAATTAAAAAAAAAAAAAGACAGTCCCTGGGTCTCAGAAGGCACTATATGAATGTCTGCTATTACTGCAGTGTGTAGCCCAATATTTTGGAGGGCAGTGATTAAGGGGAGGGCAGGGAATCTAGAATGAAAGTTTCCTGTTTCGAGAGTTCCATTGTACAGGTCCTAGACACAAACTCAAATTGTTTCCGTGTTTACTGTGCCATTTGAGAGGGCACTGCCAACTTGCTCGTTGTGGCACTTTCCTCTGAAACTTGAGGAGAAACATTATCACTCTCTGGATCACCTTCAGTTGGCTTCAACTCTTCTGGAGCTATTTCTGAAACCGCTGGGCTAAGGAGTTCTCAAACAGCCCTTAGAAAAGAAACTATAAAACCCGGGCGCGGTGGCTCAAGCCTGTAATCCCAGCACTTTGGGAGGCCGAGACGGGCGGATCACGAGGTCAGCAGATCAAGACCATCCTGGCTAATATGGTGAAACCCCGTCTCTACTAAAAATACAAAAAACTAGCCGGACGACCTGGCGGGCGCCTGTAGTCCCAGCTACTCGGGAGGCTGAGGCAGGAGAATGGCGTGAACCCGGGAGGCGGAGCTTGCAGTGAGCTGAGATCCGGCCACTGCACTCCAGCCTGGGCGACAGAGCGAGACTCCGTCTCAAAAAAAAAAAAAAAAAAAAAAAAAACCCGTTTAATAAACCCCTACCTGGAGTCTTCTCCTCAGACGCAAAGCGCAGGCCAGTGAGAAGGAAATGGTGGCCTAGAAAAGACGCATTCCAGTCTTGTCACTTGTCACTAACTACATAGGCACTGTGGAAGACCAAGGGGCTACGTGCTCAGCTCAGGCTCTGGACTGCACCCAGGTTCAAATCCCAGTTCCGCTCTTAATAGCTGCATGGGCTAGGGCAAACAACAAGCTGTCCGGGCTTGGTGTTCTCCTTTGCAATGTGGGAAAAACCCCATCAAGCCTGCAAGATCTTCATGGATTACACGAGAAAAGATGCGTGAAATAATGAGCACAACGGTACGAAACAAGCGCTCGGTGTCTGTGGTTAGCAGCGTACTCCTGCGGGGATGACCAAGGTGAATTCTCTGAAACTACAGGCTGAATTTCTCCCAGCCTCCGCCGCGTCTCGAACCCTCTCGGACTAAGAACACGTGAGGCAACAGGTGGCGGCTCCCGGGCCACCTGCCCTTGCTTTCCTGGGGCCGCAGCTCCTCAGGACAGGGAACACCCAGCTGAAAATAGCCCGTCCGCAGCTCCGGGGTGGCTAAGCTCAGCCCGGCACAGAGCCCGGCACGTGCTGGGGCGGGCCCGTCCCTCCCGGCCCAGCCCCTCAGCCCAGGGTCCGTTACCTGCTCGGCCTCCGCCAGCCACAGCCACAGCTGCCGCCATGTCCGGAATTTATACCTGTCGCTAAACACGAAGCACATCTCCGGGCTGGCATAGCGGGAGGCAAGAGGTGAGCGGTAGCTGTCGGGCGAACCATGATCGCCTCCAGCAGCCATCCCGACCCCGCGACCCCGCCAGGATGGACTGGACCCGGGAAGAGCGGAAGCGGAAACCCGGAGACCGGTGCAGGACGGGGCGGGGCGGGACTTCCTTCAAGCGGCCCAGCTTTCTGGGTTCCGGGCGCCCTGGGCGCTGCCGGCTGCGGGTAATTTCGGCTGCTTCTGCCTGAGAGTTGACGTGGTTCGCTTCTTCGACCAGAAACATGATTGGTGCTTCCTACGTTACTTAGCCGCGCTACACTTTAGTTTTCCTGTCTGAAAAGAGCTACATTAAGACTTGCCCTGGCCAGGCACGGTGGCTCACGCTTGTAATCCAGCACTGTGGGGGCCCCAGACGGATCGCTTGAGGCAGCAGATCGAGACCAGCCTGGGCATCACTGGGAGACCCTCCCATCTCTTAAAAAAAAAAGAAAAGAAAAAAAAAAAAAAAGGCCTGCCTTTCGGGTTGTGCGGATTCAGTGTTAGAGCGGTGTCTGGCACACTTGGAAGGCCGTGTGTGCGCTTGCTGTTACTGTTATTGCTGTCGCCCCACCCACTCCTGCCCGCCTCGCGCAGAGCTCGGCTCTAAGGAGAAATGAAGATACCCAAGGGAAATCGGCATTTACTGCGCCCCCAGTAAGCTGGATGCGGTGGCCTACGCCTGTAATCCTAGCACTTTGGGAGGGCGAGGCAGGCAGATTACCTGAACTCAGGAGTTCGAGACCAGCCTGGGCAACACAGTGAAACCCCGTCTTTACTAAAATACAAAAAATTAGTCGGGTGTGGCGGCGTGTGCCTGTAGTACCAGCTACTTGGGAGGCTGGGACAGGAGAATTTCTTGAACCCAGGAGGCGGAGGTTGCAGTAAGCCAAGATCGCGCCGCTGCACTCCAGCCTGGGCGACAGAGCAAGACTCCGTCTCCAAAAAATAAAAAAAAATTAAGTAGATAGAAATAGAGACACTCAAATGGCCCTTTTGTTTTGTTATGTTTTTGACAGGGTCTTGCGATGTTGCTCGGTGTGTAGTGCCAGTGGGGTGATCATACAGGAAGGGGTTCATCTGGAGCTGTTAAGAGCCAGGTGTCTCAGCTGGGCACGGTGACTCACGCCTGTAATCCCAGCACTTTGGAGGCTGAGCTGGGCAGATCATTTGAGTCCAGGAGTTGGAGACCAGCTTGAGCAACATGATGAAACACGGTCTCTACAAAAAATACAAAAATTAACTGGGCCTGGTGGTGTGCACCTGTAGTCCCAGCTACTTGGGAGGCTGAGGTGGGAGAATCACTTGAGCCCAGGATGTTGAGGCTGCAGTAAGCCATGATTGTGCCACTACAGCTTAGGCAACAGAGACCCTGTCTCAAAAACAAAACAAACAAAAAGAGCCGGGTGCCTGCACCCTCTCCATCTGCACTTAACTCCTAGCTCTCTGCCTTTTACATGAGGAATCTAAAGACACTCAAGCCAGGTGTGGTGGCTCACGCCTGTAATCCCAGCACTTTGGGGGGCCGAGGCGGGAAGATTGCTTGAGCCCAGTACTATGCTGCTTTGAAATTACCTGTTTCTGAGTGCCTTACTGAAATGAGACCTGTGGAGGAATTCCAATTTGAACTCCCAGTTTATTCGCTGAGAGTTGACTTCCCTTTCCCAATAGCCATAATATTTCTAGAATATTAAAAGTACATGATTAAGGGCCAGGCGCGGTGGCTCACACCTGTAATCCCAGCACTTTGGGAGGCTGAGGCAGGTGGATCACCTGAGGTCAGGAGTTCGAGACCAGTCTGGCCAACATGGTGAAACCCCATCTCTACTCAAAATACAAAAATTAGCCAGGCGTGGTGGCAGGTGTCTAGAATCCGCTACTCAGGAGGCTGAGGCAGGAGAATCACTTGAACTCAGGAGGTGGAGGTTGCAGTAGGCCGAGATCGTGCCACTGCACTCCAGCCTGGGCAACAGAGTGTGACTCCGGCTCAAAAAAAAAAAAAAAAAAAAAGTACATGCTTAGATCTCAAGTCTTCAAGATATTTTCTTTGACAATAACTTCTTTTCTAGTCATCTTCCCATTCCTGCTTTCATTCACAGATTCACTGAAAAACCTATGGAGCACCCAGGATGGTGTTCTCCCTCCCCACCTCTGGGCTTTCTTAGATGCTGAGTGACCTCCCAGCTTCTCGTTTTGTTTTTGTTTTGTTTTTTGTTTTTTTTTTTTTGAGACGGAGTTTCACTCTTGTTGTCCAGGCTGGAGTGCAATGGTGCGATCTCCGTTCACTGCAACCTCCACCTCCTGAGTTCGAGTGATTCTCCCGCCTTAGCCTCCCAAGTAGCTGGGATTACAGGCATGTGCCACCGCACCTGGCTAATTTTTTTTTTTTTTTTAATTTTAATTTTTGTAGAGATGGGGTTTCTCCATGTTGGTCAGGCTGGTCTTGAACTCCCGACCTCAGGTGATCCACCCACCTCAGCCTCCCAAAGTGCTGGGATTACAGGCGTGAGCCACCATGCCCAGCTAGATGCTGAGACCTCCCGGCTTGTTTCAAAACTCTTAACAGAATTCAGTGTTGCTTGCCTTGGTCATTGATGGCAAACTTGGGGCAAGAGATCATGTCTCTGTTCCTGGCACTAAGCTCCAAACCTGGCATAGCATAGGTGCTCAGTAAATGTTTGCTGGATGAATAAATGCTGCCCCAAAGGAGCCTAGCCCAGTAAGAGAAATACCGCCCACAATAACCATGCTACACATTAGATTCTGACACTATACTTCCTCTTCCTCCACACCTCCTCAGTGTCCTCATTCCCTGGCTTGTTCATGTCTCCACCTGAACTCCAGAGTTAGCTGTCAGAATTGACTACAGTGCTAATTTCAGAATATTCAGGCCATCAGAGAAGCCTGTCAGTCACCTGGGCTCATCACCGAAGTCTTCTTCCACCTCCCCTCTTGAACTGCAGAAGACTGTTTTTGGGGGTGAGGGCAATCATAGTTCTGGAAAGATGAAGAATTTGCTCCATGAAACTCCCCAGTCTTTGTTTGGAGAGTGCTTCCCACGCACTCATTGCTTGGATATACTGTGATAAATTTACTTTCCTCATTTTCCACCAATGCCCCTTGTAAGAGGTGGAAAGATTAATACAATCTGAAGAGAAACCAGAGCATGCACACCCATGCCCATTGTAAACTCAATGGTCTCAGTCTTCTAGTCCTCTCTTCTTCCTCTGCTTCACTTTGCTGTTACGTTTCCTCCTCCAAACAAGTTTCTACCCGAGTCTTCTTCCTCATTCAGGAAAAGATCTTGCTCGATAATTTTGTCTTGTATCTTTCATCACCCCAGTTCTGTCTCCCTTCTCCTCTTTTATTTTTCAAGACCTTGTCTCAGGCTTTTTTTTTTTTTAGAAATGGGGTCTGTCACCCAGGCTAGAAGACAGTGGCATGATCATAGCTCACGGCTGCCTTGAACTCCTGTGCACAAGCAATCCTCCTACTTCAGCTTCCCCAGTAGCTAGGACTACAGGCACATGCCATCGCCTTCATCTACTTTTGTTTACTTATTAACATAGAGACGGGGTCTTGTTATGTTGCCCAGCTGGTCTCAAACTTCTGGCCTCAAGTGATCCTCCCACCTCAGCCTCCCGAATGGATAGGATCACAGACATGAGGCACTGCACTCAGCTCCTCTGAGGGTTGTTCCTGTTTGTAAATGCCTAGGTCTCTTCCACTATAGGAACATCTTCACTTGCCCTGGTAACTCCTTAACATGGAGTCCTCATTTTCTGTCTGCCTCTTCACCAACCATTCCTGGCACTACCACTTATTAGTGTGTTACTTGGGGAAGTTACTTATCTTTCAGCACACGAGTCTTCTCATCTATAAAATGTGACTGATGATCCCAGGTGTTAGATGCAATAGCAAAAATAGACGCTGGCTCCCTAGCTCACTGTCTGGGATTCCTGCGCTCAACAAATGGTTTCCCACCCCACTTTATTCTTTAGCACTGAGGTGCAACTTCTGCTCTCTCCCCTTCTTCCAAATCAAACTATTCTTAATTACCAATAAGCCTTCTCTAACAGACCAATTAAAATGTCCTTTTCCATAATATGTACTTGTTTGCCTCATGAAAGGTGTGGGGGATGATGCAGGGAATGGAACACACAAGGACAGTACTAGCGGCAGAATTTCCCGATTACATCTTTATGTCATTTTCACTTTTGAACCAAATACTTTTTTTTTTTCTTTTTCCTCTACTCATTCATCCCTCCTGGCTAAGTATTTAGCATTTTTGACAATTTCCCTCCTGTCTGCTTTGAAAACTAAACTGTACTGATTTTTCCCCCTTTCTGACTGCTTAGTCTTTTTTGTTTTGTTTTGTTTTTGTTTTTTGTTTTGAGACAGGGTCTTGCTGTGTCACTCAGGCTGGAGTGCAGTGGCATGATCACGGCTCACTGCATCCTCAACCTCCTGGGCTCAAGCAATCCTCTTGTCTCAGCCTCCCAGGTACCTGAGACCATAGGCACCACCATGCCTTGCTATTTTTTGGCAGAGATAGGGTCTTGCTATGTTGCCCAGGCTGGTCTTGAACTCCTGAGCTCAAGCGATCAGTCCACCTCAGCCACCCAAAGTGATGGGATTACAGGCGTGAGTCAATGCGCCCGGCCTCTTAGTTGCCTTTTGAAGAGGCTTCTCCTCTCACTCCCGGAAAAGAAGTAGGGGAGGTTTCCTCAAGATTTGATCCATTTGGGAGGCTGAGGTGGGTGGATGACTTGAGGTCAGGAGTTCAAAACCAGCCTGGCCAACATGGTGAAACCCCACCTCTAATTTAAAAAAAAAAAAAAATCAGTCAGGCGTGGTGATGGGTGCTTGTAATCCCAGCTACTCAGGAGGCTGAGGCAAGAGCATTGTTGAACCTGGGAGGTGGAGGTTGCAGTAAGCCGAGATAGTGCCATTGCACTCCAGCCTGGGTGACAGAGTGAGACTCCGTCTCAAAAAAAAAAAAAAAAAAAAAAAAAAATTTTTTTTTTGATTCATCTTTCCTCCCCTTGGACACCCCTTGCACATCTGCAAGACTTACCTTCTGAGTCCACAGGCCCTTCAAAGTTTTGACTCTTGATCTTTAAAGGCCGCTACATAGACACTTCCAGCTGGCTTTCACTGTTACCTAAAGCAACATCTCTAAATAGAAATTTTGTTTCTTGAGCCCTAATTCAATGAACACGTCTTCTGAGTGTTTTCTGCTTTTATTTCAAGCTTTTAAAAACCTCGTTTCGCCGGCCGGGCGCGGTGGCTCAAGCCTGTAATCCCAGCACTTTGGGAGGCCTGAGGCGGGCGGATCACGAGGTCAGGAGATCGAGACCATCCTGGCTAACACGGTGAAACCCCGTCTCTACTAAAAAAAATACAAAAAACTAGCCGGGCGAGGTGGCGGGCGCCTGTAGTCCCAGCTACTCGGGAGGCTGAGGCAGGAGAATGGCGTAAACCTGGGAGGCGGAGTTTGCAGTGAGCTGAGATCTGGCCACTGCACTCCAGCCTGGGTGACAGAGTGAGACTTCTTCTCAAAAAAAAAAATAAAAATAAAAATAAAAAAAAATAAAAACCTCGTTTCCCACCCAGGTGCAGTGGCTCACGCCTGTAATCCCAGCACTTTGGGAGGCTGAGGTGGAAGGATCCCTTGAGGCCAGGAGTTTAAGACCAGCCTTGGCAAGAAAGTGAGACCCCCATCTTCATAAAAATTTTCAAAATTCATCAGTTTTTTTTTTCTCTGAGACAGGGTCTTGCTCTGTCCCCCAGGCTGGAGTGCAGTGGCAAAACCATGGCTCACTGCAGCCTTGATCTGGGTTCAAGTGAGCCTCCCACTTCAGCCTCCCGAGTAGCTGAGCCTATAGGTGCGCAACACTACACCTGGCTACTTTTTCAGTTTTTTAGAGAGAGGGTCTCGCCATGTTGCCAGACTGGTCTTGAACTCCTGGGTTCAAGCAGTCCTCCTGCCTCAGCTTCTCAAAGTGCTAGGATTTTAGGCGTGAGTCACTGCGCCAGGCTTCATCAGGTTTATGCTTTGAAATGGATCATCCCTGCAATTACATATAGAATGTATTGGAGGTGGGGGTACTGGAGTGAACATCAAGTGAGAAACCAGCCAGGCTAATGCAGTGAACTAGTTAAGACCTAATGGTGTAGGTGATCTAGCTTGGACAACGGAAGTGGCCAAAGAAAGGAAGAAAAGAGATGAAGAGGTACAATCAACCCAGCTTGGTGAAGAATTAGTTAAGGAAGGAAAGGAAGCAGCAGAGTCCAAGAATCCTCCTAGGTTTTTAGGTTTTATTGTTGGGTGGATGGTGATGCCAGTTACCACGGGGTTGGGGGTGGGGCATGCAGGCAGGTCAAATTCTGTTTTGGATTTATTGAGTTTGCAGTATCATTAAGATAAGCTAAGTGCTCCCAGCACTTTGGGAGGCCGAGGCAGGTGAATCATTTGAGGTCGGGCATTCCAGACCAGCCTGGCCAAAACGGTGAAACCCCGTCTCTATTAACAATTCAGAAAAATAAGCCGGGCGTGGTGGTGGGCGCCTGTAATCCCAGCCACTGGGAGGCTGAGGCAGAATCGCTTGAACCTGGGATGCGAAGGTTGCCGTGAGCTGAGATCACGCCACTGCGCTCTAGCCTGGGCAAATGAGTGAGACTCCCGTCTCAAAAAGAAAAAAAAAAAAAAGTACTTGGAAATGTTGAGTAGACAATTATATATACAGGTCTGGAGCTCAATGGTAAGGGTTGGATATGAATTTAGGAGTCATTCACATATAGATGGTTAAAGTCACAGAGGCTTTAGGCCCCAGAGCAGATGAACCTGCCCTTTTTGGTGCTTATATTCCAATACGGGAGATGGAAAATGAAGAAATAAGACAATTTTACAGAGTGGTTAAGTTTTATGAAGAAAATGTAGCAAGATGAGCATAGAAACAGGGTGGGTCTGAGAGTTGTGACAACCGTTTTTGGATAGGATAATCGGGCAAGGTCTCACATTTGGTCAGAGACCAGGCAAATATCCAGGGGAAAGGGCATTCCAGGCACAGGAAACAAGTGTTTACAGCCTTGAGGGGACATGAGCTTGGTGTAACTAAGAAAAAGGAATGGGCTGGCATGATGGCTCATGACTGTAATCCAGCACTTGGGGGAGGCCAAAGTGGGAGGATCGTTGGAGGCCAGGAGTTTGAGACCAGCCTGGGTAAAACTGCAAGACCCTGTCTCTAACAAAAAATAAAATAAAAATTTAAGTAGCTGGTCATGGTGGTGAACGCCTGTAGTCCCAGCTACTTGGGAGGCTGCGACAGGAGGATCACTTGAGTCCAGGACTTGGGGGCTGCTATGAGCTATGATTGTGCCACTGCAGTCCGGCCTGGACAACAGAGTAAGACCCTAGTATACAGCAAACAAAGGAGGGCCTGGGTTTGAGCACTGATGCAACCCAACATTTCCTGGCTAGATAAGAGGATGAAAGCGTGAGAGATACAGGAGACAGAGGAATACATCAGAACACAGAAGGAAATCTAGGATTTGTGGTCTTAAAAGGCAAATGGTCATGTCCACTGGACTTAGGGACTTGTTAGTGACCTTCAAGAAAGCTCTTTTAGTGAAATGATAGGTGCAGAAACCAGATTGGAAGACTGTAAGCGGAAGCGAGAACATTTCTGGAGAGTAAAACTGTGGCAGCAGTTGGCAAGGCAGCAGCTGGAATATGAGCTTTATTATGGGATGGACTTGAGCATGTGGAGGGAGCGAGGGCCCCAGTGAACACATGGAGACAGAATGGGTAACAGAGGTAAAAGTTACCAGAAGGCAAGAAAGGAAGGATCCTGAGCAACGGAGAAGGAACCAGAATAAGAAGGAAGACAGACCTCTCTCTCATGGTTTGAAAGCAGGAATTTGAGGGCATTTTTCTGCTAACTCTAATTTTATCTGTGTACTAGTAGGCAAAGTCCTCAGTTGAGGGAGAAAGGGGGTTAAGATTTGAAATCAGAAAAGGTCTTAAATTGGGAAGGGTAGCTGCACATGGTGGCTCACTTTTGTAATCCCAGCACTTTGGGAGGCTGAGGCAGGAGGATAAGGCCAGCCTGGGCAACACAGTGAGACCTCATCTCTACAAAAAATTAGCCAGGTGTGGTGGCACACACCTGTAATCCTAGTTACTCCAGGGGTTGAGGCAGGAGGATCACTTGAACCCACAAGGTCGAGGTTACAGTGAACTATGATCACACCACTACACTCTAGTCTGGGCAACACAGACCTTGCCTCTAAAATAAACAACATAATTGGGAAAAAAGTGGTAGAGTGAGCTGATCAGAGGAACACTGGAAGCCTGCTGGACAGTGTCAAGGTCTCACTGGGGGGTAGGTTACAGTGGATTTACGGGAGTCCTCATATGCCCTGTAGTGACTTTTTTTTTTTCCAGCAATGCTGGGCTGCTTTTGGGTGCTGGGGGACAAAGTGGGAATGTGGTCAGGTAGGTGTCAAGAAAACAGAGCGGCAGGTAAAGTATGGGTATTAGCAAGCGTGTTACTGAAATTACAGGCTGCAGAATCTAAACTGGATTAGGTGGGTATGGTTGATGAAGTCAACATAGCCAGAGGAGTGGGAGCCAGTTGGGAGGAGAGGAGGTCATGGTCCAGGATGCTGAAATTAGTGACTCTGGAGGGGAGCAATTTTGGGTGAGCATGGGTATGTGTGGCTGGGGTGGGCTGGAGGAAGGGTTGAGAAGCCCAGGTCATAGGTGGATTTTCCATGTGGACACTAAAGTCACCCAAGATGATGGAAGGACACATCTGTGGTGAGGAAAACTGGGTCAGATGCTAAAGTCTTAACAATCACCTTTAATTCTACAATATATTACTCCTTAGCCATTCATATATTTTTAAGATAATTCAAATTTAAAACAAAGTCTTTGGTAACAAAGGTCTTTATAGTCTCTGCAATGATCTCAGTAAGAGCACCTACCTGTGACAGGCAGGCCCTCCATGTTTTTGAACAGCTGGTGCGTCTCTTCTTACCCGTTTTTCAAGGTTTACTTCTTTTGTGATGACAGACGGGATGGCACATGGCCTACCACTTTGTACAACAGGCCTTCTTTAAGACCTTTTCTCAGAATCCAGGTATTTTTCAGCAGAGGCATTTGGGCATAACTTTTTTTTTTTAAGACGGAGTCTCGCTTTGTCACCCAGGCTGAAGTGCAATGGCGCGATCTCAGCTAACTGCAATCTCCGCCTCCTGGGTTCAAGTGATTCTCCTGTCTCAGGCTCCCAAGTATCTGGCATTACAGGCGTGCACCACCACACTCGGCTAATTTTTGTATTTTTAGTAGAGACAGGGTTTCACCATGTTGGCCTAGCTGGTCTCAAACTCCAGAACTCCAGTGATCTGCCCACCTTGGCCTCCCAAAATACAGGGGATTATAAGCATGAGCCACTGCGCCCAGCCTTGGTATAACTTTTGATTCCAATCTGGTTTCCTATTTTGGTTTCACCCATGACAGTGAGTTTCAGTGAACAGAATGCATAGACATCACATGCTTAGAACAGTGCTGGGCTTATAGTAAGCACCCAATCAGTGCAACCTTCTATTGGCTAATTAAATTATTCTGAGCCAGTTGGGCACGGTGGCTCATGCCTGTAATCCCAGCACTTTGGGAGGCTGAGGCGGGCACATCACCTGAGGTTAGGAGTTCGAAAACAGCCTGGCCAACATGGTGAAACCCTGTCTCTACTAAACACACAAAAATTAGCTGGATGTGGTGGCGTGTGTCTGTAGTCCCAGCTACTCAGGAAGCTGAGGCAGGAGAATCGCTTGAACCCGGGAGACAGAGGTTGCGGTGAGCTGAGATCCGGCCACTGCACTCTAGCCTGGGCGACAGTGAGACTCTGTCTCAAAAATAAATAAAAAAAAAAAAAAAATAAAAATAAAAAATTCTGAGCTTCCTAATGATTTTTCTCACAGCATTCTGAGAATAAAATCAGATACAAAAGTACCTGGAAATGAGGAAATATTAGTTCCTGTCCCTTCTTCCTCTTCACCATTCGAGAGATGTTTCACAGTTACATATCTAACAAGTCTCTATTTTAACAGCTAACCATAAATACATCGGAGATGGGGAAAATCTAGCCCAATGGTTACGGTTATGCTCCTCAGCAGTGTTGCAGCACCCGAAGCAGGGCAGAGGAGCACTCACAGGGCATTTTCTGGACAAAGCTAACTCGCTGGTTATCATCCTCGGGCACCGCAGCAGTGGGATGCAGCAGAACTCTAGGCAGGCATCTTCTCTCTTCTCATGTTCTCATTCCAAATGCAAATTAGGATTAAACAAGACAACAGCCAAAGGTTGAAGGAGAACATCAATTTGTCTTAGAGGATTTGAACCCTGCACTGTGGCAGACCGTGTTCAGCACTGGGGCAGGCAGTGAGCAGCACAAACCAACCAGCCAACCCAACAATCCTAACAAAAACATGACAAGATAGACAAAGTTGCGGCCCAAATTCAAATGTTGAATTTCTGACAGCTTTTACATGTGGAGCAGGGAAAGAAGAGTAAGAAAAAATTATATATAAACATTCAACAAATGAACAAATTAAACTGGCAGAATAAAACAGGAAACCACAATAGTAAATGCTTAGCAGCCAAACACATTTATTAGTCTTTTTTCTTTTTTTTTTTTTCCAGGAACCCAAAAATATTTTGTAGTTATAATGTAAGCAACTGAGTTGCACATAGTACAATCATATCTTTCCAAAATAAAATAAAATAAAAAAAACTAAACAAAAACAAAAATAAGCTGTTTAAAAGCCCAAAAAAACCCTTCAGAAAACTCTTATATATGCATTACATCATCTCTCAGTTTTAATGAAATGACGACGACTTAATTCCTTATTACTCAACCTGTCACAATCCAATAAAACACCACCCTTTAGTTTTTTTTGTTTTTGATAATTTTTTTTTTTTGAAATCCAGCATGAGAAATACAGTACCTGCTATGGCAAAAAATACACATAAAATGCAACTTTTCAGCTTATTTGTACATTAGTAGAGTTTAACATTTTATTGTTTGTTTTTTTTTAAGTGAACCAGTGATTTTAAGTACCACTATACTAAAAAGGAAAATAAAATATAGAAAAGGGGGCCCAGCCTGCCATGCAAGTGCACCTCTAAAGTGCCTAGTTTCTGTGTCCATGTAAAACCAGTAATATGAGGAGCAATTTCAACATATGGGAGTTTGATTAAACCTCTATGTTAAAAAAAAAAAAAAAAAAAAAAGACAATGCCACATCCTCCCTTTTCTCCCCCCAGGCGTCCTTAAATCCCATCATCTACTTTCTCTATTGCCCATCAAAGAGAGAAAAGAAAGCCACCAAAATAATATCGTAAAAGCAACTTCAAGTATAAGAAAAAAAAAAAACACTTAAAGGTAACTTGCAGAGAGCATCAATATGTGCAGCTGATTAGTCATTTTTACAGGTTTTGTTTCTGCTGACAGTGTCTCAGATGAGAGGAGTTTTGCTGTACCTTCCTGCTACCTGTTTGTGTGCAAAGTTGGAAAGCTGCCTTTTAAAAAATCCAGCCTCTTTTTGATGCCCTTTTCTGCACCTTCTGTCTAAAGGGGGCAAACAGAGACGTGGAGGGAGGAGGAGAGGAGGAAGGAAGCCACAAGTCACAAATAATTAAAATGGTACTTCTCTACCTATCCTCCTCTGCTAGGCCCCCCAGGTCCTCCTCTGTGAAGTGACTCCCATTATTCACTGTTTCCTGATTTGGTAGGATGTATTTTACTATGTAAACATAGCCCCCTAGGATTATGGAACCCAAAGCAGCATTTGTATCTCCATCTAAATGGAGACAGATAAAATAGTCCAGAAACCTCTCCTCAGGTTGCTTTTGTTGTCTGTTTTTTGGTTACGCAAAACAGGGATGAGGTGGGTGGCGGGGTGGGCATAGAATGTGAAGTTATAAGCACGTAGTGGAGAGTTAGGAGTGGGAACAGTTGAGCTGTTGTATCTGCTTTTTATTTTTTTTCCTCCCAGAAGGGTTTTTTGTTTTTTTAAAACCTGTTAAAAATGTTCCTGCACCTTAAGTCATACTGAGATTAAGGCCAAGGGTGCAGAATCTTGTGCACGTGTCTCTTTGAGCACATTCACGGTGCATGCACCATTTTTGATGTCTTCTGTGAGATCACTGCATACACTTTGGTCACTGGTGTGTGCAAAGGGTGGTGGTAGGGGGAGTGTCCCAGGAAAGAAGTGCAGAGATCAGCAAAGCCCTTTGGGAGCATTGTATAAGAGATATAAGGGCAGGCAGAACCCATGAGGGATCAGAGACTGATAGAAAAAGGGCCTCCAGATAAACAAAATAAATAAAATTCCAAGGTCAACAGTGCCCAAATCAGAAGGTGGGTGGATAATATGCATGCACTTATAATCAAGCTTCTTCCTTCAAAGGAAGTCGTCACTATACAAGATCAGTGAGATCCAACTGAAAAGGGCTTCTTGACTAGTAAAGGGTTTATCTTAAAGATGGGGGCGAAGGGGGTGTCTGCGAAGAAGCAATTCAAAATGATCCATTCCAACCCTGCTTCATGGGTGCCCAAATCTAGGCAAGCAATAGCTGATAGATCCACATGAGCAGCACTTGTTAAAAGCATTTCCCTCTACTTAATGTCAGCTTCAAGCTCATGGAGGGGCTAATGGAAGAGCTGAGGATGCACATGGCTTTCAGGGTGGTTTGCACATCTCCCTACACAAGTTTCCTCCCAAGTAAGAAATCGGTACATTTCCAGAGCATCACAAAGTGACAAGGCTATGGATTCTACAGCGCAAACCAAAATGCCGGGGACTACATCCCTTTGTGAACTACAAAATGATACTGAGTTACTCAAGGGGTGTATATGTGTGTGTCTGAATCAAGAAAGGTTGAGAGCTCCAGGTATTGTGTGGAGAACATTCTGGAGTCCCTCCAGGGGATGGATCTTCTGGAAGAGAGAAATTCAGACACTTCTCACCCTGGCACTAGATTGCTGGAAGAGATGGCAGCTATTTAAGACAGGGGTTTTTGTGTGTGTGTTTTTTGTTTTTTTATTTTTTTTGAGTTGAAGTCTCGCTCTGTTGCCCACACTGGAGTGCAGTGGTACAATCTTGGCTCACCACAACCTCCGTCTCCCGGGTTCGAGCAATTCTTCTGCCTTAGCCTCCCGAGCAGCTGGGACCACAGGCGCGCGCCACTGCGTCCGGCTGATTTTTTGTATTTTTAGTAGAGACGGGGTTTCACCATATTGGCCAGGCTGGTGTTAAACTCCTGACCTCAGGTGATCCGCCCACCTCAGCCTCCTAAAGTGCTGGGATTACAGGTGTGAGCCACCGTGCCCAGTCAAGACAGGGTTTACATACTGGTCTGCTGTCACTGTGTGGGAGGCAATGGAGAGAACACCCCTCCACCACAAATGCAAACCCGCTCCCCCAACCTGCTCTGCTCCTTCTTCTTAAACATGAAAGAGTAAGATCTGAAACTTCTGATGGCTTAAAAACAAAAACCAAAAAACAAAAGAAGAAAACATATTTTAGGGTTACTTTCACAGCAAAGAAAACATTTTTTAAAGTTATCCTGCTATTTACATGTTCATATTTTAAAAAGGATAATCCACTGATGTCAGAAAGGAGAGAGGAGTTAAGGGTTTACATTGCAGGGGGAAATGTACCTCGAGGTATTATTTTGTGTGAGACAGTTGAAACGTCAGGATTTTATTTTTTTGTTTTTTTTTTTGTTTAAAGGCAATCTAACAGATTAGAACCCTGATAAGATCATGCCTGTGCAGCCCTGCACAGGCACGAGGAGACTGTGATCAAGTCTGTTACTCGTTACAGTACTGTGAACGTCAACAACAAGAATTGCTGCATGGAAAACACTGAATATAGGCAGAACAATCTCTCGCTTACGATACCGTGTGTTGCAAATGATGCCTAGACCAGAGCAATGCAGGCGCTATGATTTATCACAGGCAAGATCAACAAAGGAATTGTTAGGACAAAGAAGAGGCTGCATGCAGACCTCCCCTGTCAAAACACCTCGCAGCTCACTGGCTTCATACAGCCTGCCAAACGCAAGGGAAGCAGAGAGAGGGATGGTGAGTAGGGAAGATAAAACTTTTTTGCCTGCCGAGCAACAGCCCTCTTCCCCACAAAGCAGGACAGTTCCTTGTAACTCAGAGTCAGTTCACTTAAACATGATTAAAAAGAAAGAAATATGAAAAAGGAGAGAGGAGGCGGAGTTTTTCAAAACTGACCTAAAGATTAACTTTCAGGTCAGCACGCGTGAGGTGTGGTTTCCTGAGCTTGAAGGGCTCTGGATTCAGGAAAGGATGAGTACTTTTTCCAGAGAACACTGGAGCCTGTGGAGTTCCATTGCTACAGTGGATTAACGCTGCACGGCTAGGATCAAGAATCCTGAACCACACTGGTTGACAGGAACTGCCGGCCCCTGGAATTTACCTGGCCATCAGACCTGCCAGCAACAGTGGCAAGAGGACTCAGAGGTCTGTCTCACTGTGCTGACCTTACCACATCGTCTCTCACTCCCCTTCCCCTCCAGGACACGGGGACACCATGGACACAGAAACTGGAGAACAAGGATGCAAAGCTACTCCCGTCCCCTTTCTGCCCTCTCTTCCCCCCACCCTTTGCAGAATGCATAGTTACAATTCACCTTACAACATAAAGAAGCGACGATGACCACATGTGGGACTTTTTTTTTTTTTTGAAAAAAGAAAAAAATCCAACCTCTTCTTAAATTCAGTATCAAAATTCACATTTGCATAATAATACATTTCAAGGCCATGAGAGAGGAATGAGAGCAAAGCGCAGAAGCAGCATCTCTCCTCCCTGTGTCTTCCTGAACGAAGCTGAAGCAATCGAGCGGGAGGGACTGTTTTCCTCTTTGGGGGAGCTCTGAGGAATCATGGAAACGGCCCTTAGCATTTCTTTAGAAATTAGATATTTCTTTAGAAGATAGGAGTGGGGAGAAGAGGTGAAATTGTTTAAAACATAAAAACAAATAGAGACACTGCAGATTTCTGTGTTCAACTATAATAGCGCTGAAGAAACAAAATATGACTTGATTTTTCTCTTTTCTTTCTCAAACACTTCAATCTTAACTCTTCAAAACCCCTTTTCCTTGTGTGTAATACCCTGTTTGCATCAACAGCAACGTGGTGTGACGCCCATGTGGGAACATAACGGCCGCCTCAGGACAGGACTCAAAGGGTAAAAGTGTGCTGCTCGCTCTGCACACTGGCAGAAGCTGGAAAACGCCTTGTTTACATGCGTGAATGTGTCACAAGTATCACCATATTCCAATTCTCCAGTGCTTACAGAAAAACAGAAAACAAAACAGCCACAGCCACAGGAGCACAAACATACACAGAGAAAACCAGGGAATGCAAATGTGTAAACCTGCGCTCTTGGACGAACCTGGGTCTGCGTCGCCTGGGTACCTTCCCCTCACTGTCTCCTCTCCCAAGTCCCAGAATCTCTCCCACTCAGCTCTACACTGTGCAATATTGATGCTAATGAAATCTCAACAGCTGCCCCTGGGACTTCCAGGAGGAACTCTGACTTCCCTAAAGACTTAAGCTGACCGTCTTTCTGTTTGTATCCAATGGACAGCCTCTTCCTATAACAGACGGTCTCTGTACTCACAAAGGCACATTCAGAAATACTATACTTAATTCCTTAGACAAAATTTAAAAAGGGGGATGGATGATGTTTTAAACACATTTATTCTAAATTATCCCAAAATTTCTGGCAAGAAGTGTCATGCTAAAATGCATCACTTGGTGAGAAACTACCTTTAAAAGGTATGTAACTTCTTAAAGGGATTCAAAGGTTTTTGTTTTGCCTAAATACCCACCTTTCCCATTTTTGGCGAACACACATAGAATATACTGTCCTCCTCTCTGTAAAGCTCTTCTGTAGGGCTAGTCTCCTGGCAGTAAGGCCACTCCACTTTGCCTCCAGTCAACTTTTACACCCACCCCTCTGGGAGTTGTACACACCTTTCAGTAGCCTAAGGGGAAGGAACACCAGATTCCGGAGGACGGAGGGTGGGAGGGAAGGAAAAGCACTTCCTTTCACAGCTCTGCTGCAGCAGCATCATGAGCCACCTCGACAACTGTCTTTTGCTGCTTACTGTGAGCAGTGAAGAGGAATTTCCCTTTTTGGAAAACAAACAAACAAACAAAACCACCATCCCAACTTATTGATATTGGCTAGAAATGGGTCAATTATAATTGGGAATTTATTTCCAAAGCAATAATTTACAGTTTGAATATGAAGCTGAGGCACAGAGTGCTTTAAATGAACACTATTTATTCTTTATTTAAAACAGAATACTTCTTGCCTATTTATCTGATCTTTCCCCTCCCATGAACAAAACAAGCGTTGGTCACAGTGAAGAACTGAAGACAGCTTTTTGCAAAGACCCTTGGCCAAGGTAGTACCATTTTTCCTGGCCATGTACAGTTTCTCATTAAAAACAAATTCAGGTATATAGTTAACTGAAAAGGGAACGATCTAAATTTGGTGAGGCAAACACTGGCAGTTACTGCAACTTTCGTTACTTTTTTGGGTGGTGGTAGGAGGTTACACAAGAGACTGACAGCTTAAAAATGACTCAAATGTTAGGGGTACACCACAATCACTCGGATCTAGTCCTGGTGGCCACACGCGTGAGGGCAGTGTGGTGCTGAGCTGCTGGAGTAGCTCTCCACTCCCCGGACCAATGTCCCCCTTTACCACCTCATAGATGTTCACGGCCTCTTTCTTCAGAGGCACGGAGTGGGGGAGGTATGGTGAGCTGGTTGGGGAGGGTCGAGGTCAAATTTTTATTATTACTATGTTCATAGATTCTTGGAGCTGGTAATTATTTCAAATCTAAAGAATGTGATACTGGCCGGGTGTGGTGGCTCAAGCCTGTAATCCCAGCACTTTGGGAGGCTGAGACGGGCGGATCATGAGGTCAGAAGATCGAGACCATCCTGGCTAACAGGGTGAAACCCCGTCTCTACTAAAAAGTACAAAAAACTAGCCGGGTGAGGTGGCGGGCGCCTGTAGTCCCAGCTACTCGGGAGGCTGAAGCAGGAGAATGGCGTAAACCCAGGAGGCGGAGCTTGCAGTGAGCTGAGATCCGGCCACTGCACTCCAGCCTGGGCGACAGAGCGAGACTCCGTCTCAAAAAAAAAAAAAAAAAAAAAGAATGTGATATTACCACCCCCTTTATCGAATTTAAGATCAAGAAAACAAAACAAAACAAAACACTATCACTGAAAAATAGGGACCATTTCTGAAAATACACACACCTTTGGCGCTGGCCAAAAACCCACAGACTGTTACCACAGGGTGTGCACAAACTCTGGAAAAATCTAGATAATATTCTGTTTTCTTACAGAATGACGATGTCCTCAACAGCAATATGTATATCTGTGTGTTCCTTGACTGTACGGACTCCCTGTACTAGCAGATAAAGAAGGAAAGGGGGTGTGGTGTGCTGCACAGCAGGGGTTGTGGGTTCCCTCTTTTCTCAATGACCGTGAGGTCTGAAGACTGACAATTCATTGTATACACACGGGCTACAATATTTTCATCTGCATTATCACGTGGCTTTACTTGTCCACTCACAGGAGGAAAAACACAATTAAAGAACTAGGCTTTTTTTTTTTTTTTTTTTTTTTGCAGTAACACTAAGAAGTGTAGTTAATGCATACACATGAAGTGTGACAAAACTTGGCAAAAACACTGGAGAGGAAAGTTTGATTTTTTTAACCAGCTAAAAATGTATCTTACTCCTAAAGATCTTATAGATACTTAAAAACAAAAACCTCACATCTAAAACAATAACCTATAAAGCTTTAAATGTTGAATTTTAACTCTGAGGATGGGGAAAAAAGGGATCGTTTCTACAGAAAGACTCAATTGTTCCCTAATCTTAGAGATGGCTATTACAGTCAAGTCTGCTGAAAACACCCTGTTTACTCTGCAGGGAAAAACAGGCTTGGCATAAGCATTTTGCTCAGCATGCAGACATTTTCATTCTGTTTTAGAGAACAGTCAAGATGGCAGAATATAAAACATGAAATTAAAAAGTACACAGCATCTGAGGTCGAAATGGAATCTGGCTGTTAACCCTACAAAAATCACACCCCTCTTCCAAAAAAAAAAAAAAGTGGTAAAAATGAGTGAATATCTGCAAAAAGTTAACAGCCCATGAACTTCTAGTTTCTGCAAGATATATGTATTAATAAAGGTGCTTCCAAATTCTTAGGCAGGAGTTTTATCTTTTCCTTTCTCTTTCCTCTTACATACCATGTTCAACCCACAGAAGTTTGGAAGAATCGATTGCTAACTTAATGCTACATTCATGTCAGAAGAGGTGGGAAAATTCTTAGAACAGGAGCCATATTCATAGAAAATCAAGTTGCTATAAATAAAACTAACTGGCAATAAATGGATAATGATTTATTGGGGGGACACTGATTAAATAATTTGGTTTGGAACCTTAACGTGCAACACTAAGTTAACTCCTATGAATGCTGTAAATGAAACATGTCCAGGGTTGGGGACTGAGGGATCAGAGATGTTACATGAACCATCCACTTCTTCACAGTGTCTCAGAGATCTGAACTTTTTTAAACACTTAAAGTTAGGTCACGGCGCTGGATCTAATTGCCGGCAGAGGTCCTCTATGTGATGTGAGACACCCCTTTCCCTATTAGTGCCTCTTTTCTTTTGGCTACTCATGTGGTAGGCAGAAACCAAGTTTGTGATGTTCAAGAGATGTACACACCTCTAAGCCACTAATAATCAAGTGTTTTAAAAAGAAGTAACTAGTAAAAAAAAAAAAAAAAAAAGGGAAAGCTCAAATTAACGTAATCAAAATGTTTTTAAAATAAACGAGAGGTGACCAGCAAGCCTGTATCTATGCCAGAGTGTGGTGGAAGAGAAGGCACTCTCACTGATTTTTAGAAGTATATTGAAGTCACCTAACCTCTTAGTAGACATGGCTCTTGCCCAAGAATACCACGGAAAGAGCTCTTCTCTTCCATGACATCCTCACCATATCCTGTTCTTAGGTCACTGCCAACCAATAAAGCAAAGCTCCCAGCAAGTTGACAAGAAGAAGGGGGAGGTCTGGGGGAAAAGGGGAGGAGACAAAGGACAAGAGCAAAACAACAGGAACCCCTTTCTATTGGCCCAGCACAAAGAGACTTTCCAAATCACGGCAGTTGTCACAATTACACACCTGGAGGAGTCAATGCACAGTAACGGAGGGCACACGACACAGGGAGGAACTTGGCATTCTACGTTATTGAGACATAAGCATATTAACTTGCTTGACGTTTATTTTAAATTTAGCCCACTGCCTTTGGGGCCTGTCCAGAACCACTCCAATTTCCTTTATGGGCGAGTATCTTACATCTGTGGAGTGACCAGACCACACGCATACACGTGTGCGTCCCCCTTGCTCAGGATGTCTGGGTGTATGTACGAAGGCACTAAAGCGGTTTTAGAGAAATTGCAGGCAGCAACCCCACCCACTCCCTTTACCTGTTGAGCTGGAGTTTCTTTCCCACTGGGAAGCTTAATGTTTAAAAGAAGCTTAATGTTTAAAAGAAGCTGTGGTCATGCTTGGGAATTCTGACCCCTGGCCCCAGGAGGGAATACAAAAGAATTCAACATCACCAAAAACTGAAAGGAAACACTCCACATCTCCGGCTAAGGGATGGGGATAATTAAGCAGCAGATCTTCAAAACAGCAATTAAAACGAGCACAACAGTAGCTGGGAGCTAAAAAAGTAAAATCACTTGTTCCTTATTAGATTCTTCTATATTTTCTCCGCCTCCCAAAACAAACGGAGGTAAGACAGACATTCTTCATTAATAGGACAGTCCATAGATAATTTTCCTCTAGTAGTGCCTATATTTAAAATTTGTTCCAAAAATTATTAACCTATATTTCCTAACTCTTTACATAGATTCTCAGCAATCCAACTGTACTATTTTACAGATTAGAGTTACTTTTTTTTTTTTAAGCTGTTGTTTCTTCCTTCCTTCCTTTCTTTTGTTGCTGGGGTTGTGGGGACAGGGAGAAGGGCTCCTTTAAAAAAATAAAAATTACTAGGGGAGATTTCAGTTCAGTCTCAAATGGAAAGGAACAAAGTGATGGCATTCTCATCTATATACACCAAACACTCTCCCATTAAAATACACACAATTTCAAAAGAATCCATGATCGAGCTCTTACAAAGCTTAATCCTTCTCCCAATATTTTTAAGATAATGAATTTACCTGTTGCTGCTAAATTGATAATTTTTAAAAAATATTTCTATGTGTTTTAAAATGTATGATCCCCAGTATGACAATAATGTTTGGAGACTTTTCTTTTTACATTTTTTTAAAGTAAAAATTTTTTAAACTTTCTGAAGTTTCAGGAACTTGTAAAAGTTTATTAACAGGAAAGAAACAGCCATCTCTCTAGGATAAGATACGGTTAAATAAACCATCTTCAAAAAACTGGCTTCCTACCCTAGAATTCCTGAGAATGCTTGCAAATTTTAAAGCAGGAAAACAAATGTTAAAAACAGAAACAAAAAACACTGTTAAATGCTCCCAGAGTTAGTCTTCATCTAAAATATATATTTATATGTATATATATACGCACTTTTTGGTCTTTTTTTTTTTTTAAAGTTTTTAGTTTTTTTTCCCTTTAAGCTTATGATGGAAGAACATTTTAGCTTCTCATGTTTATTTTTACATATTTCAAATCCCTCATTATGTCTTGTAAACAAGAGGGGCTCTAGCACCCGGCTTTCACCGTAGTATCATAAGGAACTCAACTAACCCATAGTGCAGGTCAAGGAACCAACAGGCAGGAGGAGAGGAGGGTGGGGCAGGACACAGCAGTGAACCAAGAGCGGCAGTGGACAGGGTCACCACTGGCTCACAGGAGCCTTGGGATATGCTCCTGGTCCAGGGACGCTAAGATTTAGCCTTCTCTAGATGTCTGAATATAAGCTGCTCTTCACCTGGTGGTCACCGCACGACAGCACTTTGCTCCACACAGAGAGCAGTCAGTGGGGCTGCTGGAAGGACAGCTTTTGTATGGGGAACAGCGGTGGAAGGGGCACGGTGGTGATTCAAATTGGAGAGCAGGAAGAGGGCATGCTCAAGGCACCCAGCGGGGCCAGGTCAATGCTGCAGACGCCAAGTGTGACCACCTACCCACAGAGGGCTGGCTCATGCAGGCTTGTACACGTGAACACTCACTTGAGTCATGCCTGTCAATCTCTTTTGAGGCTAGGTTCATAGTCAACAGGGTAAGCCAGAAGGGCTACAGAATTTCCCATTCTTTGTCTCACAAAACCACTGAAATGCAAATAACTTGTTTTAGGCTTTTCCTATACACACCCACCCACCCACCTACACACAGACACAAGCTAAAAGTCAAATACATTAGGCATTGTTGTATTGTATCCTTCACTGAAGATGCTAAAGAAAGAAAAACTCCCTTGTCCTCAATAGCAGCAAGTTACAGAGGACAGTAGAGGTCTGCTCCCACCAAGGGTTGGAATGGGCAGGTATTTGCTGGTACAAAATGTCGGCACTTTATGTTAAACAGTATAATGCAGACTGGGATGTCCACACAAGTGCTAGCACGTCACCGGCATCCATCCCCCCCCACCCTATCTGGTTTTTCCCCCCCTTCAGGTCTATAATTCTCTTCACAATAAGCAGTTTGATACATTTTGATTCCAACATAAGTACATACATGTTGGTGATAACTGTAGATTAAACGTTGCCCCCTGTTCGGCCCAGAGTACTACTACATTGATGCTTAAAAAAAAAAAAAGTATTTAAATACCGAAATAAAAAAAGCGAAATTACAAGGTGGGGGAAGAGGTCAAAACCAAAAAAAGGTGCAATACTTAAAAGTCTTTGCTAAGTTATACCTGCCTAAGCAAAACCACATACACAGGAAATACACAACACAGAGAAACGAAAGGAAACGCTTGAAGTACACACTGGTTTAAGAACATTCGTTAAGTAAACGTTTCTGTCAGTGATGGCCTGGTGCTGTAACGCGCCGCGGCCTGGCACAGGTAACGCTCGGCGAGAGAGGAGCAGAGGGAGTAGCTGCAGATGCTTTCAGGAGGCTGCTCACCACTTATTCTTTTCTGTTTTCATAAAAAACAGAGGACCAACCAATAGAAATATGTAACTCAACTTCACCTAATTTTTTTAAGAATTTCTCAAACCTGATCATAAGGAAAGAGGGAACAAAGTTTTTCTGTTTTTGAGACATCGCATCATCAAAAGCTATCTTCCGTTCCCATTTCAAACTAACAAAAAGGCCTGCATGAAACTTAACAGATACTCAGATGTGCCTGCTGGCCATTCACTTTGAAAAAAAAACAGAAATAAACACACAGCTGCTCCAAGAGGTACCTCCTGCTCTAGTTTTTTGGACTTGGCAGTGCTCCACTCTACTGCTAGGTCAAAAGAACAGCCAGAGAAACCCCACATTCAGGCTAAGCTGCAAATGGAAAGGAGCTCCCTGCTTTCATCATTAAAAAGCACTCTGTTCATCTTAATGCAGCCCAATGGAGTTGCTTTAGTAGCAGTGGCTCTCTGGGACTGTGTGTTCTCAGAGTTAAAAAAATAAAATAAAAAGCAGATGGCCGGCCAGCCAGCCTGCAGACTGTCAGCGATGCAGCTTTCTGAGAAGTCAGGGTGGGGCAGGGAGAGAAGGGAAGAACACAGGCACACACACAGAGACAGAGAAGGATGCACGCGAATGCACATGAACACACGTGCACACACACACCAGAACGAGCATGCCTGGGCAGTTACATGTGCCAGAACACACTGGTATTTATCAACCAGCCAATCACAAATTTTTTCCTTTTTTTTTTTTTTAGGTTTTTGTGTTTTTGTTTTTAAAGTGAGGCTCCGTCAAGTCTTCCCTCCCCCCTCCCCCAACAATTCTTTTGAATTTCCCTCCCTCCCAAACATGGTAGACCTAAGGACGGAAACACACCCAGTGCAAACAAAGTTAAAAAGCTATTTTTTTTTCAGTATATATGTTTCTTAGCAACAACTTCCATATAACATGAAAAAAGTGAAAAACTAGAAACTAATTTTTTTAATGTTTTTGTGTTTAAATTTAAATGGTATGTGTACTTGCTTCACATTGTCTTTCTAGGTTGGCGTTCATGATTCAAGTATTTCAAGAGTGATATGTTCTCTTTTTGGATTCATATTCCAAACGAAAAAACTGAAGTTATAAGGGAGGCAACTATGTGCTCAGACAGTCTGTCAATGACCCACCTTTTTTTCTCTCCGTTTTCTTTTTTCCTTTTAAAAATGTATTTATTGCAAGTTGAAAAAAAAAACGAAAAGGTCAAGTTAGTGCTGCTGCTGTTCCAAAAAAGGTCACGAGGTCAGAGTTGAAAGTTCTAAGTTCAGATTGAATCCGACCCTCCTCCCAGAAGGTCACCAGGTAGTAAAGGAGCAGGGCTGCCCATCCTATGGGGATCTTCCACCGTTGGGACTCCCCATAAGCTAGAAGAATAGTTTGGGGGCCCCCACAACGAAGCGCCAGCAAGATCGGCCCCGCTGCTGCCACCAGCGCTGCTGCTCCACTGCCCGAGCCCAGTGGACCCACCGAAAAGATTCAGAGCAGGTCCCACGGGATCTGACTGGTTCTGGCCGGTCTCCAGCGACTGCCACCCCGCGGCTGGTGCACTCGGGGTTGCTGCAGGTGTAGGGGGCTGAGCTTGCGCCAGAAAGCGGCTGACTTCATCATCAGTGGCAAACTCAGCAAGGATGGTAGTGTTTCCCAACACACACCTGGAAGAAGGGAGGGAGAGAGAGCTATGGATCTGAGGAAAATCCTAACGCACATGGAGGGAGCGACTGCCCAGTCCTTGATATTCAATGTGCGGTCCTTTGACTAGAAGCTGCCATATCCATGAATGCTTTTTAGAATGCAGAGTCCAAGCTCCAACCAAGGCCTCTGGGTCCAGAACCTGTATTTCAACCAGACCGCCAGGTAATTGAGAAGTAATGATGTAAAGCAACAAGGCGTCACCAAAGCTCAGGATAACCAAGGACTACTAGAGAATATTATATTCTGATATTTCTTGGTGTATGGAATGTATATATTCTAGACAACTTAGCTGTCAAGAAAAACATGTGTGTCTGTGGGGTGCTAAGAGGGATCACTGAACTGGCAGAGGGCTCTGATACTGTAATGGTAGATACCTGTCATTATACATTTGTCCAAAACCATATACTGTACAAGGCCGAGAGTGAACTCTAATGTAAACTACAGACTTCTGGTAATAAGGAGGGGTTCAGCAATCTTGATAAATGCACCACACTGGTAGAGGATGTTGATAATGGTGGAGGCTATTCTTGTGTGGCAGCAGGAGATATGAGACAAATCTTTCTATTTTCCTCTCAATTTGGCTGTGATCCTAAAACTGCTCTAAAACAAAATAAATAAAGCCTTAGATAAAAAGGAAAGAAATATATGGTCTCTTTCTTCCCCCACGTGAGTTACGAGGCAAAAGATCAAACCCAAAGCATCAAAGCAACCTGGCTTCAGCCCCTGGAACTGCTGCTCTTTCTCAGGGGCTCCTCGCTGCCTGAGCCTCCTCGTCCCTGGCTTGCAGTGTGTCCAGCTTTCTGTCATGGCATCTGCAGCCAAGGGCAGTCAGCTCTTCTCCATCCACCAGTTTGACAGTGGCAGGGAAGGGGATGGGCAAAGTCTGATCTAACGCCACCTAATTTAAGCCAAGACCCTGCCACCCACCAAGACCACAACGCTTTGTCATCTGCAAAGAGGCTGGAGTAAGCAGCCAGATTCTATTATGAAAAACAATGGCACTTTTATTAGCTGTGTGTTTTTTTTTCTTTTTTGAGATGGAGTCTTGCTCTGTCACCAGGCTGGAGTGCAATGACGCGATCTTGGCTCACTGCAACCTCTGCCTCCCAGGTTCAAGCGACTCCCCTGCCTCAGCCTTCCGAGTAACTGGGACTACAAGCACGTGCCACCATGCCTGGCTGATTTTTTGTGTTTTAGTAGAGATGGGGTTTCACCACGTTGGCCAGGATGGTCTCCATCTCCTGACCTCGTGATCTGCCCACCTCGGCCTCCCAAAGTGCTGGGATTACAGGCGTGAGCCACTGTGCCTGGCCCTAGCTTTGTTTTATGTTACTTAGGATTTACTCACTACTTCACAAATTATTTACATTTGGAATTCTGAAGACTGGCCTCTGATATATACAGGACAATCCAAGCTTAGGTGGAAAAGACCTGGCACCTCCGCACTCAAGACTTGCAGATGCATGTGTGATGGTGCCATTCTTCCTGTATGTTCTGGTGCGTCTTTAATTCAGCAGCTGCCGGAATACTCACGGTGCATCTTCATGCATGTTTGTCTACGTGGGTGTAGGATCGAATACTCACATGTGCAGTGCAGTTTGGGCCTTGGCCGCCTCCTGTTTGGTGCTGTATCGGATCAGGGCAGTGCCCTGGGTTAGATTCAGATGGAATGTCAGCAGTGGGCCATGCTGCATGCAGATCGTTCTCAAGGTTGACCCGTCAATCTAAGGAGTAATGACATTCATGAGATAAAGACTGGAGGTGGGGTGGAAAAGGTAAATTTTAAGATATTCAAAGCAGTGGCTGAGACCTAGTGGGCCCATTTTGCAAATCAAGTTTGCATAAATGAGGCTCAAAACAAAAGCATATGATTCAGCCTATGGTCTGTGTTAAGAGATAAACAGGTGCGAGTGTTAATTTGTAGAGTCAAAAAAGGACAGAAATGAGATGGTATCCACATCAGAATGTAAGTTAACATTCTTAGCATCACTGCTCATGTAGGCCTCTGTAAAGAGAAAGACACAAACAAGAAAAGCACGAACAAGAAAAGTACTAAACATCTGATTATTGAAAATGCTAATGGCTGACCTGGTTCACAGCCTATTCCAACACTGTCTGACCCGACTTTGCCCATCTCTGCCTACTTCTCTATGAACTGTGTTGACATCAGGCATTTTGACCAAAGGCTGTACTCCTCACCCCAGTTAGACTTTCACCACTTAAGATCTTCAGCGATTAGGGACAATTTTCCTAATCTATGAGTTGGATGAGCAAACGTATTCACTCTGATTAATTTATTTTGCATCAAGATCTTTTTATTTATTTATTTTTGAGACAGAGCCTTGCTCTGTTGACCAGGCTGGAGTGCCGTGGCATGATCTCGACTTACTGCAACCTCCATCTCGCGGGTTCAAGTGATTCTCCTGCCTCAGCATCCTGAGTAGCTGGAATCAGAGGCGTACTCCACCACTCCCAGCTAATTTTTGTATTTTTAATAGAGACGGGGTTTCACCATGTTGGCCAGGATGGTCTTGATCTCCTGACCTTGTGATCCACTCGCCTCAGCCTCCCAAAGTGCTGGGATTACAGGCATGAGCCACTGCGCCCGGCCTGTCAAGATCTTAAATAGGTATTTAAGATCAGTCCACCATTTCAGCTCATCTCTTTGTAAGATAAACAGATTACTATTGAATTGCTTAAAAAGCTGTATTACTGGTGGCAGTGGTAGGCACCCTGCAGGATGAAAACAGGCAGTTTCTCTGTAGTTCTTTGCAGAAAATGATCAGAGAAATGTTCTTAGCATTGTTTTATAAGTAACAATAGACTACATAAACATGTTGGCATATGCCTCAAGAGACTTTTTTTTTTTTTTGAGACAGAGTCTCGCTCTGTCACCCAGGCTGGAGTGCAGTGGCGCCATCTTGGCTCACTGCAAGCTCCGCCTCCCAGGTTCACGCCATTCTCCTGCCTCAGCCTCCTGAGTAGCTGGGACTACAGATGCCCACCACTACACTCGGCTAATTTTTTAATATTTTTAGTAGAGATGGGGTTTCACTGTGTTAGCCAGGATGGTCTCGATCTCTTGACCTCATGATCTGCCCGCCTCGGCCTCCCAAAGTGCTGGGATTACAAGCGTGAGCCACCACGACCGGCCTAAGAGACTTTTTAGGATAGATGCCCTCTAAATAAATTTTAGGTGATGAAAGAAAAATTATCCAGATAAAGTAGTTCCCTTTTATCTGAGGGGAACACCTTCCAAGGCCCCCAGTGGAGGCCTGACACCACCGAAAGTATTGAACTCTAAGTATACTATGTTTTTCCTATACATACATACCTAAGATAAAGTTAATTTATAAATTAGGCACAGTAAGAGATTAAGATAGAAAAGTTATAATATACTGTAAGTTATGTGAATGTCGTCTTTCTCTCAAAATATCTTAATATTTTTTGACTAAGGTTTGGCCAAGGGTGAGAAACCATGGATAAGGCGGTAGCAACTGTATCAATACATATATTTTTTAAAATTTAGATGTGGGGGGGTCTCACCCTTCTGTCACCCAGGATGGATAGCAGGTAACTTGCTCTTATAAACTTTTAAGCTATGATAGAGATTAGTCTGCTCTTAGGAAGCTTTGATTTTTAAAATTAATTCTAACCCAAACACAGCCACCCCCATATTCATTTTATATGGATGTATGTGTACAACAGACATTTTTTTCTTTGAAACAATCTTGCTCTGTTACCCAGGCTGGAGTGCAGTGGTGCAATCTCAGCTCACTGCAGCCTCCACCCCCGGGTTCAAGCGATTCTCCTGCCTCAGCCTCCCAACTGAGGTGGGACTACAGGCGCCCACCACCACACCTGGCTAAGTTTTGTATTTTTAGTAGAGATGGGGTTTCACCATGTTGGCCAGGCTGGTCTGGAACTCCTGACCTCAGGTGATCCACCCACCTCGGCCTCCCAAAAGGGCTGGGATTACAGGCACGAGCCACCACATCTGGCCAGCATTTTTTCTTTCTTTTTTTTTTTTTTTGAGATGGAGTCTCCCTCTGTCGCCCGGGCTGGAGTGCAGTGGCCGAATCTCAGCTCACTGCAAGCTCCGCCTCCCAGGATTTACGCCATTCTCCTGCCTCAGCCTCCCAAGTAGCTGGGGACTACAGGCGCCCGCCACCTGGCCCGGCTAGTTTTTTGTATTTTTTTTTTTTTTTTTTTTGAGGCGGAGTCTCGCTCTGTCGCCCAGGCTGGAGCGCAGTGGCCGGATCTCAGCTTACTGCAAGCTCCGCCTCCCGGGTTTACGCCATTCTCCTGCCTCAGCCTCCCGAGTAGCTGGGACTACAGGCGCCCGCCACCTCACCCGGCTAGTTTTTTGTATGTTTTAGTAGAGACAGGGTTTCACCGTGTTAGCCAGGATGGTCTCGATCTCCTGACCTCGTGATCTGCCCGTCTCGGCCTCCCAAAGTGCTGGGATTACAGGCTTGAGCCACCGCGCCCGGCCGTTTTTTGTATATTTTAGTAGAGACGGGGTTTCACCATGTTAGCCAGGATGGTCTCGATCTCCTGACCTTGTGATCCGCCCGTCTCGGCCTCCCAAAGTGCTGGTATTACAGGCTTGAGCCACTGCGCCCGGCCCATTTCTTATATGATAGAACAAGGGAACAGCCACCCAGGCTTCTTTCAAAACAGTGCATCTCCTATTGCTTCTCTCAATCTCATCATACCATAATTACCACATTGTATGACAACTCTTAGAAAACAGGAGGCATAGTTTTAAGGATGGTCATACAACATTGTTCATATTTCAGTCGACTATTAGCTAAAGAAATAATTTGGAACTTCTTTTTCTGAGATGGAGTCTCACTCTGTCACCCAGGCTGGAGTGCAGCGGTGCAATCTCGGCTCACTGTAAGCTCTGCCTCCCGGATTCATGCCATTCTCCTGCCTCAGCCTCCCAAGTAGCTGGGACTACCGACGCCTGCCACCATGCCTGGCTAATTTTTTGTATTTTTAGTAAAGACAGGGTTTCACTGTGTTAGCCAGGATGGTCTCAATCGCCTGACGTCGTGATCTGCCCACCTCGGCCTCCCAAAGTGTTGGGATTACAGGCGTGAGTCACTGCGCCCGGCCATAACTTGAAACTTGGAGCTGAGTTGATTAAATACAGAGATTAAGGGCTGACCCACATCCTCCCTCATGTTAACTGTATTTAGGAAATTGTTTACCTCAATGTACACCTTGAAATACGAATCCTGTGATTTACTCCCAGAAATGGGCAAATATATTTAGGAGATGTATTTCCCCACAGAGAATCATAATATGGGTTAGCATATTAAAAGGTCTAAGAAGTCTCAAAGTGAAAAAATCTGCTTAGTTTTGTTTAACCAAGTATACATGTCCAACATATTAGGCCAGAGACCTAATCATATCTCATGAGAACATTCTGGAAAATGTTGGCTTAATAAAGTGTGCATGAATCCATGTATGAATTAAATGCCAGACAATGCATTCCATGTGTCAAAAACAGGAGGCAAAACTGACTCCTTTTAATAAGGTGTTGTGAGGGTGTTGTAAAGGTTGTGATGGACTCAGTTTTGATGGGCCCATTTAACTTCGTTCAAATGCTCAACATAATGCTTCTTCTGCAAATGCCTCAGTTATCTAGCAACCAAGGTGAAAGGCAGGGTGGCTTGGTGCAAATGAAGCCCTTCCACTGGAAAACCACCCAGAGGATATGGTCTGATGAGAGCAAATTATAGTAATGCCATCTACACGTGAAGAGGATAATAGATGGAGAGTTAAACATACCCATGTAGCATTTTTAAATTAAAAAAAAAATTTTTTTAGATGGAGTCTCACTCTGTCACCAGGCTGGAGTGCAGTGGCACAATCTCAGCTCACTGCAACCTCCGCTTCCCGGGTTCAAGCGATTCTCCTGCCTCAGCCTCTGAAGTAGCTGAGACTACAGGTGCGCATCACCACGCCTAGCTAATTTTTGTATTTTCAGTAGAGACAGGGTTTCACCACATTGGCCAGGATGGTCTTGATCTCTTGACCTCATGATCCACCTGCCTTGGCCTCCCAAAGTGCTGAGATTACAGGCGTGAGCCACTGCAACTGGCCCCATGTAGCATTTATAAACTATGAAGTCAAATGATCTCTTCCACTGGAGAGATGGATGGTTAAGTATTTACAAAGCACAGAAATGGTTAATATGTTTTAAGAGGGAGAAAATACTGAGGTTTTGTAACTAAATGATGCATGAGATCATTTTTTTTTTGTCTCGCTCTGTCGCCCAGGCTGGAGTGTAGTGGCTGGATCTCAGCTCACTGCAAGCTCCGCCTCCCGGGTTTACGCCATTCTCCTGCCTCAGCCTCCCGAGTAGCTGGGACTACAGGCGCCCACCACCTTGCCCGGCTAGTTTTTTGTATTTTTTAGTAGAGACGGGGTGTCACCGTGTTAGCCAGGATAGTCTCGATCTCTTGACCTCGTGATCCGCCCGTCTCAACCTCCCAAAGTGCTGGGATTACAGGCTTGAGTCACCGCGCCTGGCCGAGATCAATATTAAGAATCATAAAGAACTTAGTTGAGAAGGGAAGACGCTTTTAGGGATGGGGAAGTATAGGTTCAGGTCTTATTGGAGAATTAACACAGAAACAGGTAGCTTTTGGGTGTCCTTAAAATACTCCCTTTTCCACTAGGTTCTAGATTCTAACATGCACATCTGTATAGCAAATAGTGTCTACTACACAGAAACCACCAGAAAATACCACCCCTACTCTTTTTTCTCTTTCTCCACCCTGTAAGATCTGCAGGAATCCACGCTAGTGGGTTTTACCTAGTTTTATAAACTAGCATATAAAACTAGTTTTCACTTTTATAAACTGTATGTTATCATCATCTTGAAGGCAGTCATGAAGCCTAATGGCCAGTACCAACCCCTCTCCAGAAGTAGGCTGTGAACCTTGGGTCAGGAGGGGACACCCACCTCCTGCAGTCAAGACCTCTTTGCAGTGATCAGGAGATGAGCTTTCATATCTGCCAGCCTCCCACATCTATTTCTCTCTCTCTCTCTCTTTTTTTGAGACAGGGTCTTGCACTGTTGCCCAACCTGGACTGCAATGCAATGCAATCATGGCTCATTGCAGCCTTGACCTCTGGGCTCAAGTGATCCTTGCACCTTAGCCTCCTAAGCAGCTGTGCGCCACCATGCCTGGCTAATTTTTAATTTTTTGTAGAAACAGGGTCTCACTATATTGCTTGGACTGAATTTAGACTCCTGGCTTCAAGCAATCCTCTCACCTCGGCCTCCCGAGGTGCTGGGATTACAGGTGTGAGACACCAACTCCCGTCTTTCCCTCTCTTAACACAATCAAGTCCTATCTAGAAAACCACGAGAAAGCATAATTACCTGTGGAGTGAGATTGTGAAGAACCAGCCAGTAACTAGGACGAACTGAGCCACCATCACTCCAGGTAGAGGCTGTGAGCAACCAGAAAAATGGTTAGGAAGAGAAATAAAACAAAAATTCAAGAAAAGCCAAGAAGGAGAAAGATTTTCATGTAGCCCACATTTCTTCTCTGCTTTTATAAACTGTCTCTCTTTTCCACTGGACTCTGACCTTCTTTTTCTCTTCTATTGGTCCCTGACTCCTATGCATGACTTTTATGCATGATTTCCAAGACAATATTTCCCTCCCAGTGTTCTCGCTCTGCCATTTTTACTCACTCATTTTACCCCATCTGTCCCTTTGGAGTTCTTGGGTCCCTTTGCCTCATACTGACTGCGCCTTTCACTCAGGAGGTACCTTTTCCTCTACCAGAAGAAAAACCAGACAACCATGACTTCCTCTCTTTGGGAAGACCTCTTGGTGTCTTCACCATCTGTGTTAACAAAAGCCCCTTGTGGATGAACAATGGCGCTCCTCTAGGCAAATCCTCCTCACCCGAGGCGAGCCGTGAGTCCTGTGTCCCCCACCCCCTGACTGATCGGGGTGCTGTGCTGCTCCAGGGAGATGATGGTTTGGGGTTGGTCAGACCAGGAGGTGGGCGGGGCAGCGGTGTAGTGTTCCTGGAGGAAATATGGTTTTTCCACATCTTGTTGGAGAGATGAGTGGGGTTGTGTCCTATGGGATCTGGGGACCATGTTGATTTGTAATCAGGGAACTTTGCTGTAAGAAGAGAAAATTAAGGAAGGAATAAGGTTAGACGGTTCACTTTTGTTGACAAATACACGAGTTTTATCTACATACACATAAATACATACACATTTATATTCTAAAAATAGTACACATTTCAAGCACAGCGATACAAAATAACACTGTTCTTAGAGCATAATGAACAGAAAATTTTCAGTGACTGCTACTCTGAATTGATATAATTATCATATGAATTAAAGATTTAATAAGATAACCAATTCTCTACTGCTTTCTTAGCTAAAAATGACTTGAAAAGGAGGACACATGCAAGGAGAGTCTTCCTAAAGATACCAGCTTCTGGGTAACAGTGAGAATGTGAACCCTAGCAGAATAAAGTATTCCATAAACAGTCATTGACTGAATGGGAAGTAATTAGTAAATTACGCTTGTCTTGTGCCTTGATCCAGCTTATTAGATATTGATGTTCAAACAGATTCTTTAAAAACAATCAAGAAATATTCACTAAGGGCTTACTATGCATATGGCACTAAATCAGTGCCGTGAGCAATATACATAATTATCCCCAAGAACCTTGCTCAAGCTCAGATGGGAAGACAGAACAGATGAGCAACAGAAGGGGTGACCCCATCATCATCACGTATGTTCAATACGCAGAGGGGACCAAGAATGCTGGGCTTGCAGCAAAGGCTTTATAAAGACAGCTCTTGAAGGATTTACACACATGGATGGGCACAAAGAAACAGGAATGTGTAAACCAAGGTCCAACATAAACTCTCTCTGTATAGAATATGTTCCCCCCCAATTTTGGCTAAACAGTCCACAGGGGCAGAGAGGTAAAGAAGGTTATAAAGGTAGGCTGGGGACTGCATTAGGAGTCCTGCATATACTATTAGGAGTTTCTGCAATGGATTCAGCAGGGAGTGTTTAAACTACTGTGATAGTAAATAGAATGGAATAGAAGGAATGGATATTTGAAATATGATTGCAGAATAAATCACTACGGAGAAATTGTAACTGCCTGGATCCAGGGATTGAGAGAGAGGAAAGAGGAAGAAAATACTGAGGTTTTGGAACTAAATGATGCATGAGATCATAATTTTTTTTTTTTTTGAGACGGAGTCTCGCTTTGTCACCCAGGCTGGAGTGCAGTGGCGTGATCCCAGCTCACTGCAAGCTCCGCCTCCCGGGTTCAAGCCATTCCCCAGCCTCAGTCTCCTGAGTAGCTGCGACTACAGGCACCTACCACCATGCCCAGCTAATTTTTGTTTTTTTTTTTGTATTTTTAGTAGAGACGGGGTTTCACTGTGTTAGCCAGGACAGTCTTGATCTCCTGACCTTGTGATCCACCCGCCTCGGCCTCCCAAAGTGCTGGGATTACAGGTGAGAGCCACTGCACCCAGCCGAGATCATTAAGAAACATAAAGAACTGAGTTGAGAAGGAAAGACATTTTTGGGGGTGGGGAAGTACAGGTTCAGTTTTAGACAAGTCTGAGGTGATTCTTGGGCCATCTCTCAGATGAATTTTCAACTGCTGGAAAAAGATACATAGTTCAATCTGAGATACGGGCATTTATAGGTGTAAAAGAGATGGGTAATCAGAGTAAGTTCTTACACGTAAAAGAAATCTTACAAAAGTATAATGTAAGGTGGTGGTTCAAAACCTGGAATATTGAGATGTCTCCTTTACATACTTGCTCAGAACCGAGGCAAGTTATATCAGCTCTCAGAACCTCACTCAGTTTCTTTATCCACAAAAGAGCGGTAACAACAGGACTTACTCATAGCCTTTGGTGAAGGTAAAATAAAAATTCATGTGGAAGGTTTAGCATGATGCCTGGCCTGCGGGATCACTCAGTGAGTGGTAGGTTATTGTTGCACTACTGATAGGACACAGAGGTGGGAAGAAAAACAAGACAATCTGCAGCCCACTAGCCTGCCGTGTCTTCGTAGGTGGATAAAGGTATGCTTTATTTGCTTTTACCTGAGCAAAGCATGTACGTCATAATGACTTTAACAGCTTAAGGTCTGACTTGTGCAAACTGAAGGTGCCAATTACCAATATGTCTACCAACCAGTAAGGCACTATGCTCAGTGAGTGACTTCAAAGCCTTTATTATATCCACTAAATTTTCCATTTCCTAATGTCTTTCAAAAAAACATGAGGAACTTACCAAAAGATGCTAAAATTAATCAAGGTTGTTTTGTTTTTTTTTTTTTCTTTTCCTTTGGCCATCTGCCCTTAGCCTTTGTCTATAAGTGGGAGGATTTTTAGAGAAAAGCCAGCTATAACTGGCTACCTTAGGAATAATAACCTGGCCTTAATTGGTTCTTCTCATGACCCTTGACTTCTTAACAGCCTTGGTAAAAGAGAAGCATGTTGGCCGGGCGCGGTGGCTCATGCCTGTAATCCCAGCACTTTGGGAGGCCAAGGCGAGTGGATCATGAGGTCAAGAGATCGAGACCACAGTGAAACCCCATCTCTACTAAAAATACAAAAAATTAGCTGGGCGTGGTGGTGAGCGCCTGTAGTCCCAGCTACTCGGGAGGCTGAGGCAGGAGAAAGGCGGGAACCCGGGAGGCGGAGCTTGCAGTGAGCCGAGATCGCACCACTGCACTCCAGCCTGGGTGACAGAGCGAGACTCCATCTCAAAAAAAAAAGAGAAGCATGTGTGTCATCAGGACATGACTACAGCCCTCTGGATATAGCTCATCCCAAAGTTGTATCTGGCTCATCCTTCCTGAGACTAGAAGTTCCTCAAAGATACAGCAAATAGAAAAGGGTGTGCTTCCATCTATACTGACCTATGCTACTGAACTTCTCTAAGAGTATACCTTACGAAATACATGCCAATTTCCTTTATAAAAGGGAACCTGATGAAAAAGTGCTAACCAAAGGGAAACCAAAGCTTCACACTCATACCTGAAGTGCTATGAACGTTGGTAAAGGAGTTGTCAGAGGCACTGTAGGGCCAGGCACCAGGTGAAGGCAGCGAGGTGTTGAGGGAAGAATTAGACCCTTGGGTAACAAAGAAGAAAAAGAAAATACTGAAGATAAATGTCAGTATAACCAGGGAAACCTTGAGAGTATTTTATTTAAACTTCAATAGAATGGAGGACAAAATATGTCTAACAAATAAATGTGAAAAGCAATATTCTTACAATTTTGGTTAAACTTTTAGGTACCAGCAAGTACAAACTAAGTCACAAACTGACAACTATGAAAATGCTGGGTGCAAGCCGGGCGCAGTGGCTCAAGCCTGTAATCCCAGCACTTTGGGAGGCCGAGGTGGGTGGATCACAAGGTCAGGAGATCGAGACCACCCTGGCTAACACGGTGAAACCCTGTCTCTACTAAAAATATAAAAAAATTAGCCGGGCGTGGTGGCGGGCGCCTGTAGTCCCAGCTACTCAGGAGGCTGAGGCAGGAGAATGGCGTGAACCCGGGAGGTGGAGTTTGCAGTGAGCCAAGATCGCGCCACTGCACTCCAGCCTGGGTGTCAGAGCGAGACTCCGTATCAAAAAAAAAAAAAAAAAAAAAAAAGAAAATGCTGGGTGTTGAATATATAAGAGATGCTTCGCTCAAGTACCTGTGGTGTTATCCCGCAGCAGTTGGTGGTCAGTATCTACAATGGGAGATGTGGCTGTACCCCCCAGCACACTTCCTGGGGTGACATAGGGGTCAGATTCAGGGTCAATGTTTTGGATACCTTTCCATGGCACTCCTGGTTGGAATTCTGAGACAAGGAAAACAAATATTAGAGAAGGAAGGTTGTTTTAAAAAAAATGATAATAGTACTTTTTTTATAGAAGAAATGGGTCTCTGAAAAGTATAAATACTGAATTTATTGTCTCTTAGATTTTGATCACAAAATTAAGGGGAAAAAAATCAGCATGAACATATACTCTTGCCAACGGCACCTTTGTGTTACCACACTGTCTATGGTAGTGAACTGGAAGCCACAGCTCATCACAGCCTGGCCCCGGTAACCTGATCCTCCTGCTCCCAGGAGACTTCAGGGCTGAAGGCAGGGGAGGCAGGAGTAAGGACTCTGGTGTTCATAAGAATTATCCAAGCATCTAGGCCACGAACTGGCGAAAATATGGGCTAGAGATCAGTGGTCTTTCTCACTTTCCTTACCAGATGTTGGCCAAAATGCAAAAAATGTAACACAAATGATATTGCTACATAGAATGTCCAGGGATAACCACCAGGGATAATTTAGCTTAGCAAGAGAAAGCCTAGAATATACACGAGCGCTCAGAATTTTTCTATTGGTCAATTTAAATCATTTTAAAATTTTAAAGCTATGTGACAGAATAAACTTCTATTTTCCAAATTGTGAAGAGAAAGAGCAGTGTGTATCATATATGAACAATCTGCATTACACAACTCTACTTTGGCGGGGCGCGGTGGCTCACGCCTGTAATCCTCGCATTTTGGGAGGCTGAAGTGGGCGGATAACCTGAGGTCAGGAGTTCGAGACTAGCCTGCCCAACATGGCAAAACCCCGTCTCTACTAAGCATACAAAAAATTAGCCAGGCATGGCGGCAGGCATCTGTAATCCCACCTACTCGGGAGGCTGAGGCAGAAGAATCGCTTGAACCCGGGAGGCGGAGCTTGGAGTGAAGCGAGATCGCACCACTGCACTCCAGCCTGGGCGACAAGAGCGAAACTCCATTAAAATAAAAAAATCCTACTTTAATAAAATGAAACTATACATATTCATGTTACAAATACACATGCACAGAAAGAGGTCTAAGAGGACATATATTTATGGAATTACTGATTTTAATTTTTGCTTTATTAAATGTTCCCATTTTTCTGTCATGAGAATAGATTACTATATCCAACAAAAGAGGAGAGAAAGAAAAATATTAACAAATAATCTCATTGCAATCACTACTGCATACCTACAGACTAACTGATAATAAATACTTGCCTAAAAACTAACAGATCAATTCAACAGACACTTCAAAAGAACCCATGTTACAAGGCATACTATGCATGGGACGAATGCCAAGTCCCAGCTACAATGTCACTTATCCCCAGATTCCCCATCTAATGAAAATCTTGTCTTCCCACAGCACATGCCTTGCTTCTAACAATTACTGAATGAAAAAATGAAAGCAAGTACCTTAGTAACATGAGTCACAAAAGCAATGTATTCCGAACCTGAAACTCACAATTACAAAACAAATGCTATCCTGGAAAAGCATTTCCTGGACAATACCTGGAGGCCAGCTGGCATTGCTGGATTTACTTCCGATTTTATTTGTTGGTGGAGATTTGGCAGGTAACCAGCTATCACCAGCAGGACCCGTATGGCCACCCAGTGTGTCACCAGGGATGATATCAAACTGGTTGTACGGTGACCCTCCCCGGGTCTTACCAGGGGCCACTATAGCGCCTGAAGAAAAGAGAGGATATTAAATCATCCAGAATAACTCCTATGAATAGAACTTGTCTATTTTTTATTCATTGGAATGCAAACAAACAGTCTTCTAAAGCTGATGGAGTATATACAAACAGCACTGGAATAAGAGGTTGCATTCGAGACTCAGCACATAATTACTAAGCAGCATGTCTAACAAGTCATTTCGCCTCTCTGAGCCTCTCAGTTCCTCACTTAGGCACACAGGATTTTTCTAATGCTTGAATGTTCCTTTCAGTTTTAAAATTCCATGGTCTTAGGAAATTAATGAAACGTTCACATACGAGGAATCTGACCATTATCCCTAGTTTCTATGCTAGCGACTCAAAAGTGAGAAATGGGGAAAATTCTAACAATTTGTAGCACATAAGAAGGTTTTAACTAAATTTCTACTGATGCTACCCACCCAGGTTCTTAAGGGCTGGCTGATCAGGCTTAGATTAGCTGGAAGCAGCAGTGTAAACAGAGAGTCCACTGGAGGGAAAAGCATCTGCAATTACTTAAAATTCCAACGCAATGAGATGGAATTCCCGCCTAGGGTCTTTGCCAGCACAAGACCAGCAATGAACTCTGCAGCTCTGGGATTCATGGCCTCACACATGAAGAACAGCAAATCCTTTGTAACTGGTTTCCTGAGAGCACTTCAGTGGTTTTGTTGGTGCCCCCATCATGCATTTTTATATGCTAGGGGCAGGAAAAGAATTAAAAGCTTAAAATTGCCTTGAACTAACAAAACATGCACTTTAAATAAAATTTTAGGTGTCAGTGAGATACCAGTCTACTTACTTCTCAAATGAATTTTATATATGGTATTGGGTCACTTGATCTATTCTTAGGATGCTGCTTGTGAAGGGATAAAATTATTTCCAGGGTGATGCAGCCTAATGGGAATATTATCAAAACTATCTCCATGCTCAGCTAAGAGGACATTTACTTTTCTGGGGCCACTGACAAATCTGGCTCAGAGGCGCATTATGGTGAAGCAGTGGAAAATGAAAAGCTCAATTACTTCGGGGATTGCTAAGGAGATGGGAAACATGATCTATAAGCTCTAAAAAGGCAAGTAGAGATTTTGCCTTCGAGATACCCTCTCACATGCCATTTCATATTTATTATCATGCACCTATCATGTCTTTGGGGACAAGGGGACCTGGTGAATCATCAGCCTAAGGAAGCATTGAAAGCGCCCAAAGCTATAGATGACAGTGGGCTTATTCAATCCACAAACAGATTTTACAATTTCAATAAATCACTTTTGACTTCATGCCATGAAACCAAACGATAATGCTCAGAGATGGCAGGCAGAGAGCTCCACGTGGCTATTTCACCGGCCTCCTGGATGGGCTTATTAAAGAGTGGTTTATGAAGGAAACCTGAAAGGCTTCAGACTGAATGACTTGGCCGGGGCTGAGGCCTGCCAGGGCGCTGCAGCAGGAACAGCCAGACACCTCTTTATACTTGGTTCTCATGGATACAGTTAAGTCCAAGTGAATTACTTTCAAATGAAACAAACACTGAAACAAAGGCTGAAGGAAGGTTCTGAGACCTTTTATCTGTTTTACAGGAAATGGAGAAGCCCTTACAGAGAGAAATTGAGAGGAAAAGCCGACCAACATCACCACCAAAGCCTGCAATGCCCTTCAACGCTGACCTGCAGACACTGTAATTCACACAGAACAAGAAAGCTTTGTGAAAAGTTCAAATCTCATGTATTATGATCTGTTTAGTCATCTTTTGGAGATTAAAAGACAGGAAATTTTTAAAAAGCTGATAAACTTAATATGGTTCAAACAACCAACAAGATAGGTATTATTACGATCCCCTGCTCCGCAAAACAAAGCAAAACAAACTGAACAAGCTGACTCTGTTCCCTCAGCCAACTTATTAGGGTTTCACCTTGGTGGGTGCCCAAGTTCACTGCTACCACCCTCAATCATGGTAGCGGAAAAATTCTGCTCTCTTTAATTAGAACTAGCACTTTATATTTCTTGTAATTCAACATACACATGACTGTGACCTTCCTCCACAGGCAATCACAGGATTCAGGAGGAAAAGAACACCAAGTTCTGTACTTCAAAACAGTATTATAGAATGTTTCATCACGACCTGATGTGAGTTGGGGGCTCTAGCTTTCAGTGCTTCTCTTACCATTTTTGTGCATATTGGCTTCCTGTGTGGCCACAGAGGGCAGCCCCTCCATCATGGAGGTCCACTGTTTAAAGCGAGACTCAGTTCCAGCCTCCTTCCCACCAACCATGCCATAGTCCATGCCGCCAGAGCTGAAGCCTAAAAAGGAGAAGACCACATTTTGTAAGTCTCTAGCATCAGTACCAAGAGTTCTGAAGCACAGCCCACAAATGCCTTCAAGTGTCATTCAAAGACTAATTCACAGAGTTTCTCCACTCAGAAACAGGTATTTTTGATTCCAAGCTTTGATCTAGGCTCTTACTCACTAAGTAAGTGATGTCTCTCTGTGAAGGTGTGAAGACATGTATGACTGTCATCGATTAGGTCTGTCTCAGTGCATTCCTGCAGGCCCTTTTTCATTTAGCTGGTATTTGTGCCAGACAGGATGCTGGGGCCAGCCACTCTCCAACAGAGATGGAGAAGACTACATCCAGCCAATGTAGTGCAACAGCAGTGACAGAGCTGTAGTCAGGGTATCCTGGGGGAGGAAAGGCTTTGCAGAAGGAACATGTGATCTAGGGCCTAAGGCAGCTATTTGGGGAAGTCAAGCAAACCAAGTACAAAGCTCTGACTCTTTTTTTTTTTTTTTTGAGACGGAGTCTGGCTCTGTCACCCAGGCTGGAGTGCAGTGGCCGGATCTCAGCTCACTGCAAGCTCCGCCTCCCGGGTTTACGCCATTCTGCCTGCCTCAGCCTCCTGAGTAGCTGAGACTACAGGCGCCCGCCACCGCGCCCGGCTAATTTTTTGTATTTTTAGTAGAGATGGGGTTTCACCGTGGTCTCAATCTCCTGACCTTGTGATCCGCCCGCCTCGGCCTCCCAAAGTGCTGGGATTACAGGCATGAGCCACCGCGCCCGGCTAAAGCTCTGACTCTTGATAACCAAGTGTGTTTAGGGAATGGTGACACGTTCAAATGACTCCAATGTTTAGCTAACTCTGGGATGAAGTGAGGCAGAGAGTGCTGGGGGATGGGGAGAAATGAAGAGTCGTGTCATGTAGGGTCTTTATATATTAGGTCAAGGAGTTGGGACCTTTTTTTTCTCTAGGACAACAGGACAGTGAACATTTTAAGCATGTTAGAGGATAAATAGTTGTATTTTAGGAAGAGAATTGGCAGCCTGAGCGTGGGGTGGGTGGAGGTCAGGGCAAATCGGAAAGAAAAATTTGAAAGTAGTCCTTTTTTTTTTTGAGATGGAGTCTCGCTCTGTTGCCCAGGCTGGAGTGTAGTGGTGCGGTCTTGGCTCACTGCACTCCGCCTCCTGGGTTCATGCCATTCACCTGCCTCAGCCTCCTGAGTAGCTGGGACTACAGGCACCCGCCACCACGCCTGGCTAATTTTTGTATTTTTAGTAGAGACGGTGTTTCGCCATGTTAGCCACGATGGTCTCGATCTCCTGACCTTGTGATCCACCTGTCTCGGCCTCCCAAAGTGCTGGGATGACAGGCATGAGCCACCATGCCCGGCCGGAAAGAAGTCTTTAAGCAATGAGGAAGACCCCAAAGCTTGAGTAGGTGGGTAGTTTGAGATTCTGAGTTCACTTTGCCATGAGCCCCAGGTAAACCTCAGGGGAAGAGTCTCCGTGGGTAACGTTTTCCCACTTCACAGAGCTGGAGAGCCGGAAGCCACACAGCAGAAGCTGGATGATGGAGTCTAACAGGGTCCATCATTCATTTGGGTCAGAATGTACATGACACCTGTTCATAAAAACTCTCAAAAAAGTAAAATAAAGGACTAAAATGATGAAATGGGACAAAAATGAGAATGAGCCACACGGAGCACAGAGCAGCAGCACAAGCACAGGCATCCCAGAGAGGCAAGCAAGGCTCCCACTATGGCAGAGCCAAGCTTCTCTGCCCCGAGATGCGCAACTCTAGCCAGACCAGACTCCACACTATACCCATAAAGGGCCCTCAATTTCCATCTATTCAAATCCCACTAAGGGCCCAGGTTGTGTTTTTCCTCCCCTGTGCTTATCCTAGCTGTCTGGGATAGTTTTATGAACACATAATAAATCAAGTAAAAGTTGAATACCTTCCTGACCCATGTGAAAAATGTTGCTATTTATATAAAGAACAGTGTTCTTTCACACTTTGTAACTCAATTTACTAGTTCAAGATGACTTGGGCGGGGGGAGCAGAAATCTTTAGAATGAGATGAAAATATTTCAAATGAAATTATTATTATTATTATTTTGGAGATGGAGACTCTGTCACCCAGGCTGGAGTGCAGGGGCGCGATCTCGGCTCAGCGCAACCTCCACCTCCTGGGTTCAAGCAATTCTCCTGCCTCAGCTTCCCGAGTAGCTGGGACTACAGGCGCACCGCAGCCATGCTCAGCTAATTTTTTGTATTTTTAGTAGAGATGGGTTTTCACCGTTACCTAGTCTGGTCTCGAACTCCTGAGCTCAGGCAATCTGCCCATCTCGGCCTCCCAAAGTGCTGGGATTACAGGCATCAGCCACCGTGCCTGGTGTTAATATTATTATTATTATTATTATTGCTGGGATTACAGGCATCAGCCACCGTGCCTGGTCTTAATATTATTATTATTATTATTATTATTATTATTTTAGATGGAGTCTCGCTCTGTCGCCCAGGCTGGAGTGCACTGGCATGATCTCGGCTCACTGCAAGCTCCGCCTCCTGGGTTCACACCATTCTGCCTCAGCCACCCAAGTAGCTGGGACTACAGACGCCCGCCACCACGCCTGGCTAATTTTTGTATTTTTTTTTAGTAGAGATGGGGTTTCACCATGTTAGCCAGGATGGTCTCAATCTCCTGACCTCGTGAGCTGCCCACCTCAGTCTCTCAACGTGCTGGGATTACAGGCGTGAGCCACCGTGCCTGGCCAGTGAATTAAATTTCTTTAATTTCAACTGCTTAGAGTTTTTTTGGTGACAAATGAAATGCAGAAAATTAAAGAGTTATAGAAAAAGGGCAAAAAAAGAAAAAAAGAGAAAAAGAAGAGGAAAGAAGGAAAGAAAAAGAATGAGAGAAAGAAAAAGAGAAAGAGAAAGAAAAAGTTAAGCACGCAAGGAAAGAGCTCAGCAGCTCCAAGAACCTTAGAGAAACGGTCACTTTTCTTATTAGAGACTTGGGAATCAAGTATCATCACAGTAGGGCAGTCTCAGCACTGCCTCACTAGGTTTGGTCAGGAAAAATAATCCAAGGGGTCAGAGAAAGAATAGGTGAGAAAATTGCCTTGAAAGGTTCAATCTACAAACCCCAAAGTATAAGAGGAAAAAATCAGGCGAAGATGTACATAATTTTCTTTGATGTCACATAGTAACCGGCATGACACTAGGATATGGAGTGTGCCTGATGGATTTTGATGGAAGGAATTCTGGGACACTGTGCTCTAGTGGCTGCATTAACAAAGAACAGACAGTGCTTTGCTAGTGACCTTTGGCTATTCACAAGCTCTCATACCTCTAAACCCAAGAAAATATTGACTTTATTGTACTTTCCACTATAGCAAAACCAAATTTCCTCAGTCCACCAAGTGGTTTCCCTGAAATTTCCAGCCCACAAACAGAAAGCTTTAGCTCAAATTAAGCCATTTAGTTAAGTTCAATGAATATTTATGGACAATCTGTTCTGTGCCAGTCCTTGTTGTTAGGAGCTGAGGTACAAGCAGAGATAAGACATGCCCCTTGCCTATCACCTGCTTTTATCATTCACGCAAGGACAACCCTTTGCCTACCTCATCTGTCCTTGCCAGAATTACTCTCTCTCATCTTCACACACCCTAATTCATGGTCTGTTCATGACTAACATTTGGCTCCATTCTTACATCCTTGAGGAAATGCTCTTAAATTAACTTGTCCTTACACTGATCTTGCCTTCACTCTGTTTGCAGTTCTGTTTTTTCCTCTTTTTACTATACATTAAAAAGCAAACTAGTTTCTATAACTATAATTATTTTTTAAAAATCACCCATAATTGGCCATCCTAACACAACTGTTCTAAGTCCATGTCCACGTGTACACCTGGTATCAACACAATCATCATTGCAGCATAGATACAATTACTCTTCTGTCATTTTTATAATCTCCAATATTTATACAGCTTTACTTTTCACAGGTATATACCAAATAAATATTACAAATTTTGACAAATTTTAAACATAAAAAGTGAAATTTTATCAGAAATGCATATTCTAAGAAGATGAATCACTTTGTTTCTAAATGAGTTCAGATATCCACGGTAACCAAGACTCCTTACTATAATGAGAGTTTTCTCTACTATCTTATTTTAAATTTCTTTGTTGACATAAAGCACTAAGAAATCTTACTCATATAAATAAGTAGATGGGAACAGAAGGAGTCTCGTTATAACATGAATTACTTCTCCGAATTTCTTTTAAAGTATATGTTCTTTCCCCTAGCCCAGTAACATAGATACTAAAATATAATTTTTAGACAGGTCATTATCACCTAACAATGCAACTAGGTAATCTTTCTCTCTCTCTCTCCCTCTCTCACTCTCCAGCTCGGCCTCCCAAAGTGCTGGGATTACCAGACATGAGCCACTGCACTCAGCCTCAATTAGGTGTATTTTCAATTTTGCTAAAAGGACAGAATTAGAAACCATCTATTTCACAAAAGAATCAATAAGGATTAGTTAAGCGGTCATTAGTCATTCAAATTCTTAATTTTGAGATAATGTAACAAAGAGGCTTTATCAAGACATATTAATAAACTTTCAATTATTCTTGCTATTCTTTCACCCAGAGGTATCCTTTTTAGTTCAACATACTTAGCACCAGGAAAACTGAAATACTGTTCATTTCATTACATCTTTGGCATTTTATTAGAAAAAAAATTTAATTTCTATATATGCTTTAAATATATTTTCATCAAATAATCTATTCAAAACAGGCAGCCAAATCTAACTTTCAGTCCTAAAATGTATTCTTCAATTCAAATAAATGTAATCATGCTAACTAAGGAAAAAAATTTTTATTTTTGAGATGGAGTCTTGCTCTGTGGCCAGGCTGGAGTGCAATGACATGATCTCAGCTCACTGCAACCTCTGCTGCCTGGGTTCAAGCTATTTTCCTGCCTCAGCCACCCGAGTAACTGGGATTACAGGTGCATGCCACCACGTCCAGTTAATATTTTGTATTTTTAGCAGAAACGGGGTTTCACCATGTTGGAGGCTGGTCTTGAACTCCTGACCTCAAGTGATCTGCCCTCCTCGGTCTCCCAAAGTGCTGGGATTACACATATGAGCCACCGTGCCCAGTCAGGAAAATTATAAGTGAAATAAATGACAAAACACATCTATCTTATAAGGCAGATTATAAATGGTCAGGTCACAATTAAAATGAGACCTAATAATATTTATTTATCTATTGTTTAAGAAGTTAACAAATACAGAAACAAGCTAGTAAGTCAATATTTCTCTTTAATATGGAATAATATAATGCACAGCTAAATTTACAAGTTACTTATGAAACAGGAGTATGACAAAAATCATAAAATTTCTTCAGTAAATGTGTATATATGTGTATGCTTAACTCTGATCCTTTAGCCGTTTGAAATAAGAATCGGCCGGGTGCGGTGGCTCACGCCTGTAATCCCAGCACTTTGGGAGGCCACGGCAGGTGGATCACCTGAGGTCAGGAGTTCAAGATCAGCCTGACCAACATGGTGAAACTCCATTTCTACTATACAAATATTAGCTGGGAGTGGTGGCGTGTGCTTGTGATCCCATCTACTCAAGAGTCTGAGGCAGGAGAATCGCTTGAACCAGGGAGGTGGAGGTTGCGGGAGGTGGAGGTTGGGCAACAGAGTGAGACTCTGCCTCAAAAAAAAGAAGGAAATCCAGCGTAGGACACCTTTGTTAGTAATCAAGGGAGGCTCCCCCATGTTTGGTAACCTGGTGTTCTTTAGCCCAAATGAGCACAGAGCTGACCTTCTTCTGTATCAAGTGCAAGAAAAGTTATTTCGAATTTAAGTCAGTTATCAGGCAGATCATCTTTAAGAATGAAAACAGTTGGTGGAAGCTGAGGATCTACAAAGTAATTCCGTTAAAATACCCAGATCAAGAACACCTTGAAGTCTTTGCTCACCCCCTGCACGTGCAGTAGGAGGATCACGGGGTTGGTGCATAGTCAGCCGCTGTCATTTGTCCAGGGTCACACTGTCACCTAGAACCAGCAATTTCATGTCTTCCCAACTCTTTTTTTTTTTTTTTTTGAGATGGGGTCTCACTCTGTCGCCCAGGCGGGAGTGCAGTGGCACAATCTGAGATCACTACAACCTCCGCCTCCCTGGTTCAAATGATTCTCCTGCCTCAGCCTCCCCAGTAGCTGGGATGACAGGTGTGTGTCACCACGCTTGGCTAATTTTTGTATTTTTTTTTTTTTGAGACAGAGTCTCGCTCTGTCGCCCAGGCTGGAGTGCAGTGGCGCGATCTCGGCTCACTGCAAGCTCCGCCTCCCGTGTTCACACCATTCTCCTGCCTCAGCCTCCTGAGTAGCTGGGACTACAGGCACCGGCCACCATGCCCAGCTAATTTCTTTTTGTATTTTCAGTAGAGTTGGGGTTTCACCGTGTTAGCCAGGATGGTCTCGATCTCCTGACCTCGTGATCTGCCTGCCTCTGCCTCCCAAAGTGCTGGGATTACAGGCATGAGCCACCGCACCTGGCAATTTTTGTATTTTTAGTAGGGATGGGGTTTCACTATGTTGGCCAGGCTGGTCCTGAACTCCTGACCTCGTGATCTGCCTGCCTCAGCCTCCCAAAGTGCTGGGATTACAGGTGTGAGTCACCGCACCCGGCCCAACTTTTGTTTTTTGAGTGTGCATAGAACAGTGTCTTCTTTACAAGATAAATTCTAAATGTTGTCAGTTTGGGATGAAACTGTGATGGTGTGTGGTATCTTTTCCATTTTTAAATTTTATTTTGAAATCACTGTTTCCTCACCAATTAGATTCTGCTTACAGCATGTTTTCCAGTTCTGAAAGAGCTATGATTTGCCTGCCAAAAAAGTCTTGAAGAATGTTAAAGGCATAACCTTACTTGTTCTATTTAAATCAGATGAAATACTAGTATCAGATGAATTTGTATCAATCTGCATTATAATTTTAGTTCATTTTTTGATAGAAGGCAATTGTATTAATATGAGTATACTAAAACATTTCAAACTAGTACATATTTTAACAGATCATAACCTCAGCCATGTGTACCACTCACAGCATGCACAAGCATTTAAACAGGGTTTTAAAAATTCCTGGCAGTAGGAGAGCAGTGGGCCATTCATACACATATATCGAAAGACTGCTTTGAAGCCAGAGAAGTTAGAGGCCTGTCTTGGCTATTTAGTAACCATGTGGTGAGCTTTGGAAACCCACTGAAACTCAAGAAGCCTCAGATGGCTCATGTGTAAACCAGGGGTAAGAATATTTACCTACCTTATACAGCTGACATAAAAACAGAGGGTAATGCAGGCACAACCCCTATCACAGGCCTGGAGGGGTAGATTTCTAAAAAGGTAATTTTTCTCTACTAACAACTTACCAGAACCATATCCAGGTATTGGCCCTTTGGTTTGAAGGTCTGGGAGCCCCACATTCAACGCGTTGGGTACCATGTTGTCCAGATGCGGCTTGGGTCCAGCAGCAGGATGAGAGGGCGAGTGCTTCATGCCCGGCTGCCTCTGCTGCTGCTGCTGCTGCAGTGCACTCACCATTCGAGCCAGCTGCGGGCCAAGAGAGACGGACACGTGATAAGCACAGCCCTGAACTTCCCAGGAAGAGACTGTGCCCGGTTCTTTGCCATAAGAGGCTAAGCCGGGATGTACTCCTCAAACACAACACTGGAGGGACCCTGTCCACCCACGTACCTGCTGCTCTTGCTGTTGGCGTACAGCTTGAGAAATCTTTCTCTGGTTCTGTAACAACTGCTGCTGTTGCTGCTGCTGCAAGAGAAGCTGACATGCCTACAAAACAAGGGGGATAGACAGAGAACCAAAGTTTCCTAAGACTGATTTACTGAGGACACCTAAAGGGTCTGTGCACTGATGTACAGGTCACACAATTCTAAAGTATCCAGGAGGGAGATAACACCAAATTCCTGGTCTCCTGGTTACATTTTCCTCCAGTTGAGTTGACAACCCTTAAGCACACTCCATAGCCTGCCTAGAAGTGTGGACTAGCACCCTTTGAATATAGAAAGTGGCAAAGATGTGGGAAGCAAATCAAAGTTAAAGAAAAAAAAAAAAAAAAAAAAAGCAAATGACCTTTTCAGCCACAGGAAGAAAATCTGCTACTTACCAACTGAAACTGGGGAATTTGTGGAAGCTGGCTCAGCATGGCAATTTGTTGAGGAGATAACTGGGGCCCCACATTGAAAAGACCTGGACTCAGGCCACTGTTGGGAAACTGCTTGAGCATTGAGGCAGAAACCTAGCCAAAAAAATAAAAAAGAAAGAAGAGAAAAGGAATCTTCAGAATTTATCAAAATAAAATGGTTTTTCTGTGAAAAGAATCTTGATGAATCTAAAGCAAGTGTTCTCAAACTTTTCTGTGAAAAATATGTTAACAGGAAAAATACACTGAAGTGTTAACAATGATTATCTTGGAGCAGTGAGATTACAAGAGTTTTTAAATTTTCTTCTTAGATTTTCCAATTTTCTTTTTTTTTTTTTTTTGTTGAGACGGAGTCTCGCTCTGTCGCCCAGGCTGGAGTGCAGTGGCCGGATCTCAGCTCACTGCAAGCTCCACCTCCTGGGTTTACGCCATTCTCCTGCCTCAGCCTCCCGAGTAGCTGGGACTACAGGCGCCCGCCATATCACCCGGCTAGTTTTTTGTATTTTTTAGTAGAGACGGGGTTTCACCGTGTTAGCCAGGATGGTCTCGATCTCCTGACCTCGTGATCCGCCCGTCTCAGCCTCCCAAAGTGCTGGGATTACAGGCTTGAGCCACCGTGCCCGGCCGATTTTCCAATTTTCTACAATAAAAAGCATAAATTTTATATTCAGGAAAACATCTTCAAGAAAAAAAAATTGATGACAATACGGCTTTTTATCCAACCGAGAAATTATTACTGGAAATGTGCCATAAAACAAAACATGCTACATTGCATAAAGCTAATAAATAATACTTACGTGACAGTATTTCTGTGATACAAATAAGACAAATATATTAACTTGTAAATAGGAGACATGAGTTTCAACTCATGGCTTCTGATAGCAAACACCCACAGAGTAGCAGTGTAAAAAAAGAGCCAGCATAAAAGAGCCTGGAAGGTCACTGGCCCGGCAGGGTCCTTCTCCCTGTTCTCAGGAGTGACCTAGGCTAGGCTGCAGGAAGCTCTGCTGACAGAGGATTCCCTCCCATCTTTGGTTTGCTCCTCTAAGATGATTTAAGTAAGTAGAAATGACTTTCCCTGCACCCTCATCTACTGAACCCACTGGACTGGTTGGGGCCATGGAGAACAAACTTAAGCACGTGCCCACGAGTGCCAAGTAGTGTAGCACACTGGTCAAGAGTTTAGTCCTACAGGCTGGGCACAGTGACTCATGCCTGTTAAATCTCAGCAGATTGGGAGAATTGTTTGTGCCTAGGAGATTGAGAACACCTCGGCAACGTAACAAGATCCCATCTCTTTGGAAAAAAAAGACTTTAGAGCTGGGCGTGGTGGCTCGCGCCTGTAATCCCATACTTCAGGAGGCTGAGGTGGGTGGATCACCTGAGGTCGAGAGTTCGAGACCAGCCTGACCAACATGCAGAAACCCCGTCCCTATTAAAAATACAAAATTAGCTGGGCGTGATGGCGCATGATGGTGCATGCCTGTAATCCCAGCTACTCAGGAGGCTGAGGCAGGGGAATCGCCTCAACCTGGGAAGCAGAGGTTGTGGTGAGCCAAGATCGTGCCATTGCATTCCAGCCTGGGCAACAAGAGTGAAATTTTGTCTCAAAAAAAAAAAAAAAAAAAAAAGAAGACTTTAGTTCTAGAGGCAGTCTGCCTGCGTTTGTAATCCCAGCTCTGCCTGCCTCCCCAATTTTTACTTTCTTTGGGACCGGGTCTCACTCTGTTACCCAGGCTGGAATGCAGTGGCATGATCATGGTTCACTGCAGCGCTGACCTCCCGGCTGGTCTCAAACTCCTGGGCTCAAGCCATCCTCTCAAAGTGCTGTGATTACAAGTATGAGCCACTGCTCCCAGCCCAGTGCTGCCATTTCTAAGCTGACTCAGAGCAAGTTACTTATTTAGCCTTTCTGACCCTTACTTTCCTGATCTCCAACTGGAATGACAACAATATTAACTTCAGTCATTAGATTTTATGAGTTAATCCATGTCAGATTCTTAGAGATTATAATGTTCACATTATTCCACAGGCTGGTTCTTCAAATGTCTTCAGACAATGATTACAGTTCCCTTGCGTCTCATCTTCAGGTTCAATATGATCAGTTCTTTCACCTGTATCTCCTTCCATCTCTCAGTGAAGAGCCAAGAACAGAAAGGTATTTTCTAGAGTAGTTCAACACCAAGCAGACCTGGCCATTCCTAACCATTCTGTTAAAAGCTGTGCTTTCACTAACAATGCCTAAGATATCACTTTCTCTGGTGATCATAACTCCTGATTCACACACTAAGCGTAATGTTAGTTAAAATCTATAATATTTAAAAATATGCTTTTGTTCCCTCATGTAATATTTAACCGACGTAGCTGGGTTTTATTTTATTTTTTTAGATGGAGTTTCACTCTGTCACCCAGGCTGGAGTGCAGTGGCGTGATCTCACCTCATTGCAGCCTCCACCCCCTGGGTTCAAGTGATTCTTCTGCCTCAGCCTCCCGAGTAGCTGGGACTACAGGAGCGTGCCACCACACCCAGCTATTTTTTGTATTTGTAGTAGAGACGGGGTTTCACCATACTGGCCAGGCAAGTCTCGAACTCCAGACTTCGTGATCCGCCCGCCTTGGCCTCCCAAAGCACTGGGATTACAGGCATGAGCCACTGCACCTGGCCTTTAGCTTTTTATTAATTGATTTTTTATTTGAGCTTAAGACCTTACATATATCTTTATGAGCATGGCATACAGAAGATGCTCCATAAATATCTATTAAATGAATGAACCTCTATCATATTTAACTTCACCGTCACCCCACCAAGTTCTTGTTGATCCTGTTATTCTACTTATTCCCAGTTTGTGTTCCCCCATCCCGTCACGGATGGGAATGCTGAACTTGATAAAGCTGAGGATAATCTAATCATATGCCACTAAAGCTTCCTTCCAATATGAAGCCATCAGCCTGAGAATCGTCAGTTACTAATCTACACAACTGTTTTAATGTTTAGCCAATATATTTCCATCTCGTCCAAAACAGACAGCTTGTCAAACGGCCTGTTGAAGTAGAATACAAAAGCTATATTATTATTCTATGCCAGCATTTTTACCAATGAAGGGAATGCATGAAAACTTATTAGCAAACTATGATTACTGATTACTGCCATATGTACTCAAAACCAATCTTTTTGATAATCTAGATTCTTTCCTGGAACTGGGACCAAATTCATCAGTCTTTCAGCTACTTTTTCCTTATTTCTCCTTTCAGAAAACATTTAAAAAATTTCCCCAGGCTGGACACGGTGGCTGACGTCTGTAATCCCAAGCACTTTGGGAGGCCGAGTTGGGTGAGGATCACTTGAGGCTAGGAGTTTGAGGCCAGCTTGGCCAGCATGGCAAAACCCTATCTCTACTAAAAATACAAAAATTAGTGGGGCGTGGTGGCAAGCGCCTGTAATCCCAGCTACTCAGGAGGCTGAGGCACAAGACCCGCTTGAACTCAGGTGGCAGAGGTTGCAGTAAGCAAAGATCTTGCCACTGCACTCCAGCCTGGACACCAGAGAGAAACACCAAAAAACAAAACAAAACAAAACAAAACAAAAAAACAAAAGGCCAGGCGCGGTGGCTCATGCCTGTAATCCCAGCATCTTGGGAGGCCGAGACGGGTGGATCACGAGGTCAGGAGATCGTGACCGTCCTGGCTAACATGGTGAAATCCTGTCTCTACTACAAATACAAAAAAAATTAGCCATGCGTGGTGGCAGGCGCCTGTAGTTCCAGCTACTCGGGAGGCTGAGGCAGGAGAATCGCTTGAACCCGGGAGGCAGAGCTTGCAGTGAGCTGAGATCGCGCCACTGCACTCCAGCCTGGGCGACAGAGGGAGACTCCATCTCAAAAAAAAAAAAAAAGAAGAAAAAAAATTCACCATTCTCCTCACTTTCTTATAGTGGAAGGCGCTTCTTTCCCATTTCTGATCTGAGGCGCCACACAGAGGACATCCACCTTTATTTTATCAGAGCACTTAAGGCCTCTTTTCCCTCCTTGGAAACAAGCCTGGAGAGAGGACCACCCCATTCCAGTGACTCTGGGTTAAGGTTGGAACTCGGTATTAGGAAGTGCACACGTTTGCCGGTATCTGCTCTGTTGGTAGTAAAGGGGGTACTGTGGCCTCAGTATGTTTTCCTCTTTTGCCTTAAACATTCAGAATGTGGGCAGGAAAGATGGGTGTCATTGTTAAACTCCCCTTGAAGACTCCCAGCATTCCTCAAAAATCACAGACGGGGATTCTCTTCCCAAATTCCTACTCTGCTCTAGGATCTGTCATTTGGTTTGAACACCCTTCTTCTTAATAGAAAAGTCAAAAGCGACAAAAATTTTACCTCCGCTCTGTAATCCCTGGGCATTATACAACTGGTCCAAGGCAATGACTCCTTTCCTAGTCGCCAACCTGCACCAAACCGAACGCTAAAATGTTCTTTTAATCTACCTACTTTTTTTGCAGGTCTCAGCTTACTCTGCGTTTTACTCACGCTTGCTTTTACTCTTACTATCCATCTTCTGAAAATGTCCCATTATAAACTAAGTTAGTCAGAAAGCTTCCCCATCCCCATTGCATCTTCTCATTTTATCATTCTTTGGCATCGTGGTCAGAGGTAAATTCCTCAGTTTCCTAATACTTTTGAGCCACCATCTCTGTTACATTCTCAAGAACACATGCCTATCTTTTCTTTTTTCTGTTTTTGGAAATGGAGTCTCGCTCTGTCTCCCAGGCTGGAGTGCAATGGCATGACCTCAGCTCACTGCAATCACCACCTCCCAGGCTCAAGCAATTCTCCTGCCTCAGCCTCCTGGGTAACTGGGATTACGGGTGCCTGCCACCACACCTGGCGTTTTTGTATTTTTAATATAGATGGGGTTTCACCATGTTGGCCAGGCTGGTCTTGAACTCCTAACCTCAAGTAATCCACCCACCTCGGACTCCAAAAGTGCTGGGATTACAGGCGTGAGCCACCGCGCCTGGCCAATCTTTTCTTTGACACTCTTTTAGTCTATGAACATTTGACCAAGTTCAGGTTTCCTGTACTTGGCTCACCAGCTCATTTTCTCTCCAGATCTGTCACTTTCACTCTACTCATCAATTCTCTCATTTTGGAAAGTACTCTAATTTCAGTAATAGTTCTCCCAGTTGCTTCCTCTCTATGCTCTAAGAGATGTTGAGTGTTACCAACCAATTTAAAAATCTGTTTGACTTTCTATTTTAACAGCTGTACTCCAAGCGGACGTGAGCACCAAGTGAGCACACCACTACAGGGCATGCTGCCTCTGCACTGGTTTTAGGGCGAGCATAAGGAACACGTCCTCCACAATTTCCCCCAAATAACAACTCCTCTTCATCTCTGCTTTGAATTCACACAAAATGTCACCAGTGTGACTTAACTTACTGTCTCTGATATACTAATTTTGAACTCACTATAATTTGAGTCTGGGGGAAAGGAGGGTGAGTATAGATATATTCTGTCCTAACAAAACCATGTTCCAAACTGGCCTCTTATCCCACTATACCTCAATGACCCATAAAATCATATGTACCACCTTCAGTGTGAATCCTAAATTCATTTGCGTTAGCAACTGCATTTGGTTACATAGTGTTCCCCATAAATTCATGCCCACTGGGAACCTCAGAAGGTGATCTCATTTGGAAATAGGGTCTTTGTAGATGCACTCAAGTTTAAGATGAAGTCATATTGGATTAGGGTGGGCCCTAATCCATCAACTAGTGTCCTCATATGAAGAGGGAAATTTTGAGACAGAGAAGAAAAAGCCATGTGAAGATAGACACAGGGGAGACCACCAGATGATGACGGAGGCAGACAGTGGTGATTTCAGACTGAAATCCTCCAGAACTGAGCTAAGGTTGATTGATGGATTGATTTTTTGAGACTGGGTCTCACTCTGTTGTCCAGACTGGAGAGCAGTGGCGTGATCATGGCTCACTGCAGTCTCGACTTCTTGGGCTCAGGTGATTTTCCCAACTCAGCCTCCTGAACAACTGAGACTACAGGCATGCACCACACCACCATGCCTGGCTATTTTTGTATTTTTTTTTTTTTTTTTATGTAGAGATGGGGTTTTGCCATTTTGTCCAGGCTTGTCTCGAACTCCTGGGCTCAAGTGCTTGTCTCAGTCTCCCAAAGAGCTGGGAGTACAAGTGTGAGCCACTGTGCCCAGCCTTTTTTTTTTTTTTTTTTTTTTTTCAGGTAGAGCAGATACTTTGGTCATAAAGAGATCTGCAGCACCCAAGTCTCTCACACAAAGTTAACTGCACTTTCCCAACAATTCCACTTTTGAAATCACTCTGATACGTATCTTCCCACGACTTGATGTATATTAACTGAGCTCAAAATACATGCCCGGCACAGCTACTGATGCTCAGGCTCCAGGAGTGAACACAGCAGGCCCAGACCCTGCCGCTGTGAAGCTCATTACACTCCTAGGGGCAGGGCAGACAAGGAGCAAGCGTGGGAGAGACAGTAACAGGGCAAGAACCCATTATTCCCCACCACCACCCCATCCCCCACCCCCCATCAGGCATTTCTACTACTCAAAATTAGCTAAAGAAACCACCAAAGTAACACCTGCCCGTGACCCAGCAGTACCATTGAGAAATTCATCCTGGGAGACAAATACGACACTATTATAGCAGGCCAGGCGTGGTGGCTCATGCCTGTAACCCCAGCATTTTGGGAGGCCAAGGCGAGCAGATGTCGTGAGGCCAGAAATTCGAGACCAGACTGGCCAACATGGTGAAATCCCATCTCTACTAAAAATACAAAAAGTAGCCAGGCATGGTGGTGGGCAGCTGTAGTTCCAGCTACTCAGGAGGCTGAGGCAGGAGAATTGCTTGAACCCGGGGGCAGAGATTGCAGTGAGCCGCGATCACACCACTGCATTCCGGCCTAGGCAATAGAGGGAGACTCTAAAAAAAGAATATTGTAGCAGCACTGCTCATAACAACAAAAATCTAGTAACAATCCAAATGTCTATGAACTGTAGACTTGGTAGTAGAATAGGTAAATTACGGCACAGTCATATAATGGAATACCATATGAACCATAGCTGCCCAAATCCACATGGGAATATATTTGAAATAATACAAGTAAAAATAAAACAACAAAAGGAGGAGGCTCTATACTATATGGTTTCATTAAAGTGCAAAAAAGGCAAAATGAGAACAACACATTGTTTAAAGACAGAGAGACACATACAGAAAGAGTATAAAGAAAAGCACAGGAAAGTGATCTTTAGAAGCCACCAGCTCGTATGTTCCATAAACTGACAATTTTAGAGACAATAAAAGTTTAATTTTTGAGAAATGCCTATCCCAGCCTTGCTGAACTTCTTTCTTAGGATTGCAAATGTACTGTCCCTCTCCAAAGAATACAGAAGGACCAGAGAGAAGCACCACTAGGCTCAAGGCAAACAGCTGCTCACACCTGGGCTGCAGAGGAACCTCGGCGGTGCGGGTCTGCACATTCTCCATTTCAGGGACTTAATTATTCTGGCTTAAAAGCCCTTCAATCGGCCGGGCGCGGTGGCTCAAGCCTGCAATCCCAGCACTTTGGGAGGCCGAGACGGGCGGATCACGAGGCCAGGAGTTCGAGACTATCCTGGCTAACATGGTGAAACCCCGTCTCTACTAAAAAATACAAAAAATTAGCCGGGTGAGGTGGCGGGCGCCTGCAGTCCCAGCTACTCGGGAGGCTGAGGCAGGAGAATGGCGTAAACCCGGGAGGCGGAGATTGAAGTGAGCCGAGATCCGGCCACTGCAGTCCAGCCAGGCGACAGAGCAAGACTCTGTCTCAAAAAAAAGAAGCCCTTCAATCTCCAGCTGGATTGGAGAAAGTGAAGATCTTGTTGCAATCAATATGGCATTTAACAAAGCACTGCAGGTGCAAAATGACAGCAATTTAAAGTCAGGACAAAAGCCTACTGGAATATGTTACTTTTTCAATATTGTATTTGAGTTACAGGAGGAAAAAGGCATGGTAGAAACCCAAGGCCTGGGACATTTGTAACAAATCTTAGAGATAAGTTTCAGTGTCTTCCTTTTTTTTTTTTCTGAGACAGAGTCTCACTCTGTCATCCAGGCTGGAGTGCAGTGGCACAATCTCGGCTCACTGCAACCTCTACCTCCTGGGTTCAAGCGATTCTCCTGCCTCAGCCTCCTGAGTAGCTGGGACGACAGACAGGTGTGCGCCACCATGCCTGGATAATTTTTATATTTTTAGTAGAGATGGCGTTTCACCATGTTGGCCAGGCTGGTCCCGAACTCCTAATCTCGGGTGATCCCAAAGTGCTGGGATTAAGGCATGAGCCCTCATGGCCGGCCTCAGTATCTTCTATGTTTACATTAACTACTGATTGCCCCTATAATGTGGTCAAAATGAATATAAAATCTGATATTTATCAAAATCTTTTAAACTATTCATGTGCTTTGACTCAGAAATTTCATTTTGGGCAACTCAATTTAGAAAAAATGTGGGCAAAGGTTTATGCATAAGGATTTCTTTGCAGTATTATTTGTAACAGGGAAAAATTAAAAACAATTGAATACTCAACAGTGGGGGGAAGGGAACGTTAAATACATCAAGGTAAATCTACCTGATGGAACATCATTATGATCACCATGAATGCTACATAGCAACAGGAGAAAATTCAAGGACACAATGTTAACATCAGGTTCTAGGGAGCCTGAGTGCAATAATGTGAAAAGCATCCCTGCATAGGAACAGTGTCTGAATAGGGAATTAGGTAAAAATAATTCCTGTCATTGTATTTGGGTTGGAGGTTTTTTAAAGAATTTGTTTCTCTGCTATCCAAACTGTGTGTGGTTATCCTGTCTTTTCTTTTTTTAGACAGGATATCACTGTCACCCAGGCTGGAGTGCAGCAGTGTCATCACTGCGGTGTTGAGGCTCACTGCAGCCTCAACCCCCAGGGCTCAGGTCACCCTCTCATCTCAGCCTCCTAAGTAGCTGGGACTATAGCATGCGCCACCATGCCCGGCTAATTTTTTGTATGTGAGAGACAGGTTTTGCCATGTTGCCCAGGCTGGTCTTGAACTCCTGGGCTCAAGCAATCTGCCCATCTCGGTCTCCCAAAGTGCTGGGATTACAGGAGTAAACCACTGTGCCTGGCCTTTTCTTTCTTTAGAGTTACCCAACTGCTTAATTTTTTAAAGATACAGAAATGTTGGGAAAAGACAGAATAATCCATTATTTAATATTCTGCTCCCAGTATGCATTAAATAAATAAAACAAAATTCAAAAGTAGAGGGAACACAAGTACTTTTCTTTTTTGGGTAGAGCAGACACTTTGGTCATAAACAGATCTGCAGCACCCAGTTCTCTCACACGAAGTTAACTGCAACTTTCCCAACAATTCCACTTTTGAAATCATTCTGATACGCATCTTTCCATAACTCGATATATAGGCACTGAGCTCAAAATACATGCCCTGTACAGCTATCGATGCTCAAGCCCCAGCAGTGAACACAGCAGGCCCAGACCCTGCTGCTGTAAAGCTTATTACACTCCTAGGGGCAGGGCAGAGAGGGAGAAAGACAAGGAGCAAGCGGGGAGAGAGAGTGATAGGGCAGGCGGCACACTGTACATAGCTGCCCTGAGAAAGCTACTAGGGAAGGTGGCAGTGAAGCGGAGAGCTGAAGGAGATAGACTGAGCCATGCTGCCATCTGGGAACAGTGTTCTAAGAGTATGCTTGGTATGTGGGGGCCACTTGGCTGGAGCAGCATGAAGGTATGAGAAAGTGGCCTGTACTTGTGGGGAGGTGGGATCACCAGGAACCTCAAAGACCAGAGTAAAGACTGTGCTTTTGCTTTGCATTCTCAGTGAGAGAACCAGCCACGAGGGGATTCCTGATGCAACAGTAACACGACCTGCCTTTTGTTTTAGAACAGTGCTATGCAGAACTTCCTGCAATGCTAACATGGTCTACATCTGTGCTGCCTACACAGTGACTACTAACAAGATGTGGCTATTTAAGTTAATTAAAATAAAATGTAAAATTCCGTTCTTCCAGTCCAGCAGCCACATTTCAAGGGCTGATGTGGCTACTGGCTATGACACTGGACAGTGCGGTGTCAGAGAATCAGCCTGACTCAGACTTGAGACAGGCAAGTGTCGAAGAGAGGCAGGATAGGGAACAGGCATGAAGTCACTGCAATAACCTAGACAGAAACGGCAGTGGCTTGACCAGGACCTGTGCTGTTGGAGGTGGTAAAAAAGGGTCTGGTTTTAGATTAAGGTTTGAAGGGCGGTCTTACCGATGGAACGAACATGGTCACTGAGAGGAGTCATGATGAGCTCCAAGGTTTTTGGCCTGAACTCCTATTGGATGAGAGTGCCATTTACTGGGAGTAAGGCGATGTTTTTGAGGGCAGTGTAGGGTGAGATCAGAAGCTGTGTTTTGAACATGTTAACCTGTGAGGCATCCTATGAGTAGTCTGTGGAGTTGAGGAAAGAAAATGTGGGCTGAAGACACAATTTTGGAATTCAGTGCTTAAAGTCATTCCACTGGGTAAGATCACCTGGCAATGACTACAGATGGTGGGGAGAGGTTTGAAGGTTGAGATCTGGGGCATTCTGCTAAGTAAGTATTGGGAACTTGAGGAGGAACTTGTAAAGGAGATGGAGAAGGAGAGGCAGATGGAGAACCAATGTAGTAGGTGTCCAAAAGCCAAACGCAGGAAGTGCTTCAGGAAGGAGGGAAACTGTCAAATGCTGCTGATACACCGAGTAAGAAGAGACTGAGAACAGATCATCATATTATGCAACAAAAAGATCAGAGGCAAATCCTACAAGAGGGTTAATTCCCACTGTCGCTGCCTTACCTGGACTCCTGTACTAGCCCTGCAACTGCTCTCTTTTGCTCTAGTACTCCTGCCATTCAAACATGTCCTCTATATTACTGCCAGTGTTCCCTCCCTCCCTCCCTTTCTTTCTCTTTTTTTCTTTCTTTCTTTTTTTTTGACACGGTCTTGCTCTGTTGCCCAGCCTGGAGTGCAGTGGCTTGATTCATGGTTCACTGCAGCCTCGCCTCCCAGACTCGATCTATCCTCCCACCTCAGCCTCCTCAGTAGCTGGGACTAAAGGTGCACACCACCACGCCTGGATAATTAAAAAAAAATTTTTTTGTAGGCCGGGCACAGTGGTTCATGCCTGTAATCCCAGAACTTTGGGAGGTCAAGGGGGGGGTGGATCACTTGAGGTCAAGAGTTCCAGACCAGCCTGGCCAACATGGTGAAACTCCATCTCTACTAAAAATACAAAAATTAACCAGGCGTGATGGTGCGTGCTTGTAACCCCAGCTACTCAGGAGGCTGAGGCACAAGAATCGCTTGAACCCAGGAGGTGGAGGTTGCAGTGAGCTGAGACTGCATCACTGTACTCTAGCTTGGGTGACAGAGAATCTGCCTCAAAAAAATAAAATAAAATAAAATAATTTGTAGAGATGGGGTCTTACTATGTGGTTCAGGCTGGTCTCAAACTTCTGGGCTCAAGCGATCTGCCTGCCTCAGCCTCCCAAAGGGCTGGGAGTGTAGGTGTGAGCCACTGCACCCAGCATCTTCTAAACCTTAAATTTTTCTACATCACTACTCAGCTGAAAAATCTTTAATAGTATATTGTCTACAGCAGTGGCCAAACTTTAAGTGCACATAAAGATAACATGGGGGTGACTAAGCCCCAAAGCCACCTGTCACAGATGATTGGAGACCTGGGAACTATGTCTTTAAGCAGCAGCCTAAATAATGGTTGTAAACCATGTTGAAAAGGATTGGCCTATAGGGCCAAGTCCCAAATCCTAAGCAAAGCAAACACCTTTTCCAAATTTGGTCCCATACTTCTTGTCTAGTTCCCTCCTTTTCTATTCTTTTTTTTTTTGAGACGGAGTCTCGCTCTGTCACCCAGGCTGGAGTGCAGTGGCCGGATCTCAGCTCACTGCAAGCTCCACCTCCCGGGTTCACGCCATTCTCCTGCCTCAGCCTCCCGAGTAGCTGGGACTACAGGCGCCCGCCACCTCGCCCGGCTAGTTTTTTGTATTTTTTAGTAGAGACGGGGTTTCACCATGTTAGCCAGGATGGTCTTGATCTCCTGACCTCACGATCTGCCTGTCTCGGCCTCCCAAAGTGCTGGGATTACAGGCTTGAGCCACCGCGCCCAGCCTTCCTTTTCTATTCTAAGACAGGGTGTGTGCGTGTCTGTATGTTTCAACAAGCTCTAACTAACTATTCAAACTAACTGCCTTTCCCCCAAATGCCATGTTCTTCTAGATATTACTGCCCCTTATACATGAGGCTCCTGCTGCTTAGAAGGCACTTTTAATCTGGTGTGCTCAGAAAATTCTGACTCATTCTTCAAGACTCAAACGACACTGCTAGTGTGAAGGCTCAGCCAATTACCCAAACTCTGTTAAACATTTCTATACATTTATCACACTATCTGCTGGGAATTCTACTATCGCCTCCTCCTCACCTCAACCCACCCCTCTGCCACCAACTCTAAGAGGCTGCAGAGAGAGATGGCATTTTCTCCATCTGTGCATGATGAAGACATTACCTAACATGCTATAGATATTTGATAACCATGGATGACTGTCAGCCTGATACCAAGGGATACTGTAAAATGTGTGTATGCTCCAAGACTTAAGAAGACACTGCTGTTGTATGTAGAGTGCCGGGAAAGTCAGAAATGGCTCTGTCTAAAGGACAAACCAGTACCTGCGGCTTGAAGGATGACTGGAACTTAGAAAGAGGGAAAGAAGAGGAGAGGCTGGCACCTCTCCTCCACCAAGTAGCTACTTGGAGGCTGAGGAGGGAGGGCTGCTTGAGCCCAAGAGTTCGAGGTTGCCATGAGCTATGGACCACACCACTGCACTCCAGCCTGGGTGACAGAGTGAGACTCTATCTCCAAAAAAGAAAAATAAATAAAAACACAAAAACAAACAACAAAAACTGAACCTTTACAACCTGCTGGTTGGATCTAATAAGCGCTCCCATCTTCTTTTACAGAATGAAATGGACTCAAAACTTTGTTTATTAAAATAACATTCTAAGGAGGGACTAAGGCCACACACTGAATCCTTGCATAAGCTTATCAGCTATTACTCTGTCCTCACGTCTGCTTTCTCACAAAGGGGAACGGGGAAAGTGTGTGGTAGACTAACACAAATCTCTCACCTTTACCCACAAAACAAAACACCATCTCTTTGCACATCTCCTACTAAGGGACAGACCTACCTGGTTCCCATGGTATCCAATGGACTATGTCCTACACGGAGGTGCTCATGAATAAGAGTTAAGTCCAGGAGTCTCTGCTACGTCATTAGTTCTAAAACTCCCCTTAGAGCACCTAATTGCTTTGTTGGCATGCAGCTCAACATTTTCGGAATAATCCAGAATCTGGCAATTCTCTGGTTTTCTTTTTTTTGAAATGAAATCTCACTCTATCACCCAGGCTGGAGTGCAGTGGCACAATCTCAGTTCACCGTAACCTCTGCCTCCTAGGTACAAGCGGTTCTACTGTCTCAGCCTCCCGAGTAGCCGGGGTTACAGGCGTGCAACAACACGCCCAGCTAATTTTTGTTTTGTTCTTTACGCCTGGCTAATTTGTGTTTTTTGGTAGAAACAGGGTTTCGCCATGTTGGCCAGGCTCATCTCAAACTCCTGGCCTCAAGTGATCTGCCCACCTTGGCCTCCCAAAGTGCTGGGATTACAGGCATGAGCCCCTGTGCCAGGCCGAATTCTCTTTTTATCTGTGGGTAAATCCTTGAGGGCAACCAGCCTCTGAACACTGACACATCAGAACTTAATAGTAGTTTTAATTATATGCAGTTTCAAAATATATAGTTAGAAAAATAGGAGATCTAAAAGGAATAGAATCATAAGCTTTTCATGCAAAAATACCAACTTTGTTAGTATGCATGATGCAATAAAAAATGAGATTTGATATTTTGTTCTAAAAGTCTTGATCTTTGGCAGCTAGATATTTCATATTTTACTCTACTTGATCTTAGCCAAAAGGTCAAGAAAAGATGGCTTTTTCCTATTTTACGCTACTATTATTCTTTTTATGCCCACAAAAATCAGTTAACAACTGGTAACTACCTGAAATGGTCTTTAATTTTGAATCATAGGAACACAAAATTGCTTACCTGGGGGGAAATAAACTGGGGAGGCACTTGCGCCCGGAGACTGGGAGAAGAATTTAGTGGCTGCACTGGTGTGTGCAGACCTCTCGATTGTGCTGTGCTGTTTCCAAACAAACCATGACTACCGCCCTGTAAACAGAAGAGCAGCAGTAAGGCTTTTTGTTAACATAAGAAAATGCAAGTAAGAAACAGTTCTGGTCTTTTAGATCCCTCAGAAGAATCACAGGCTGTGTTCCACGGAATAACAGAATTTCATAACTGAGAAGTTCCTTATCTTAGAAGGCTTAGGGCAATTACTCAAATTGAATCATGAGTACCTATACACAGTTTGACGAACTCTATAAACGGAAAGGGTTCAGTTCTGTCAAATATTAGGAGAAGTCCTACATTCTTTTTTGTGAACGAAAGATATAGACAACATAACATTTATTTCAAATACTCTTCTTTGCGACTGGGTTTACCAAATTTATTCTCAAGCTTTATAATCTGAGCTCCATCTTGAAAGGCACCTGAGTAAAAATGCAGCCTTATGAATAGTTATCAGTTGTATTTATAAAACATTATGATGTGATTTCTCTGCCGTCCCAGAGTGAGCCTAGCACCCTTCCTTGTCCTGGATCTGCTCCTTTCTTTGATAGATGAGGAAATGTGACTCAATTACACAGTGAAAAAAAAAGGAAGAAAGGGAGAAAGTAAAAACCATTACAGGGACACCAAAATAAACATTACTCACCTGTAACTTCTCATTCAAATACATATTGGTCTAGTTAAAAATAAGCTGAACTCCCTCCTTTCTGGAGGCCCAACTCACTGGAGCACTTCTACACTATTCCGATGAGATAACTAAGAGAGTTGGGTTATATGGTGGCCTTTCCTTTCCGACTCGTTTCTAGCTGAGAAAAGTCCTTCAGCGAAGAAACCGTATTTGGTAATAACACAACACTGTGTTCCCTCTGCCTGATACCATTTTCACTTGACCTCTTCAAGGCCCAGCTTGGAGGTCATCCTCATCAAGGAAGTCTTCCCCAAAACCATCTTCCTGATTTCACGTTCAGATTAATTGAGCCCACCTCTCCAATCCCAAAATGCTTTAAAACTCTTTGAGGGCACTCATCATCAAACCACACTACAGTTATTTTCCATTCTGTCTTTCTACTGTCAGCTTAAATCTTTCCCTCTTCATATTCCCAGAACTCAATAAAGCCCTAGTCTGTAGGATGAATATATAATCTGTAAATATTCATGACCCACCAATTCCACACACTGGAAAATATCCCACTGAACACCTTCAGCAAAGACAGCTGCATCACTGCTTATACTGAGTACGTATACCCTGAATTGAAATCACCACCATTATCATATCCCTGGAATCACAGGGATTAAGGTAATTTTAAAGAATTTTGTAATGGCATCATTAAAACCTAGAACACTAAAAATACTGTTGATGGCTTAATGAATAAAAAATAGAGTAAGGGACTGTTGCAGGGAAATTAGTGAACTTAAAAGCATTGAAAATAAAAATGGTTCTAAACATAAAGTCAAAATGGCAATTAAAATCTGTGTATCTCGTAAAAGTAAATCAAAGATCCATCATGAATTTTATGTCTCCCAAAAGGTTGTTTAAACATGAGAAGACCTTTAATTCTAGAAACTGTAACATCTCTACTGCTCCTTTCTTACTTGCCACTTGAAAGTGAAATGGCTCAGCCCTGACTTTGCTCGGATTGTGGTAGTCAGTAGCTTCGCTACCCTGATCGTCCCTAAGAAAACAGGAAACATTTATTTCACCAAGGATATTCTGCTAAGATCTTTCTCACTTTATCATCAAAGTAATGACTTAGTTACTAGATGTCCATTATTCACAACTGGTCCCTGGATGGTGGGGGGTTACTGGGAGCTAAAGACCCTGCCAGAATCCATTTTCTGGCAAGTACAAAATTGCTTCCTGAGGGTTGTTTTAAATTTCAACCTCTCCTTTAATAACAAGCATTGAAAAGAATTTGCTTTTTAAGCTTCTGTAAAATCAATTCCTACTTCCGTCTTCCCAGTAGACAATTTCCACCTTCCTCCACCATAGGTTTTAGGCTTTTCATTATCAAGTGACCCTACAGCCGCACAAAGCACTGTATCTGGAATGGATAATAATGTAGGTAAGTCCACAGCAGTTGATCAAAAAATGCCTCGTATAACTTAATATGGCACCTGGGCATCACAAGCACTCATTTTCTTGGCTCCAATAGAGCTATTTTTGCACAGTGATGTATTCAGGGGCAATCATACAGATTTGGTCTTTAAAAAACGTATATAGGCCAGGTACAGTGATTCACACCTGTAATCCTAGCATTTTGAGAGGCTGAGGCTAGGAGTTCGAGACCAACCCAGGCAACATAAGCAAGACCCCGTCTCTAAAAAATAAACGGGAGAAAAAAAGCACTTGGGTATGTGCTAATGCAGGTTTCTATGGCCATCACTAAAGCTCTACTGTTGTACCACAGGCTTTTACAATTACCTGAGTCTGGTGATATTTGCTTCAACTATACTGTTTAACTCAAAAAAGCATATAAATTAAAAACAAAATTACCAAGCTAACCAAAATCTGTGATTTGGAAAATTAAAATCTTAAATTTTATTAATACGAAGCATATTAAAATAATTCTGTAAGAAAATAGTCTTTAAAAACCATGTCCATATTTAGATGGAACATGTGCACAAACCTGGTTAACAATGGACTTTGTAGCAATCCACAGATCAAATAAATGAAGAAGAATGACCTTTTTTTTAGCGCCTAATGCTCAGCTGGTTTGGCTGGTCTACTATACTAGTTTAATAGCATTTGCTAATTGTGTGATCCACCACATTTACAATCACCATTAACTGAATGTTATGCCTATTTCATGTTTTCCATACTCAAAACAAAAGAACTCCCAAAACATCAATATAATCATTTCTTCCCTGTTTATATAAACAGTTTATATCCATGTCCTCTGTGGAAGCAGTAAGGAAAATGATGACATATAAAGGAAGAAAATGAAAAAATCAGTTGTAACTCCCAATCCAGAAATAACCAATCGAACACATGGATATAGTATAATCCATTTTTTTTAAATGTGCTAAGGCAATGATTAGAAAGCATGTAAGAGACCTACGTGCAACTTAACTGGTGTCAGAGGTGTTGCTTCCCGTCATCCTGTAATGCGTATGTGGAAGTCATCATATGGAGACAGAACATCATCATGGATGCATCATGTGGATACAACTAATAATTACAAGTTGTGTAATTAACGTCCTTCCACAGTGTCCTGAGGTGAAGGTCACAGTGACAAGTAAGTGGTCACAGAAGTATGGCGATCACTGCTGGGGTTATTGTTGCAAAGGATTGTGACGCCAAAGTCCTGGTTTTCTCCACAAAAACTACAACAGAGCCACTGTGGGAAGGCAGGCAGGGTCCTGCTGTGCACCCTCAGGTCTGGGAAGGTGAGGAGGCACGATCCTCCCAGCCCTGCCTGTCTTGTTTCTACTGCACAGCCCTTAACTGGAGGGTTGCCAAATCCAACCCAAGGTGCAATGAAACACTGCAGTGTCTGAGCAATACCCATTCTTCCCAAAGCTTCACCGTCTATTTAAAGTTACCCTTCTATGGGTAATTATTATATTTTACACTTACAAACAATAGATTTCGAGATGCCATAACCCACAAATACTTAATCATACTAGTTTTGCTATTTTTAAATTAGCAGGTTTATTAAATTGAAAAGATCTCCAAAGTATTACTTATACAATCTAATGTTTAAAACGGCAGATGCATTAAGTTAGATTGTCTAAGGTACTTATGTAGTAGCCTCTTTAACATTTTCCTTAGTTCTTAGTTGACTTATTAAATATGAACTTATGATCAAAAATGAGAAGACAAAAAAAAACAGGTTTAAAATAAAATCCATGTTGAAAAACATGAAGAGAGATGGGTTCTATGGGCTGAAAGATCTAGAACCTACACTTAATATCATTCTGTGCATTCAGTAATCAACAAATTTCCCAAGACAGACAAATGATGCAATAAACTGCAGACCAGGACCAAGGCGAGGCCACAGCCAAGCAGTTATAAATTTGAGAGGCCTCCTTACTTGTCTAGCAGCGAAGTTTTGGGGGTTGAGCCCTGTGCCGATTGCTCCAAGGCTGACGTTGGGTAGTGTGGAACCAGAGGGAGACAGCTTGTAGCTGGGAGAAGGGGAGAAGGGAGAGCAGGGAGCCTCATCCCCAAGGCACCCATCTTGATTGGAGAAAGGCAAAGTCAGCTGAAAAGTAGTAGGAGTTAGCCAATCACAACGAGTGTTGGTTAGTGAAGCAACAGAATGCAAGAAGGGAAAAGAGAGAAACACTAGCAATAAACAAAGTTAGAGTGTATTAGCAATAACCGAGGATGGAATTTGGATCTGATAATAATCTTTACACTCGGCCCAACAGACACCATCTGTCATCTTCTTTGATATTGATTTTTCTTTTCCCCTAAGTTAGTAACACGTTCTGTCCATTGCATTAAGATAAAAATTGCCAGACACTTTGATTTTATGCATCTAATATTGATTGCTCTAGCAATGTGGCTGCTGAAACAGAAGCCAGGTCAATCTTGTGAATATGCTGCTGTCTGGACCAGCAACAAGTGTCAAAATGTGCCAGATTTAAAAATTTTGGTTTTAACTGCTTTCTGAAGACCAGGAACATAGTAAATTAGTATTCTGAATCAAGATATAATTCCCACCATTAGAAATGGTAAACATCAAAACCAATAGGTAGAAACTGCTTGGTTAAATTAGGTAGTTGAGAATTTGAAAAGTATACCATTGTAACTAAACACAGATCGCTAGGGAACTGGAGAAAGATAACAACAGAGTTCTTTCAAAACTAGAAGGCAAGGCCTTAGGAGATATGGAATATCTGCACAAAATCCCAAAATTTATTTTGTAGCTGCACAGCAGCAGAAAAAAGAATGCAGAGTAAGTTTCTCTCTAACATTTCCACACTTCGTGAATTTCTCAGAACTCAGATTTTCTAATACATACAAGCTAAAGACAGATGGTTCTTGCTCTTGCCCAATCACCTGTTGACATCAATCGTTTTCAGGTCACCACATTAATGCAGGTGATGTTTGTGTTTGGCTCATCTAGTTCAGTAATTCTATGCTTCCTCCAGAATCAGTTATCAAAAGACAAATGGGAACCAAAGCGGTTCTCATGAATTATTATCTTCAACAAAGGATTCAACTCACCTTCTCAAAATAAGGCCCACTATCTGTGGTTCCCACGTCTTTGGAATTAGGTGGACGGAACCCAGATCGATCCTTCCTCATGATATCATTAAAATCCCCGAGATTCATCGCTCGCTTGTCCACATCAAATTTTTTATCTGAAAGGCTTCCTGAAAAGTAGCATAAACAGAGTGAAAATTTCCAGAATCAATGTTTCCCCCATGAACCAAGAGTGACCTGCCCCACTATCCTCATGGGGGTGCCGGATAGGAGCTATTAATATTTCTATTTCTGGGGATAAGACGAGACAAACTCTCATTGGTCCAGGCTGCTGGTGTTTATCCCTGGAACACATATGGGTCCTTTTTATTTATTTATTCATTTATTAAAAAACAAAACAAAACAAAACATATATCTGTTGTAGTTTGTTTTCCATGGAAGACTGAAAGAGCCTTAGGGATAACCTGGCAAAAATCTGGCTAAGAAAACATTTAGACTGGATATTGATGTGTTTGATGAACACATTTTGCTCATAAATTCAAATGTCCTCAGGGAGAGAAGTTGTCTGTTTTTGCTATTTTAACATCATCTAGATAAATGGTCTGGGTGAAACATAGTTTACAAGGAATAGAAAGATCCAAGAGGCACAGTGGTTGCCCTCAAATTCAGAACTTAAGAGCTGAACACAGAAGATGGGTCCACATTACCTACATGATGCATTCCCAGGTGTCCTAACTATACATACCACTCCTCTTTCACGGCTCTATAAATGTGCTGTCGTCTGCTGACATAACCAGTGCCCCCCCAGGAAATGTGTTTTAATTATTCTCATATTTAGAAATATAGACCAAAGACTACCTACGTCCTTTACTACCCAGAATTATTTTCATTTCTTCTTAGTTTGACTCTTTTTAAGTTCTTCAGGGTGATCAAGAGCATTACTACAAAAACCCCACAGACCAGTAGCTAACACTGCATCCACTCCAGTTGCAATGTGAGAATTTGTCAATAATGAAGCCTCCTGGTACAGATAGGACTGGTAACTTGAGGGCCACATCTGGCACACAATTTGGCCCCACAGAGCATTTTAAGAGACCTGAATTAGTTCTGATATTTAAAAATCAGGGCTGGGCGCAGTGGTTCACGCCTGTAATCCCAGCACTTTGGGAAGGCGAGGAAGGCGGATCACTTGAGGTCAGGAGTTCGAGACCAGTCTGGCCAACATGGCAAAACCTCGTCTCTACTAAAATTACAAGAATTAGCTGTGTGTGGTGGCACACGCCTGTGATCCCAGCTACTCGGGAGACTGAGGTGGGAGAAATCGCTTGAACCCAGGAGGCAGAGGTTGCAGTGACCAGATATCATGCCACTGTACTCCAGCCAGGGTGACAGAGCAAGACTCCGTCTCAAAAAATCAATAAATAAATACAAAAATCATAATACCAGTATACATCTGAATTTCTGGCCTGTCTTGAAAGACTTGTCATAGCTCAGCCTGGATTCCTCCAGAGCAGCAACTGCTAGGAGCCATGTAAGGCTGATTCTTCCAGGTGGACTTTCCACAGTTAACCCGTGGTCAACTCGTCCCAGGTTTTTTTTTTTTTTTTTGAGACTGAGTCTCACTCGTTGCCAGGCTGGAGTGCAGTGGCACAATCTCGGCTCACTGCAACCTCCGCCTCCCGGTTCAAGCGATTCTCCTGCCTCAGCCTCCCAAGTAGCTGGGACTACAGGTGCGTGCCACCACGCCCAGCTAATTTTTGTATTTTTGGTAGAGACGGGGTTTCACCATGTAGGCCAGGATGGTCTCGATCTCTTGACCTCCTAATCCGCCTGCCTCGGCCGCACAAAGTGCTGGGATTACAAGCTTGAGCCACCATGCCTGGCCTCATCCCAGTTTCTTATACCTGGCACACATCACTCATTTACATTCTTTGCTGACTCCTGCAGTCATTTGAGTTTTCTATCCCTACCTAGTATCTAGCACAGCACCTTACAAAGAGTAAGTGCTCAATCAATGTCTACTGAACTGCAGCCATCCCTACTCAAATGGGGCAGGAGATGCCAACAGGACATCATAACACTGATACACTCCATTCCTCTCAGCGGAGTGATACACACCTACAGACAAATCCATTTTGCTGCTTGGATTATCTTCAGTCTGACTCTGAAAAATAAAGAACAGATGAGACAGAATTAAGGATGCACATCTTTGAATCAGAGAAGTGGCATTATTCACGTGAGAGCTACATCTTACTACTGGCACTACAGAAGGTTCTCTGAAATGAACTTAATGAAAACATTAACATTTTTAATATGCTAGCTTGATTGCTGTTTGGGCCTATATTCCTACAATTCAGTTTTCACATACAATTAGTCTCAATAAGTCTACAAAGAGAGCAATAGATAAACAGCTGCCTGAAGAAATAAACCCCTGTCCTTAAGTTCTAGTCAGCTCAGGATCAAATTCCATGAATGGCAGCCAAATAATGACAACTTCTTCTCGTGACTTGTCAAGTCATCAAATCTCAACTGTGCAGCCAAGTCAAGTCGTTTGTCTTTTGGCCAACCAGGGACAGGGTGTCCCTACACCATTCCCGAGAGACAAAGAAATCAGAAATTCTACAAGAATTCCCTAAGTAATTAGTCCCAGTATAGTTTTTCTAGTTTCGTTGTTGCCTTTTAAAAAAATTGTAATATGAAAACTAGTACAGTAATGTGGTCAGAAACAATTGTATAAATTTTAAGTGCCTGCCTCTTTCTTCTCTATCCTCCTAAGGAAAAGGACACAATGACTACAAATTTAAAAGCCATAACCTTTAAATGTTGGAGTATGTCATTCAGAATAAGAATAGAAGAGAAATACTACTTAAACTCAAAAGATCAAGAACATTGCTTAACTAGTTTTTAAATCTTAACTTTGTACTATATGTGGCAGTGGTCTTAACATTTGTATTACTCTTAAACCTGAAAGTTGGGATACATGATACATTTGAAAAAAATAAAACTTACCAGCAATCCCATATTTGAAAACTGTTTGGCAAGAGGATTCATCCATGAATCATTGTTTCCTCCTTTGAGGGAGCACTACAGAAACGAAACACAGAACCTCAGAGCCAAATAATTTATTTCAACCTCCTGAGTTTTATTAATACAGATTGAAAACGTAGACTTGCGTCTACCTTTTTAGAACCTATTTCTCCTTAACTAAAATTATGTTGATATTTTATGTTAGTTTAAATGATGAATAAGCCCTAGTTATATCTATGCTTGCATTTTTATAAAATTCACCGCACGGAACTAGAAGTAACTGGAAAAACACATGCTCAGCTGGTACTTTTGCTTTTTAAATAGAAAGAAGTCTGATATGATTTTCTAAAATAGAAGTTTTGCACACAACTACTTTCACTTTCATTAGGCTGCTCTCTTTGTTACCCAAACTGGTTTACGTGAGGAGAAAAGAGTTTGATGTTAGTGCGTGTCATTTGGAAAGGAGCCTATTTAACTGGGCGTTATGAGGAACTCGCAGTACTTCCTCTGTTTCTTTCACAGCATAAAGGACATTGGTCCTGGTGGTAAAGAGACCTAGTGGAAGACAACATTGCCGATCTCCTGGGCAGAGTAGGGCAGCAGTAGGTTTTAATTTTTTAATGGGACAAACTAGTTTCTCCCCTGAACAAGGCACTGACTGAGCTCCACTTTCACTTTTGTGAGGGAAGCAGGTGGAACTACGAGGATTTGGTGGGGTGGGGCTTTGTGCACTTGTGTATTTCACAGGTAAAAATTCTCCATGTTGTGATGATAGATATATATATATATATATTTTTTTTTTTTTTCTCTGCCACTCAGGCTGGAGTGCAGTGACGCCATCCCAGCTCACTGCAAGCTCCGCCTCCCGGGCTCAAGCCATTCTCCTGCCTCAGTCTCCTGAGTAGCTGGGACTACAGGTACCCGCCACCACGCCTGGCTAATTTTTTTGTATTTTTAGTAGAGACGGGGTTTCAGTGTGTTAGCCAGGATAGTCTCCATCTCCTGATGTCGTGATCTGCCCACCTTGGCCTCCCAAAGTGCTAGGATTACAGGCGTGAGTCACCGCGCCCGGCCCACGATGATAGCTATCAAATCAATTTTATTATCCTTGAAAGTGATGAAGCACTTAAATTTAGTACAGGTTGTGTGTGTGTGTGTGTGTGTGTGTGTGTGTGTGTGAGTGTGCGCGCGCATGCGCGTGTGTGTGTTTTGAGACTGACTTTCGCTTTTGTCACCCAGGCTGGAGTGCAATGAAATGGCATGATCTTGGCTCACTGCAACCTCTGCCTCCTGAGTTCAAGCAATTCTCCTGCCTCAGCCTCCCAAATAGCTGGGATTATAGGCACCTGCTGCCACACCCAGCTAATTTTTGTATTTTTAGTAGAGACGGGGTTTCACCATGTTGGTCAGGCTGGTCTTGAACTCTTGACCTCAGGTGATTCACCTGCTTCGGCCTCCCAAAGTGTTGGGATTACAGGCGTGAGCCACCGTGGCCAGCTAGTACAGATTTTAAGGTCAAAAAAGCCCTCACTAGAGAGAGGGGAGAATGGGGAGTTACTGTTTAATAGGTACAGAGTTTCAGTTTTGCAAGATGGAAAGAGTTCTGTGGATAGACGGTGGTAAATGGCAGCATTTACCATATGTGAATATACTTAATGCCACTAAACTGTACACTTAAAAATATACACTATGGTAAATTATATGCTATATGTATTTTATCATAATTTTTTAAAAAATGCCCTCAGTATGAAAAGTCAGAATCACTGGTACTGGGGCTGGAAGATTCAATTTCCAATTAACTTAATTAATTAAATCTTGGTTGTCACCCTAGTGGGGTATTTATTAGTCCCTTTCAATCAGTTAATTTAGTCTCATTGTTAATTTGTAAATAACCAAAAGAAAGCCAAAATCACACTAGACAACCTAAGAGTGCAAGGAATGCTGAAAAGTTTGCTGAATAATTCCTTCTGTGACTAGGCTAAGGAAATAAAAGCTCTTAATAGAAGAAAAACCATAAGTGACTGCTTAAGCAAAATGCCTCTAAATAGAAACACACTGTATTCTTATTCTATAAAAGAGTCGTCTACAAAATTAATGGCCTATAGGCAAAGGGCAAATGGGATGAAGGCCCAATCCTCAGACATGCGAAGGCCTCTAAGATGGCACCTGGTATTTGAAACACAGGAGAATATTAGCTGTGAAGCATTTCATAGGGTGCCAAGACTCTCATGCTGAAATTAAGTATTGGATGCCCATTTCTTATTTCCACTATTTTATTTGTCAAATGAAAATCTGGAATTGAAAAAAGAGAGCATCTGCCAAGACACTGGTTCAGGCTCAAAGACTACCGTTCCAGATTGAAAACCAAAGTCCTCATCAAACTGTGCAAACCAAAGGAGAAACTGAGTTGTTATGAGATACAGAAGGTATCTCATACAGAAGACGGAAAGTTTAGTACACAACTTGGTATATGATGTACAGAAATCATCTAGCTGCTAGGCTGGGCACAGTGGCTCATGCCTGTAATCCCATAACTTTGGGAGGGCGAGGCGGGCGGATCACGAGGTCAGGAGATCGAGACCATCTTGGCTAACACGGTGAAACCCCATCTCTACTAAAAATACAAAAATTAGCCGGGCGTGGTGGCTGGCGCCTGTAGTCCCAGCTACTTGGGAGGCTGAGGCAGGAGAACGGTGTGAACCTGGGAGGCGGAGCTTGCAGTGAGTTGAGATTGGACCACTGCACTCCAGCCTGGGCGACAGGGCTAGACTCTCTCAAAAAAACAAAAGAGAAATCATTTAGCTGCTATACACACAAGTACACATTGGAACTTCATTTGTCGGGAGAAGGGTTTTGGGTCTTGGAATTTCCCAAATCAGATAAAATCGGGACGTGCTAATCACCACGGGATAAGCCAGCATTATCTTCCTTTGGGTTCCCTCCGACACATCTATGGGGATTTACTGGAAGGACTTCTTTGGCTTTAGAATGCAAAAGCATTTATAAAGTATGCCTTGAGAGCCTCCAACAGATTGTTATAATGTGGAAACTAAAAATGAAAAATATCTCATATCTTTGAAAACTTCATTTTACCCACAGCAACAATTTTATAGTTCAAGGTTTCAAGGTCATGGGAAAGGAAGACAAAGGGTAAAAGGGAAGTAGTTATTTGTTTGCAAGAAAACATTTTTCCCCTTACTTAGGACCTTGAGGACCCCAGCTGCCTCACACCTTTCATTTAAAAATCTTCAGTTCTGGCTGGGCGTGGTGGCTCACGCCTGTAATCCCAGCACTTTGGGAGGCCAAGGCAGGTGGATCACGAAGTCAGGAGATCGAGACCATCCTGGCTAACACGGTGAAACCCTGTCTCCACTAAAAATACAAAAAATTAGCTGGGCGTGGTGAGGGGCACCTGCAGTCCCAGCTACTCAGGAGGCTGAGGCAGGAGAATAGCGTGAACCCAGGAGGCAGAGGTTGCAGTGAGCCAAGATAACGCCACTGCACTCTAGCCTGGGCGACAGAGCGAGACTGCGTCTCAAAAAAAAAAAAATCCTCAGTTCTAGCTAGGTGCGGTAGCTCACGCCCGTAATCCCAGCACTTGGGGAGGACAAGGCAGGAGGACTGAGCTCAGGAGTTTGAGACCATCCTGGCGACATGGCGAAACCCTGTCTCTACGAAAAAATAAAAAATTTAGCCAGGCATGGTGATAGTTCTGGCTATTACAGAGGCTGAGGTGGGAGGATTGCTTGAGCCTAGGAGGTTGTACAGTGAGTCGTGACTGTGCCATTGCACTCCAGCCTGAGTGACAGAGTGAGAACTTGTCTCAAAACAAAAACAAACGAAATAAAACCTCAGTTCTGCCTTCTCAGAGCGAATGAGCAAGTGCCAACATTTGTAAAGCGGGCTACCTTCATTTGTTTCTTTCCTCCTTGTCCCCAGCTTGCTGAGCTGTGGGAGGAAGCACTGCCCTGAGAGCCAGCGGTGTTCCAGACTCCTCCATCCTCCTCCTCTTCCCAGCTGGGATGACGAGGTCCTGTGACCGGCCCGTCACTCTCCCCCCAGCCGTCTTGCATAGATTTGGAATCTTTAAGGAAAGAATGAATTAACTCTTTGCAACAGCTATATAAAACAATCAGCAGAATAGTAATTCCTTGCAGATGCAGCATTTTAGTGTCTTTGTAATTTTATCTACTCCATCTACAACGGCAAGGCAAATATTATTACTCATTTTTTAGAGAGCAGGAAACTAAAACCCATGAAGTGTCAATGATACACAGAAAGTTAACAAACCATAGAACCAAGACCTCCTGATTTCTGGATCAATGCTTTTTCCCTTGCACCAAGTTGGACAGGAATTTCAAAACTGAAAAGAACTTATCACAACATTCCTGGCAAGAAACTTCACATCTCAATTAAGAGAAATCTGTTCCTCTTAATGAACATAGTTTACTGCAGCCGTGGTTTTATCCTCCATTCAGTATGTACTTTATATACAATGGACACTATAAATACGAGGTATGATAAAGGACAACTGTCTAGCTTGCTTGGGGTGAAGCAGAGACGAATAGAACATGAAAAGGGGGAACATTTTTCATAAGATTTTGAATATCAGAATTATGGTGAAAGAAGAAAAATTCACATATAGCCACGGAAATCTAAAATGTATTAGAATTATATACTTGAAATGAATTAGATACTAAAGAGGCAAAGAATATATACACAGTGGTTTTGAAAAGACAGGAGGAGAAAATGTGGAGGGTAAGGAGAGGAAGGGAGAAAGGAAAGCAGAGAGAAATCCAAGAGGCTTTAATATTTGAGGAAGTGGGACATCAGTATCCCATTCTAAACAAAGATCTTTAATTTGAAGACTGGAATAAGTCCTTAATTCCCTCCGAAAATACTGTGCAGAATCAAAACATACCTTGCAGTAATAATACTGTATAAAATGATAAAGAAAAGGGAACACATTCTCCTGCCTGGAAAGTTCCACCTGCACCTCTACTTTCCCACATGACAGGACATCTATGAAAGTCTTCTGATGTGTACGTAGCTTTATATGAAGAGTTTAAAGGCAGAAAATTGGCTCTTCCAGGCCTTTCCTTGAATGACAGCTGCCACCCTGTAGGATCAAGCCTATGATAGCCAAGTAGGTTCGTGCCAAGTACATAAGGCACAGGGCAATTAATTTCTTCTAACTGTGGCATCTCATCCCCCAGCAAGGCCCAGGTGAATCTGACTGTCTCCCAGTGAGGTTCACTGTAGCCACAGGAAGGGGCTGTATGCACAAGGGGGAGGGTTGGGATGCTCCTCTTCCTGCTGCTGGAAGTGCTGCTGATAACCAGGACTGCTGCCTCTGTATACAGGATTATAAATTTATATAATACCATATTTGTGATTTATATTATACAAGCATACAAGCATAGGCTTTATACCATCCACTGACAAGCAACAGGAGTTAAAAACCCAATATAAATAACACACTGACCCCTTTAGAAAAACGAAGACACGCAAGTGAACCTTTTTTTTAAAGAGGGAAGCTAAACTTCTAACAAATGTTTCTTATAGAAAAGAGAGGTCTAATTTTTAATCATAGGGTTCATAACATCAAATTTAAGAGAGGCTACCATCAGCTGGTAGCCCTTTCTTCTGCATATTACACATTTAACTTACCCACAGAAAGGATATGTGTTATAACTACAGATGATCCTGAAGAGTAGAAGACATTTTTAGAATCTGAGGAAAAGTGGTTTTGTGATACAAGAGAGGTGATCCTGGGGTTGGGAAAGACACATGAAAATCCTGAATATACTGGTAAAGGATCTCTTTGTGCCCAGGGTCTGATTAATGTCTTCCAACAGCATTTTGGATGTATTTCAAGTCTACTAGATTACATTTCCCATGATGATACGACTGATTTCACAATGGAAATAATAAAACCAAAATTTTCTTTTTTTTTTTTTTTTTGAGATGAAGTCTCGCTCTGTCGCCTGGGCTGGAGTGCAGTGGCTGGATCTCAGCTCACTGCAAGCTCCGCCTCCCGGGTTTACGCCATTCTCCTGCCTCAGCCTCCCGAGTAGCTGGGACTACAGGCGCCCGCCACCTCGCCCGGCTAGTTTTTTGTATTTTTTAGTAGAGACGGGGTTTCACTGTGTTAGCCAGGATGGTCTCGATCTCCTGACCTCGTGATCCGCCCGTCTCGGCCTCCCAAAGTGCTGGGATTACAGGCTTGAGCCACCGCGCCCGGCCTTAAAACCAAAATTTTCATGAAGCTATTTTAACGAAGTCGAGGAGGGTCATGAGTTTTAAAATGTAGTCAAGTTACTGCATATAAACACGTGTGAATTTCCAGAATAGAGCTAATGTATTCTTATATGGCACTGTAAGAGTCCTGAATATCACATGATAAACTTAACAGAATTTATTTTCTTGTTTGAATTTTGGTCATTCCAGAAATGTTCATTATTTAGTCAAAAGATAATCCCTTAAATCTGCTATATGGTAGAAAAGAGATCTTGGAACATTTTTAAGAAAGTTACAAAAATAAGTGGAAACAGGCACTTGAATTTAGGAACAGCCAATGAGGCATTCCATAGCCTCAGTCCACAGAGTTCTGCTCATTACTGTGATACACATCGCCAGCTGGATTAAGTACAGCTTAGATTTTCGATTTTCAATGATTCTGAATAAGTGTGATGTTCTTCATTTAAAATACTGAAGTTAAATTTATGCCAGGTTCAAAAAATCTGAAATGGTCTTATGTGGAAGAAAAATGACAAAGGCAAAGGAAAGTGCAGAAGGATGAAGTCACTGGGCAGCACAGATCATATTCCACATGAAAAGCCAGGAACTTTTGTTTTAAATTGTACTAACAAACAAGTAGAAATGCAAGCTAGACATGGTGAGCACATAGTCACTGGGCTAAAAGCATCACATCAAAATTACAATTCTGTCCAGATACTAAATTTAAAACAACATTAGCTTATGATTTTTAGTTCACCTTAAACATTTTAAGAAACGCCAAGCCAAGCCACAACCGTTTGCTATTAACTAATTATTTAACACTCAAGGTCCTGAATCTCACTGAATCCACAGTTTAAAACTAAACAGCCCTCACCAAAATGTCAGATTCTCAAATCTGACATTTGACAAACATTTAACAAAGAATCCCGGCTGGGCACGGTGGCTCACGCCTGCAGTCCCAGGACTTTGGGAGGCCAAGGCGGGTGGATCACGAGGACAGGAGTTCAAGACCAGCCTGCCCAACATGGCAAAACCCCATCTCTACTAAAAATACAAAAATTAGCCTGGCATGGTGGTGGGCACCTGTAATCCCAGCTACTCGGGAGGCTGAGGCAGGAGAATCGCTTGAAGCTGGAAAGCAGAGGTTGCCGTGAGCCGAAATTACACCACTGCACTCCAGCCTGGGTGACAAGAGTGAAACTCCGTCTCAATTAAAAAAAAAAAAAAAAAAAAAAAAAAGAATCCCTCAAAAAATGAAAAGCTTCACACTTACTAGGCTTCATGGCATTGGGAGCGTTGGCGGGCGTGTTCCCCCAGCCTGTAGTCGATGCTCCTGTATCATCCATCTCGCCCCACCCAGGACTGCTTTCATTTGGCTCACCCCAAGCGGAAGTACCATTATCTGGAGCAGGTGGTGTGCTTTTGCTCCAGACTATAAAGAAAGGAAATGTCTCTAAGAATCATTTGTTAAATGAAATGCCATAATATCCAGTGGGGTGAAGGTGGAGGGAACAGGTATGCCTATATTCTGTCGACAGAAATGTAAACAGATTCAACTTTCATGTGAGGGGCATTTGGCAATGTCACCTTTTAAAAAAATCTGATGCACATTAAACTTCTGACTCAGTAACTCCACTGCCAGGAATTTTTTTTTTTTTTTTTTTTTTTTTTTTGAGACAGAGTCTTGCTCTGTCACCGAGGCTAGAGTGCAGTGGTGTGGTCATGGCTCACAGCAACCTCCACCTCCCAGGTTCAAGCGATTCTCCTGCCTCAGCGTCCCGAGTAGCTGGGATTACAGGCGCACGCCACCATACCCAGCTAATTTTTGTATTTTTTTTTTAAAGTAGAGACAGGGTTTCACCATGTTGGCCAGGCTGGCCTCGAACTCCTGACCTCATGATCTGCCTGGCTCGGCCTCCCAAAGTGCTGGGATTACAGGCATGAGCCACCATGCCCAGCCTGCCAGAAAATTATACTATAAATATACTTGTAAAAATAGGTAAAATTACATGTATAACAATACTCACTGCATCACTGATAGAAAAAATGTGGAAACAACCTAAATATCCACCACAAGCGGACTGGTTAGACCAACTGTGGGTCACCCATAAAAGAAATACTGTGTAAAGGCCGAGTGCGGTTGCTCATGCCTGTTATCCCAGCACTCTGGGAGGCCGAGGCGGGTGGATCTCCTGAGGTCAGGAGTTCAAGACCAGTCTGACCAACATGGCGAAACCCCGTCTCTACCAAAAAATACAAAAATTAGCTGGGCTTGGTGGTGCATGCCTGTAATCCCAGCTATTTGGGAGGCTGAGAAGGAGGCTCACTTGAACCCAGGAGGTGGAGGTTGCAGTGAGCTGAGATTGTGCCACTGCACTCCAGCCTGGGAGACAGAGTGAGACTCCATCTCAAAAAACAGAAATACTGTATATGAAGCAAACAGCAGACTATGTGCTAAAATTGAAAGCTATAAGTATAATGAGAAAAGCAATGTGAAGAACAGTATACAAAGTACAATCCCTTCTCTGTAAAAGTTTTGAATGGGACACAAACTTCTAAGAGATTACCTATGGGAAGAGACCCTAGGGGTTAAGAATCTTTTATTGATTATCTTTTGCTTTTCTACACGGTTTGAAGGTTTTTGCTATATGGATAAAGTTTTTTAAAATTTTAGCAGGTTTTATTCCGGATGGGGAGCTAGTGAGAAATCTTCATTTCCTTCCTCATTCTTTTTAATACTTGAAAAAAGAATGAGTTAAAAGTAATCATTTTTCTAAGTGGCCACAAATGGATTAGCTAAACACTAGAGGTGTACTCTGAGAAAATTGATTCTTGGCTGGGCGCAGTGGCTCATGCCTGTAATCCCAGCACTTTGGGAGGCTGAGGCAGGTGGATCACCTGAGGTCAGGAGTTTGAGACCAGCCTGGCCAACATGGTGAAATTCTGTCTCTACTAAAAATACAAACATTAGCTGGGCATGGCGGCAGGCATGAGAATCACTTGAACTTGGGAGGCGGAGGTTACAGTGAGTCGAGATCATGCCACTGCACTCCAGCTTGGGCAACAGAGCAAGATTCTGTCTCAAAAAAAGAAAAAAAAAAAGAAAACTGATTATTAATATTATGATTAACTAAAAAAAGACTAAAAGGTGCATCCCCCTTAATTTGTTGAACTATATGCTTTATAGGGACATTCAAGTTGACAATGACAAACTAAGAATGGCATTACCATTGCTACTTTTACCAGGTATGATGTTTCCTATTCAAATAGTGATAGAAGAAAGTTTAATTCTGGGCAACTGATTATCCTAACAATCTCTCTCTCTTTTTTTTTTTTTTTGTGACAGGGTCTCACTCTGTCACCCAAGCTGAAGTGTAGTAGTGAGATCATAGCTCCCTACAGCCTTCCATCACCAGGGCTTAGGTGATCCTCTCACCTCAGTCTCTAGAGTAGGTGGGACTATAGGCACATGCACCACACCCGTCTAAGTTTTAAAAAATATTTTTGTGGAGACTAAAGTCTCTCTAGGTTGCCCAGGCTGGTCTCAAACTGCTGGGCTCAAGGGATCCTCCTGCCCCAGTCTCCCATAGTGCTGGGATTACAGATGTGAGCCATCTCACTAGGCCTGAGATAACAATAACAATCTCTTATACAAAGTACTCCCATTCCAGAGGTAATCACTAAAAATCATCTGGAAAGAGACAGAAACCTTCCAGATACCAACTTTGCTTCAGCATCATGATGGCCTCTGGAAAAACACAGGATATTTCCCTTTGCTGGGGAAACAGAAGCAGAGATGTGTCCACGGGTAGAACCAGAATGGAAATCAGGTCTATTTCTGCTACTACTTTAATTCTTTATTTTAAAATCTAGAACATAATTTGTTTGGCAAGATATGTCTTTTGGATTCTGCAGACCAATACAATTACAGAAAAATAATTTTGGGGACTAACACAGGGTTGTCATCTTTTCCTTTTGCCAAGAAAGAACATTAAAATGTACTACCAGCATCTGCCATCACTAGCATTTTATAAAAAGAGGTTCTGTCAGCAACAGAGTAGGAACTGTAGGAAAGCATCTCAGAACAAAACTAAATTGAATAAATTCACCTAATAAAAATGCCGTGGTCTAGGATTTCTTTTCTTCATCAAAAGCTGCAAGAAAAAGCCACTGCTTACCTGATGCCGATTTACCGGTCATTGGGGTGGGCAGGTTTGGTTCTCGAGGTGCCGGGCCCCCTTGGGAATTCTTATCCCACAGATTCACATTCTTGTAGTTATAACTGTTAGGGTCTCCCCATGCTGAAGTGCCATCATCAATGTCCATTTTCCGACTAATTGACTGTGGGGATGGCTCTTCCCAACCACTGGGTTCCTCATCCTTAGGGGTTGCAGGCTGTGGCCCGCTGCTCCAGCTGGAACTGGAAGGTCGAACGTTGCCTGGAGGTGGTGGGGGTGGGCCTCCCCACGAACCAGAAGCCTCTGGTTGTGGTGGCGGTGGCTGCTGTGGGGGCTGCTGCTGTTGGTGTTGTTTATTCCAGGAATTGGGCTGTCGGCCTGTCTCATTCCATGCTGGGGATCTTTTGCAATCCTCCCATCCACCTTTTGAAGCTAGGCTTGCATTGCCACCATTACCCCAGGTTCCAATTTCATTCTGCCCTCCTTCACCCCACCCAGACACAGGTTTACTTGCAGAACTTTCCCAACTGCTGCTTTTCGTCTGATCGACTTCCTCTCCCCAACCATTCTTCCCAGAAGACCATCCTTGATTGGGCTGGCGTCCACCTCCCCACCCCTGATCCTTGCTGGGATTCTCATTCCAAGTGGAAGGTGTCTTTTCATCAGGTCGTCCTCCTCCCCAGCTGGAAGAGTTGTTGTTCTTGTAGTCATTCCAGCCTCCTGTGTTCTTGGGGTCTTTCCACTCTGTAGAGGCTGAGAGCTCCCCCCATCCAGACTTCATTTGATTGCTTTGGCTGGGTGCATCTCCCCAGCCCCCTGAGTTCTTGGTCTGTGTGGCAGCGCTCTCCCACCCCTCAGTTCCTTTGTCAGATTTCCCCTCAGGCCTTGGCACCTCTTCAATGTCCCACACCGTGTCCTGCTTAATTTGAGTTTGGCCCCAGCCAGTGTTTGAGAGCACCCTGGGATCCAAATCAGTTCGGCTCAAAAGAGTCTGCAAGACAGCCTGACAATCAGGATGTGTGGGCCTGTACGACCGACGGCCAGAGTTATGACTGTCGCTACTTCCTGCTTTGTGGTTGCTTCCAGTGCTTTGACCTCCAACTTCACTTCCTGTGGAGCTGGAAGATCTTCCCCAACAGGGAGCCTGGGCATTGCCTTGGTTTTCAGGGAGGGGGTGGCCCTTTTGATTGTCCCATGCTCCAGTGCTAGAATTTGGTTGGTTTGGACCACTCCATTCTCCAATTTTCAACTCATCAGACCCAGTCGGCTGTTTCCATTCTCCCTGAGAGACCCCAGATGTCATTTTGTTCCCTTCACCCCATTTGTTGTCATTAGAGTCCTGGGGGCCAAAGTTCCAGGACCCACCCGTAGACCTGTTATTGTTGTCCCAAGAGTCATTTTTTGACCCAGTTGATTTCTGAACAGAAGCTCCTTTCCAGGAGTCCTCTCTCTCTTTTCCATTGTTCCCATTGTTTCCAGAATTGCTTTGTCCAGAGACTGTGTCAGTTCCAGAAGGCCCCCTAGCTGCACCCCAAGATCCAACACTCCCAGTCTTTCGATCTCCAGTGCTTTGTGAAGGGGCATCAGTGCTCCTGGAGGTGTTCCCCAAGCCCATTCCAAAGGGCATTCCCTTATTCTCCATGGGGTTTGGTGAACTTAAGTTCAAGGAGTTAGTGTTTCCATTTTTTGGTCCATCAGTGTTATGAATTTGAGCCTGTTCTCTGCCAGAGACAACAAAATTAACACCCGCATTTTCCATCTTTGACTGCTGTTCCCTGGATGTCTGACCTACTGTGCTAACCTGTGCACTGGAATTACTATTCTCTGTTTCCAATGCCCCTTTCCTAGAAGTTCCTTCTTGGACCAGCGCTGGCCAGGCAGATGGGTTGCTATTTGGGTTAAAGTTGCTGAAGCCAGAGCCAGGTCCAATTCTATCCTGACCACTCACATTCCTCCAATTTCCTAGTCCATTGTTGTTTTCTGTAGTTGAGTTGGAAGATTGAACAGATTTAGCCTTAGGGTCAGATTTCCAGACCCCAAGATTACATTCGTTCCCAGAACTTGCAGACTGGCACTGGCTCCCTTTTCCTTTGTTACTAGTGGTGCTTCCTGGCAGAGTGCTCTTCTCAGAGCCAGGGTTCGAGGCACTGTTGTTATCGGTGGTGTTTTCGGAAGAAGATTCAGTGTCTTTGCTGGCAATACAAGGCCACTCTTCCATGTCAGACCCGTCTACAATCACCTTGTCCCAGATGTGAATTGGGTTGGGGGAGGTGCCGTTGTTGGAGGAGGCTCCCGAGCCCCAAGTGGAATTTGCATAATTTGAAGCAGCAGCACCTCCAAGGGTTGAGTCTGGGGAAGAGATCATCTTATTAATCACAGCTTCACATGCATTCATTACTCATTAATCCCTCAAAGGGGCTCTCCTTTGAGCTCTGCCCTTAGGAGAGCTAATCACATGCCAGTTTCTCTCAATCCAGTTGCTTGTATCACAACTGTCTTAGTCATCTCTTCTTTTTCATTTGCCTTGTGTTATACCAGCTAAGTCTCACTTCATATTTCTCAAAACTACACCCTTTGCCGTTCCTATTGACAGAGAAGGGCCTTCTTGTATTTTGGGACAAGGCAATAGCAATGACACTCTAAACTTGCTCTGTATCTCCAGTCTACTCTCAACACCCCTGGCTGGAGCAATCTTCTTTTTTTTTTTTTTTTTTTTGAGACGGAGTCTGGCTCTGTCGCCCAGGCTGGAGTGCAGTGGCCGGATCTCAGCTCGCTGCAAGCTCCGCCTCCCGGGTTTACGCCATTCTCCTGCCTCAGCCTCCCGAGTAGCTGGGACTACAGGCGCCCGCCACCTCGCCCGGCTAGTTTTTTGTATTTTTTAGTAGAGATGGGGTTTCACCATGTTAGCCAGGATGGTCTCGATCTCCTGACCTCGTGATCCGCCCGTCTCGGCCTCCCAAAGTGCTGGGATTACAGGCTTGAGCCACTGCGCCCGGCCAGGAGCAATCTTTCTAAAGCACACCTTTGATTATATCACTGCTATATGGAGAACCTTCAACAGTTCCTTAGTGCACAAGAATAAAGCTGAATTCCTTGGCCTCGAATGTCATCAAGATGCTCCATGACCTGAGACCAACGAAGTTTTCTAGTCTTATCTTCTCCTGCTTCCTATGTTGATGTTAATATTCCACACTACTTGACATTCCACAACTCATGCCTTCTCACTCTGGCACCATTCCACGTTGGCATCTACTGTGTTTTCCTGCTGAATTCACACAGTGAAATTTACTCATCCTTCTGGGCCCAATTCAAGTGTCATTTCATCTACCAAGCTGTTTTCAAGCTCATCACCTGAAAATAATCTTTCCCTGTCTAGAGCCATTTTGCTCAGCACTGAGGCACCATGTTCACAACTTTCCTTCCCCATGTTAGCATCTTTGAGGCAGAGACTCTAACTTGCTAACGTTAGAATTCCATGCAGCAGCCAGCACAATGCTGCTGAGTAAGCATCTGCTGAATGATGAATGCCCACTGAGCCACTGAGCTCGGCGCCCCGGGTTGGGGGGGGTGTCACACGAGTATGAATTAGGCAGAGTTCACAACCCCAAGGAACTTAATCTGATAAATGAGGCTGGCTCACCATATATTTTGGTGGAATTTACCATATTTGGTGGGAAAAATGGTTTTTAATGAGATCATTTCTTCTCAATTTACTTTGGCTTCTTTAACCAGGCAGCTTTTAATCAATTTGAAGTTGCAAAGTATTATACAGAGGCATAGAAAAATAAAAAACATAGAATCCCAAACTCTTGAGATTTAGGGGCCTTCTTGGTTTTCATAATGTGCACTCTGACTCACACTGGCCCCATGTCTCCACCTAGGCCTGGTTACACTGGGCTGCAGAAACTCTGCCCAACAGGGCCCGCCCTCTCACATGCTTCCTTTTGCAGCTGGTTAGGAGAGGCCAGGAAGGAAAGGCCATGGGTAGGGCTTATCTCTGCAGGAAGTCTGTGTCACCACGAGGTTTCTTTCCATCCTTACTCTGCACACAACAAGGTGGTGACCGAATTTTCCAGGCAATTATTTGTTCAAACTCAGAACTCCAATAAAGCATCCTACTGGTGACAACCATCAATCAATTCATTGTCTTTGCCAACGCTTAATGGTATTCAAGCTCTGAATTTTAATATCACCCCAAAAGACATTTTTAAGTTGAAATTTGTTAATAAACTTTAAAAGATATTTAGAATTTCTTAGCTGATAGTTGACTTAGTATTCATCTGTTAAAAATTCTCAAAACTTCTAGTAGAACCCTTCAGCTAAATCTCTCTTATTTCAACATACAGTTTTTAACAAAGCTCAAAATCCAGGGCCCTCAAAAGAAATACTGATTTTAAAAATCTAATTAAAAAAGCTATAGAATAGTATTATTTTAGAATTCTCCCAAGATTCTATATTGCAATGTAGCAAATCATTTTCTCTATCCTCCTAGCATTCTGGAAACATAACACAGGCATCTAAAGATTAGCCTTCACACAAGCTCCATGTCCAATTATGCCCTGAACACATATGACAGTGGAACTGTGGAGGTTCAAATTTATAACACTCTAGTCTGAGAAGGAAAAAAGGCTCCCAAAATAATGAGCATCAACAGCTAAAACAGCCCTCATGCCACGAGCACACACTTATGGAACACTAAACCTCAGTTCCAAGAATCACCAATACACATCACATACTAGGATCCTCTCTCATCTTTTGACTAATCCCAGTGGTTTATACAATTAATGGCTCTCCTGGACTTTACATCAAGCAATGCAAACAAAGTGCTCTCTGTCTGTCAAGCTGCCATGCATTTGATTCACAGCGTGCCTTACCTGGCGCAGTCCCACTCTCACTCTGCAGCAGCGCTCCTGTCACTTGTGCGTTGTTTGGGTTTGCTCCAGGTGCTGTGCAGGGAGGAGGCCCTGCCCCACCCCCAAGGAGCATGCAGGATGGTGGAGGGGGCTGCCCACGTTTTAGTAACACTTTGTGGTCCTGCTGGCAACGGAATCGCGGCGGCACCTCCCGAGGCATGTAGCGGGCGGCGCTTGGCGGTTGTCCGTTCGGCACTGCCACCCTTTTGGCATTGTTGCCACCATTGACTGGTGGCGATGGAGAGCTGCCAATTGGGCTGGCGGCCGTTGGTTGGCTTAAACTTGGTTTCGTCACTTCGGGCACTAAAAGAGAGGGGTTGGGAAACAGTCTTTGAAATACAACAAATACATTTTTTCTAAAACTTTAAATAATTTTATTATTTTATTTAGAGATGGAGTCTCGACACTGTTGCCCACGCTGGTCTCGAACTTGGGCTCAAGGGACTCTCCCACCTTAGCTTTCCAAAGTGCTAGGATTAAAAGAGTGAGCCACTGCACCTGGCCAAGATTATTATTATTTTTTATTATTTTATTATTATTTTTTTGAGATGGAGTCTCACACTGTCGCCTAGGCCGGAGTGCAGTGGTGCAACCTCCGCTCACTGCAACCTCTGCCTCCCGGGTTCAAGCAATTCTGCTGCCTCAGCCTCCTGAGTAGCTCGGATTACAGGCGCCCGCCATCACAACCAGCTAATTTTTTGTATTTTTAGTAGAGACGAGGTTTCACTATGCTGGCCAGGCTGGTCTCGAACTCCTGACCTCGTGATCCGCCTGCCTTGGCCTCCCAAAGTATTGGGATTACAGGCGTGAGCCACTGCGCCCAGCCTATTTTTTATTTTCTTTTTTGAGATGGGGTCTTGCTGTGTAACTCGGGCTAGAGTGTGGTGATCTTGACTTGATGCAACTTCTACCTCCACGGCTCAAGTGATCCTCCCACCTCAGCCTCCTGAGCAGCTGCGACTACAGGCATACACCACCATGCCAACTCATTTTTTTTTCCTCCTCTAGAGACAGGGTTTTGCCATGTTGCCTACCTAGGCTGGTCTAAAACTCCTGAACTCAAGCTATTTACCCACCTCAGCCTCCCAAAGTGCTGGGATTACAGGTGTGAGCCACCACACCCAGACCCTAGCTAAGATTATTTGTAAGAAAGCTTACATGGTACCAATTCTAACAAAGTAACTTCTCCTTTCACTCTATTCTCAAGGGACACAGTTATTCCAAATTCTCCACCATCTCTTCACAGTTTACTGAAGGCAGGATGAAGGTGGCGGCTGATAGTGACATGAATTTAAACACAGCAAGATCATGGAATACATTCCATCAATTAAGGGGGAGATGGAAGCGATCATCATTCACTCCCCTAAATCAACAGTGGAATTAATGCCCTGAAGTGCTGCCTAGAAGAGTTAAATGTCCATGGCAAAGTCCTTGGGAAAGTGTTCAAGCCTCAGTCCAAGGGTCCCTTCCTTTCATCCACATTCTTAAAAGATCTACCCCTGAGTAACCTCTCTTGAAGTCCCTGGCCTAGGTGAGCTAAACATTCTTCCTAAGTGTTCCTGGAACACATCATCCCGCTCTCTCTACCATGAAAATTCTCCATTCAAAAGTCCATCTATCTCTACCATAGAAATTCTCCATTTACAAGTCCCATCTCTCTCTGCCACGGAAATTCTCTACTTACAAGTCCTTCTCCCTCACCAGGCTATGACTTCCTGAGGGCAAGGACCCATCTTTCATCTTTTCTTTTTTGTTTAGGGCATGGCACAGAGTAGACTCTTACAAGAAACTCTAGGTCTGGAAAATCACAAACTCAGCTTGGTTTTGGTTTCTACAGCTACCTGGACTCAAAGACTTGCACCGCTCTCTGTGTAAATACTAGAAATGTTACAAATCTTTTTGCTTTTGTTAAATGTAAATACTTTCTCTATTTACTTTAAATAATTTGATTTTTTAACCTCAATTTTAAAAATGGCCCGCATACAGTGTGGGAATGTTGGGGCAACCATGAAGCTGCACTCTGCCGTACCCTCTGGCTCTCCCCCTTGAACCTACAGAGAAGGCTCTCTGAGATCTGCACCTCCCTTGCTACATGCTGCCAAAAGATCACTACCCTCTCCATAAAACTCTACCTGGCAAATAGAGGCTGGAAGTCATACAGAAATAATCATCAAGCCTGATAGTTCAGATGATTCTGAGGCCCAAGTCCCTGCCTCCCAGGGTAACGTCAGGGCCAGCTCTGCGGGTAACACTGCTTTGACTGCTAAAATGATGCTGGGCCAGCATGTCGCTTGTTGAACTGGCTCCTTTATGAGAGAGATACAGCATCATCAGAAATCAGGTGGCCCGATCTATGCCACTACCAGACATTAACACACTGTGGGTGACAGGAAGTGCCTGCAGCAACTTCCAGGCGACCCCATGTCTAACTTCAGCCAATCTCAAGGCAGCACCAGGCATCCCAGTAAGGGGAGGGGGAGTGGAGGTCAGAGGATCCAAAATCTGATAAGCAGAGTAAATGTGTGACTTAAGAAAATAAAATTAGTCGGCTGGGAGCCACGGCTCACGCCTGTAATCCCAGCACTTTGGGAGGTCAAGGCAGGTGGATCACAAGGTCAGGAGTTCGAGACCATCCTGGCCAACATCGTGAAACCTCGCCTCTACTAAAAATACAAAAGTTAGCCAGGTGTGGTGGCATGCGCCTATAGTCCCAGCTATCAGGAGGCTGAGGAGGAGAATTGCTTGAACCTGGGAGGCGGGGCTTGCAGTGAGCTGAGATCCCGCCACTGCACTCCAGTCTGGGCCACAGAGCAAGACTCTGTCTCAAAAAAAAAAAAAAAAAAGACAGAAAATAAAATCAGTCATTATCTAATATTCATGACCTGTAACAGATGGATACATAACTGGTAAATGAATGAATGAATGAAGATTATTTAATATTAATCTTCTATCTGTTATTGGCGGATTCTATAGCATAGGGCATTCGCAATCCCCTTTTATCTTATTATGAGAATAAACAAGAAGTTGTCAGAGACTGGAGATATTCATCCCAACTGGTTTTTAGGACGGAAAGAGCTATGTTTCTGTAACGCTGCCCTTCTATAAAAGGTCTAGAATCTTCATTGTAAGTTAACCAGGTCTACTACATACTTTTAACTCAATTCAGAAAAACAAGACAAGACAGAGTGACCTGCAGGACTGAGCGCTGAACTTCAGTTTGACTCACTTTAAAACATTCACAGCACTGCTTCAACCGAAGAAATTTGGTCGGTATCACGTATCAATGCAAGATGCCTTGCAAAAGTTCCTCAGGGCACTTTCCCACCACATCAGAGACAGAATGGATTGTAAATGATAAAGTCATTATAAAATGGGAACACACCTCAACCACTTTCCTCCCAATACAGTGTGCTCTGGCCCAGGAGATTAGTCATTCAAACTCCAGGACATCACGTACAAATAGGTCAAAGTATAAAAAGAAAAAAAACAAAACCTCCAGGAAACAGTCAGAAAACGCCCAAGACACCACCTTAGTCATAGCAAACTGTGTTTCAGCACCTGAATGAATTCTTATTCTATTTTTAAAATCACACCTTTCTGTGAATCCAAGAACATTAAGCCTTTAAAGGCGAACCAGAATTGCCGGCACTAATTGGAGAGCAATGTAGCTTTTTAGGCGGGAGGTCTGATCCAAATTGACTCCCAAAGTCCAAACTTAAGACATCAGAATCCGTGTGCGTCACCCATCATCATGGTCCAGAATGTTAGTCGATAAAGGGCAAGAGAAGCTGTTGTTAAGTCTGAATAGGTTACTTTTCAGGCTGTCTCTTTTCTGAATCTTAAGGCTTTGTAAGTTGTGCAAGTTTTTCTAAAGATGAGCTGTTCAAAGTAAGGGCATAGTTTCTTAACTATGGAAGAACTATGGAGGAAAGGTTTGTGGCTTAAACATGATCTCAGTACTATAGGGAAATAAAAACATTGTGGGGGGTGGGGGGAAGCTATGTATCCTATTTTCTAATTTCCATTCATTTACTTTTTTTTTTTTTTTTTTTTGAGACAGAGTCTTGTTCTGTTGCCCAGGGTAGAGTGGAGTGGCAGGATCTCAGTTTGCTGCAACCTCCTCCCAAGCGATTCTCCTGCCTCAGCCTCCCGAGTAGTTGGGACTACAGGCACCCTCCACCACACCTGGCTAATTTTTTGTAGTTTTAGTAGAGATGGGGTTTCACCGTGTTAGCCAGGAAGGTCTCCATCTCCTGACCTTATTCCCCTGCCTCAGCCTCCCGAGTAGCTGGGATCACAGGCGTGTACCACCACGCCTGGCTAATTTTTGTATGTTTAACAGAGATGGGGGTTTCACTATGTTGGCCAGGCTGGTCTCGAACTCCTGACCTCAGGTGATCTGCCTGCCTTGGCCTCCCAAAGTGCTGGGATTACAAGCGTGAGTCACCGTACCTGGCTGTTCATTTGTTTACTTTTTTTTTTTTTTTTTTTTTTTTTTGAGACGGAGTTTCGCTCTTGTTGCCCAGACTGGAGTACAGCGGCGTGATCTTGGCTCTCTGCAACCTCTGCCTCCCAGGATCAAGCAATTCTCCTGCCTCAGTCTCCCAAGTAGCTGGGATTACAGGTGTGTGCCACCATACCTGGCTAATTTTGTATTCTTAGTAGACACGGGGTTTCACCATGTTTGCCAGGCTGGCCTCAAACTACTGACCTCAGGTGATCCACCTGCCTCAGCCTCCCAAAGTGCTGGGATAAAAGGTATGAGCTACCGTGCCTGTCCCTCCATTTACTTTTAAGAAGCATTGAATTGAATCTCCTCCCCTTCCTCATTCCATTTATCTTATTCCATTCTTGCATCTCACAGTTTAAACTTCTAATTGCCTCTATTTCTGAAAACTCCAATTAGATGCTACTTTTTCGGATAAAAGAGCTCTTTAAGAAACTTCCGAACCAGGCAGGGTTCTGAACACAGCAGCTGCACAGAACTAGTACAAACTATTATTTCCTTTAACTATCTCAATGGTATCAAACATAAAAAAGAATGACCTAGAAATGTTTTTAAAGTAGTAGCTAAAATACAAACAAGGCCTAGAAAAGACATTCTAGGCCGAACATTTTAAATCTGATGACACACAGTGAGCGGTCAACGTGTACTGAACAATTTTCAGTAACCTCTCAGCACTGCCTCTATTTCTTTACCTTCCACACTCCCTCCTCAACCCAACACACACTGGCTTTTGCCTTAAACATCTCCCTGGAAGCTTCTTTCCCCATAAGTCACTAGTGATCTTGGTTGCCAGTCTAACCAGCCCGCTTTGGACCTTTTCTTCTTTGATTTTTCTGCAGCTTCTGACACCACTCGTCATTCCCTCCCTTCTGTTTCTGTGAGACGTGCTCCAGCTAGCTCTTCAGCTTTTCCCTTCCTCTTCCTGTGTGGGCTTCTCCTACTCTTGATCGGGGGGATCAGCAAACTTTCTGTAAAGGGCCAGACAGTAAATACTTTAGGGTTTACTGGCCATATGGCCTTCATCACAACAACTCAACTCTGCACTTGTGGGGCCAAAGCACCATAGACAATGTGTAAACGAATGAGTGTGGCTGTGCTCCCATAAAACTTTATTTACCAACAGTGAAATATGAATTTCCTGTCATTTTCACATGTCATGAAATACTGTCCCCGTTTTTTCTCCAATAATTAAAAAAAACGTAGAAAATATTCTTAGCTCATGGGCAGTGCAAAAATAGGCAGCGAGGGCAATTTTGTCCACAGTCATAATGGCAATGCTGGTTTTTGACTGGAGAATGGCAAATGAATTTGGCCATAAGTAGTGGCTTAAAAACAAAACAAAACAAAATCACTGTGATGATAGGGCCTGCACCCTTTCCACATTTCAGTTCCTTGAGTACAAATTCTTCCATGCTCAGGCTTTAACTACCACTTACCATCTTTCCCTTCCTCTCAAACTTGTTTCCTAGCCCCAATCCCACTTCCTCACCCTCAAAGAATGAACTTATCACCCAACCAGCTGCTCAAGTCAGAAACCTGCTTCATATCTTAGACTTCTCAATGCTCTCCCACCCACATTATCATTATCCAATCAACATTAAGTTAAACTAAAGCCTCTCTCAATTCCTTCCTTCCCCTTTACCACCACTGCTCCTAATTAGGTTCAAGTCCTCAACACCTCCTATTTGGACTATTTTCGTGCCAATTTATCGGAGCCACATGTCTTGTAATACCTCACATTCATTCACTCTCTCAGAGGCAGCCAGTTCCATCTCTGAATAAGTGGCTTCCCACCACTGTATTAGAACACACAGGTGTTTCTACAAGGTGTGAGGGGTGCTGTAAGTAGTTTATAAATTATTTAATAGAGGGGACCCCTCCAATAGTAATAAATGAGTAGACTCAAGGGTATCCTGTACTCACGGTACTATGTCTTCTGAGATAGGCTCAAAACAAACAGTGGTAACTAATGTCCTGCCATGGCCCATAATCCCAGGTATGCTGATGGAGAAGGTGCTGCTTTCAGCTGTGTCCCAGTGGTAAAGGACAACACCTAAAACATTTAACTTCTACTGAGCTAGAAGCTTTTCCCTGTTGGCTTTGACTCACCATTGGTGCTATTTGAAGAATAAGCTTCACTGAACAAAATATCTAACAGATAACTACCAAGGACCTGTTAAGTGTCAGGCACTAGAGTCCTTCAACATTTTGAAGACAGTTACCTGAGGTTCCCCAAGCAGGAAGCCTTGCCCTGGGAGCTCAACGAGCCCAGGTGTTTAAACCTTTCTGAGTTGACAAATTCCTTGCCCAATCTGGCTTGAACTCCACATGGTCCATGGAGGTTGCTCTCTGTTCCTTTTCATAGTGTGGTGCAGGAAGTGTAAATCCCTTCCTGGATAGTGTGTGTCTATTAATGCACGGGGTTTTTTTGTTGTTTTTTGTTTTTCTTTTGAGACAGTCTTGCTCTGTTGCCCCAACTGGAGTGCAATGGCATGATCTTGGCTCACTGCAACCTCAACCTCCTGGGTTCAAGCGATTCTCCTGCCTCAGCCTCCCGAGTAGTTGGGACTATAGGCGCCCGCCACCATGCCTGGCTAATTTTTTGTATTTTTAGTAGAGATGGGGTTTCACCGTGTTAGCCAGGAAGGTCTCCATCTCCTGACCTTATGATCCACCTGCCTCGGCCTCCCAAAGTGTTGGCATTACAGGCGTGAGCCACTGCGCTCGGCCTACTAACGCAGTTTAAGGTCATCTTATGCTGATACACTCTCATTAAAGCCAGCCATCACTCTTAACATCTTTTTTTTTGTTGTTTTCAATTGAGACAGGGTCTCGCTCCATTGCCCAGGCTGGAGTACAGTGGCACAATTATGGCTCACTGCAGCCTTGAACTCCTGGGCTCAAGCAATCCTCCTATCTCTGCCTCTCGAGTAGCTGGGATTACAGGCCTGTGTCACGGTGCCTGGCCCCTAACATCTTTTTAACAAGGCTAAATTTGTATGTCCAACCTCCTCTATTACATAGTCTATGCAATTGGGCTTTTTAATCCTAAACTTCATCCCTGTTAAATCTGAATGATTACATCAATTCCTCAAACTCTTTCAGTTCTACTCTAAAATCCAACGAAGGAGGATATTAGCTTCTACCTTAAGTGCTTTCTATTATTTGATACCTGGGTAGCAAGCCAGCTCTAGCCTATGTCTTCACATAACCTCCACTTGAAATTTCTATGCTATTCCTCTGCAGAATTCTCACAATTTTTTTTTAATGGTGGAGAATACAGGAAGAATATATAATGAATGCACTACTACTCTGAAATACAGAAAAATCTCACTTCAGTCCTCTATACAACAAGGGTCTTGGCACCAACGGTCTTTTCTTTGTGCTTCTAGCAACTGTTGGGGAAAGATGGATAGATTCAGAGTGAAGGGGAGATTGCCTGAGAAAGACACCATCTTTGGGAAGAGGAACATGTCCCCCAGACATGTTAGCTGAGGTAAGAGAAGAAGGAGACTTAGAGTACCAAGGTGGGCTACTGGGAATAAAGATGAAGATGTGGCTGTAAACCTAGACCCAACACTAGAAAGGTCAGGCCCTCCCTCTGTTTACATTCTTAACATCCCCAGGGACAACTGGTATTTTTACTTGCTATATAACAATTAAATCCCTTAGGAGACTGAAATGGCCTCTCATCTCCCTTTAGGATTATTTTATGTTATCTTTTGATTGGAGGGGTGGGAGGTAGGGAGAGCAGGTTGACTGTGAAACTGTATCCCATGACATGGTAGGTATGAGAAAGCGCCCAATTGGAAAAAAATTTTTTGGGTGGTGAGTAAAAAGAAAAGCTTGATTTTTAAGACTGGTAGAGGAAAGAAGAATGTGTTTGAGAACAGGTCTGGTATCCCTCCCAATTTTTTTTCTATAAGAAAAGATGCCTAACAGATTTTCTGTTTCCTAGCACCACTTATCATACAGAGCAGCTCAGTTCTGTAGCACAACTAACACTTGGCTTTGCAAGCATCAGTCTTGTGGCCAGCCTAGGAACCCAACCACCATATTCCAGCAACCAGAGTCTAGATTGTCCAGGAAAAAAAATGCCAATTTTCTCATCTGTTGTCCCCATAAATCATCAAAAAGCCCTACAAATATAAATACTTAAGTGCCCAAATCCTTTTCTAGAAAGTATGTTGGTTTAGAAAGCATGGACACTGTACCAGCATGAATAACACTATTTCTATGGCAAAGTATCATTTATATTTCAAGCAAGTAATTTACAAAGATCCTTCCAAAATAAAGCCTACTTCTGGGCTGAAACTGAGGAAATGTGCAAGGGCAGATACTATTCTCTGTAACCCATGAATTATAACTAATAATCATGGTTTCTTTTACACTTCACTACAAACTCCCAGACTACATTCTCCTTTGAAATGTCTTTTGGTTAGAAATTTATTGTAGTAACGCCTAGTTATATGAGAATTTATTTTCCATAACTAAGTTTCCTAAGAAATTAGCACTGTCCTATTACTCTTTCATCATTGTGTGACAGGCTTTGGTCTGGTAGTCCAACAAAACAAAACAAAACAATGAAGAAACCAATCATTACAGGGCCTCCCATCAAGCCTTGACCTCTCCATCACCCTTGGCCTTCTCCAAGTCATCACAGTCACATCTAATTCCCTTCATCTAAGGCAGTGATTCTCAACTAGGGACATGTACTGGGGTCACCTGCAGAGCTTTTCAAAATACATCTGCTAGGGCCATGGCCTGGGACTGTGTATTTTGACGATTTTATGCAAATGATTCTTATGCATACCTAATTGAGAAACACATATTTAAGTGGGCAAGGAGAGGAGCTATCTCAAAGAATTAACTCTCTCATTCTGAAGGGGAAATGAAAGAAAGTGTGAACATCACCAGACAAAACTACATGATGAAAATCAATAGGAGAGCAAGAAGCCAAAACAACACAGACTACTAGGTTAAGAATGACCCAAGGGGCACCTGCTCCCGTTTATAACATTTTTTAACAGAGTTAAGTTACTCAAAATATATTATCTTTCAAAAAAGTATATTCCAAGTTTTAGCTTAGAAGGCAGAGTAAACATCCTAGGTGCAATATTCCATTATCAGACTCAATGCATGCTATCGGTCAAGGTGGTTGACAAACCGTTATAATTCGCATCTGTAAATTAAAAGCTGGTGTTTGTTTTTTGCTATTATTCCAAAAAAAAAAGTTTTGAAAAGGTTCAATTCAAAATCATGACCCACATACTTTTTTTTTTTTTGAGATAGAGTCTCGCTTTATTGCCCAGGCTGGAGTGCAGTGGCATTATCTCGGCTCACTGCAACCTCCGCCTCCTGGGTTCAAGTGATTCTCATGCCTCAGCCTCCCAAGGAGCTGCGATTACAGGCATGAGCCACCATGTCTGGCTAATTTTTTACTTTTAGTAGAGATGGGGTCTCAGCCATGTTGCTGGCCAGGTTGGTCTCAAACTCCTGACCTCGGGTGATCCAGACTCTCAAAGTGCTGGGATTACAGGTGTGAGCCACTGTGCCCAGCCATGACCAATATATTTTTTAAAACAAGGTATTTACTCTTTCGACTCCTAAAAAATTTAAGGCCAACTAGAAACACTAATACAAGTATTTTCAATTTATCATTACTGCTCTTCAGTGACTGCAAACAACCCACCTTAATTACTCTACGCCCACTCTCTTTTCAGTGGATTGGAGGCTGAGTCAGCAACAGTGTAAAAGCTAAACACAAAAGGTTCTAAATAATTTAAAGAGAAAAAAAAACTTACCTTTGGTTTTTTGTTCCGTGACCTGCAAAATAAACAGATAAAAGTAAATGAGATTTGCTTTTTAATTCAGTACTATATTTTCAGACTACTTTAGTCTGATAACTCAAGTAATCCAAGCTGTCAGGCACACAGGCATAGCTGAAATCCAGAAAAAGGAGCTGGGAGTCAGTTCAGACATCCTTCCAAAGACTATGGCCATATGTCCAGCTATAATTTACATGACCACCATTAGGAAGAATAGTAAAACTAAAAAGCATTCCACTCATTATAGGATGAGGTCCCTGTACTGAGAATGCTACTTGCATTTTGATTGCTATGACTAGAGAAAAATCACATGAATGTGGCCCAGAAACTAAATTAGCCATAGACACAAAAAGATTCCCCTATGAGTATAGACACAAACACTTGATCTCAAATCTGAAAAGCAACACTTCAGGGACTTGTCGTCAGGGGCACCAGACATCATGGTCGGAAAGCGGGATTCAAAACCAAACCTTGTCACTTTCTGGCTACGAGATCCCCAGTTTTCTATTATCTGTTGAATGGAGATAATAGTATATCACTGCAAAGGACTGCTGTAAGGATTAAATCAGATATGCTATGCAGTGCTCAACAAATGTTTGCTGTTACTATCAACATTTATATAAAATAGCATGAAGTACAGCACTAAGACTGAAATATGTAAATTTTGGACAAATCAAGGGTGCTTTGTTTAAAAAAAGTATTTCTTTATATAGTAACTAATACGTCTACAGAAATGATTAACCTCTAGAAGGGTGGACAGGCTGAACACAGTAATGGACTTCAGAGAGTTTGGAAATGATGATTAGGAGCCTTGTAGAAAACTGCTTCTGATATTTTTAAGAGGGGAAAATAAAGGAGGGCATCTAATTTATAACAATAAAACAAAAGGTGATACACAAGCAAAACATCCAAAAGGAACTATGCCATCACTGCAATAGTGGTTACATTAAATTATTGAGATCATGGGTGATTCTGACTCATTTTCCCAACTGTTAATCTTTTAAAGCATTTTTATTTGGTTATTGACTTTTGTAATAAAAATATTCACATAGCAAAGAAGAAGTTTGATGATTTGTGGCTGGTAATCATACTGGGTTATGGCCATGGGGGTTCACGAAAACACAATCATCTTTGGAAGGAAGGTCCTGTAGCTGACCAGCCCACCTTGTGATGGATCCCAGCACATCATCAGACTCTAAATAGGAGTTAAAGGATCCACCTGTAGAACATCCTGGTGTGTTTCCTACATTCCTGTGTTAAATGACAAGCTAATTCTATTACAGTGAATTTGTGGAACCCAGTGTCTTAAAAATGAATGTTTCCCAGTACTGTTACACAGCTCAGTTATACTGAAAATACTCTTATATAATTTTTCTATATCTCCATTTATCCAAGAATGAACGATGTGCAGCCACTTACCAATTCCCAAAGGCAATTTAGGTTTTATACCACTGTAACTATTTCTTAGAATGCCATTTTGAAGATCAGTCATATACAGGAAGTCAGTGCCTTCCCATTGTAAGCAACAAACCCAAATAATGTCAAATATGTCTTATCATGTGGGTTCTGTTAAGAGCTGTCCCCCAGACGGCAAAAAGCTGGACAATCAAAGCATGTGTTCTGCCAACACTAAACAATTAGCAGCATCAGCCTAAATGAATGTGAATGGAATCCTTCTTTGACACCTCTCTCATGAATGGATATCTAAAAGTTTACTCAGTGATGGCTCCAGGAAGAGCCAACTGCTACAATCAATGAACACTGGAAAAGGCTCATGCTTAATTTCTGTGTGGAAGTAACTTCGTTTTAGCTTTAAGTAAGTGTCAATTCTTCAAGAAAATTATGTTTCCACCTTCATTCTTGACCATTCACTTATTAAACAATTTCTGAGTGATTATTCTGCACCAGGCACGGCCCTAGTTACTGGCAATACAAATACGAATAAAACCAAGAAACTTACAGTCAGTCAAACAGTGAAGATGGACACAAAGAGGTGGTCATAAAGCGCTGGGGAAAGCAGCATGAAAGATGTGGAAGCCCTTAGAAGAGGCACCACAAATGTTTGCGGACTGAATGAATGAACCACTGACCACATGATAGACCTCTGGCACGTTCTCCACGATTCTTTGCATCATAGCACATTTTATGGCTCCTAGCTGAGGCGTTGTCTCTACAATAAGGTTGGAAACCACGAAGATAATCACATGGTAAGCTTTGTGCTCTCCTTAAAACTGCTAAATCAGAATTTAATTCTGAAATTATGCAATGGTTCAGTATAATAAAACAAGATCAAAGGCCACGCATCAGCCTGCGTCAGCCTAGATTCTGTGTCAAGCTGATCTGGAACATTTTTGAGCAAAAACGATAGAATTTTTACTGTTCATAAAATTAATCACTTAGAAATTTTATTTACGGTGATTTTCCCCTTTGCCATCACTTCTTAATCAGCTCTTAATGCAGATGAAAGCACACAGGAGAGATCATCCAGCTACATAAACTACATTCTCTGCATAAATAATCTCATTCACTCTCGACTACATTCACACCATCTTTATTTTAAAGCATTTTTTTCTTTGTGGAATCCAATGAAAGTTTACAGAGGCATATTTTATTAATCATTTTAGATACTGATATTTGTAGTTTAAGAAAACACTGTTATGTATGTTAAAAATGAAAAAGGAATATATACTCTCTAAATCACTCTGTTTAGCATCCTCTTGTTAACAGCCTTTGCTCAAGTTCCTTGGTACCCAGTCTATAAACCACTCATTTCCAGAGACTGCAAAATCCAATTTTTGTAACAACTTAGTAGACGAAACGTGTGAGTGTCCTAAGGAAAGAAAACTTTCACTGAGATTTAATCTCACATCACTCCAGTTGGAGGTGGAGGGCACCATGGGTGCGAGGCACAGGGAAAAGAGCCCAGAAACCACAGGGGCAATGCTACAAACACCCCACGGCTGGTGGAGCTGCATACTGCAACCTCAGTGACAGGGCATGTGGCCATGGACCCAAAGGGAAGTACAAAAACGTCTCTGGGCTGTTATCTGACTTCTATTACTATTATTATTATTATTATTATTATTTTGGACACGAGATTTCACTCTGTCACCCAGGCTGGGGTGCAGTGGTGCAATCTCTACGCATTGCAACCTCCGCCTCCTGGGCTCAAGTGATCCTTCTACCTCAGCTTCCAAAGTAGCTGGGACCACAGGTGTGCACCACCATACTCGGCTAACTTTTTTCTTTTTTTTTTTTTTTGGTAGAGACGGGGTTTTCATGTTGGCAAGGCTGGTCTCGAACTCCTGGACTCAAGTGATCCGCCTGCCTTGGCCTCCTAAAGTGTTGGGATTACAGGCATGAACCACCACACCAGGCAATCTGGCTTCTTTATTCAGACTTTTCACTCCAGAATTTTAGGCAATTCTAACAAACTCAGGTGAGAAGCAACACATTAGAAGTAGGTACCCTGACAGCATGAAGATGTGATGGAGAATATACCACTATTAATAGAAACAAACACAATTAAAAGCAGACAAAATCTTCAAGAGCACAGCGGTCTATTATAGCACCAAATAATAATGAATGTTCCTCTTAATTAAGTCATGAAGAAAAGATAAAGTTACATTTCATATATTTAACATGGCAGGGACATATGCAATCCAGTTCAGAAACTATTTTCAGAATTTTTCTTATGCTGATACTCACACATTATTATTTCAATAATTCAAAAAATTGAGTTATGAGAAATGCCATATCCAATAAAGCTGGAAAAAACGTGCAGTGTTACACTGGCTTGTGTTTGATTGGCTTGACTCTGTTCTAAATCTAGAGTCTCCTCTGAACCTTGTCACAGTTTCTTTCTCCCTAAACTTAGCTTCAATAACTAGCACCAACACAGGGACCCTCAAACCTATCCCTATTGTAGGCCCTGCTTCGCAAATGCTTTACATAGCATAACAATACCTGACAGAAAATCACCTTGCCTCCAAAAAAGGCACCAAAGTAACCCCTGCTGAGCCACAGCCCAAGTTAAAAGATGCAAAAAGAACGGTAAGGTGGGGAAACAGGTAAGATCAGACAATGGACAGGGTAGAGAGGCATGCTCTGAAGCAAACAGGGAGGGCAGGCGCATTCTAACCACTCTGCCTTAGACAACTCTGCTGGACAAACCGCTCACCTGAGACCTGAGAGGTGATAGCTGTCAGCCCTTTGTCTTTTTTCTTTTAGCATCTCTTGTTTTCTTTAACCAATTCCTCAAAGCCACACAATGCCATATCCTCCAAAGCACTACAAGGGCTCACTCGGTCCTTTCCGAGAGGGATTTCTACTTGTAACTCTCCAAAGGTAAGACTCATCTAGACACGGCACCATGTGGGGACCAAAAGAACACCGGGGCAACCTCCAGCCAGTTTTTAAAAGTTATTCTATAGGCTTAAGAAAATGTAGATTAAATTAATATACAAATAAGGAAATACAACAAGAATTGAGAGTTTGAAAGCTCTCTTGCCTTTCTAATATTGTTTACTGTTGTTTTCAAAAAATCAGCCATAGCATTATTTAACATGTACTTTATGGTAACAAATGCAGACCTTGAACTTTCTCCCACTTCCAAATATGAAAACTTTTAAGTAAACTAATGTCTCAAGTACCGTTACTGAGATATCAGGTATTCAGGCCAGGTGCAGTGGCTCACACCTGTAATCCCAGCACTTTGGGGGGCTGAGGCAGGCGGATTATGAGGACGGGAGTTCGAGATCAGGCTGGCCAACATGGTGAAACCCTGTCTCTACTAAAAATACAAAAATTAGCTGGACGTGGTGGCAGGCGCCTGTAACCCCAGCTACTCAGAAGGCTGAGACAGGAGAATCGCTTAAACCCAGGAGGCAGAGGTTGCAGTGAGCCAAGATGGTGCCACTGCACTCCAGCCTGAGCAGCAGAGCGAGACTCTATCTCAGAGAAAAAAAAAAACGGTATCAGGTATTCAAGCCAAGACAGTTTCTTCTTCTGGATGCCGGATGCCTAGTGGATATAAAGACAGACTTAACTGATTAAACTCACCTTCTGAGTGGCTTCTTTTTTCTTTTTATCCTCTTTCTTCCTTTTCTTGTCTTCCATTAACTGTTCTTCCCTTTCTTGCTCCTTCTCTCTGTTAAAGTAACATCATAGCAGAAGGTTATACATCTATATTCACAACCCATTTCTGTAGCAAATTAAATGCTTGTAAATGGTGTGCAAGACGACGTTTCATCTCTGTGACTGAGTAGAACCCAGTATTTCATTTAAATCAAAAGGATGCATAAAACTCACATTTAATTATTCCCCCATCTTGGTTTGTCACCCCTTTTGCAAAACATGACATTAAGTTTGGTTTCAAAGAAGCCTATTAAGGTGAGCTTTTATAATATCTTACTAAAAGAATACACACACAAACACACACACGATTAATACAGTTCCACTCAGCAAAGGACCTGATTTGAATATGACAATATCCAGATGGCTTCTGGGCAGTATTCCTCACAGATAATGCAGAATATATTAACTCAATTATGGTACATATGTATTTATCATAAATTAGATGTTTTTCCATGACATCTTCAGAGTGGTGAACATAAAACTCTATGCTCTGTATTCCACATTTTTTTTCTATATTTATTATTTTATATATTTTCTACTTGTGTTTTCTAAGGCAGGTACTGAGTGTCCTATAAATCAATGTATTCCAGGCCAGGCGTGGTAGTTAACGCCTGTAATCCCAGCACTCTGGGAGGCCAAAGCGGGCAGATCACTTGAGGTCAGGAGTCTGAGACCAGCCTGGTCAACATAGTGAAATCCCGTCTCTACTAAAAATACAAAAATTAGCTGGGTGTGGTGGCACGCTCCTGTAGTCCCAGCTACTCAGGAGGCTGAGGCAGGACAATCAATGGAACCCGGGAGGTGGAGGTTGCAGTGAGCTGAGATAGTGCCACTGCACTCCAGCCCTGTCAACAGAGCCAGACTCTGCCTCAAAAAAAAAAAATAATAATAAAATAAAATAAATAAATGTGTTCCCAATTGGGTGAATTCACTACTACATCTTCCTGTACACATGAATTAAGACAATCAGGTTTTGCTCCACTGAATTAGAATAAAAATGATATATAATCATAAACATTCTAGTTGGAAAAATGTGCTGAATCTGAAGAATTATTAAGAGACTGTAATTTACAGCACACATTTGAAAAGTAACATTTATTGGAATGCTGTCAACTTTCACTCTATGTATCAAATGGGAAAAAACATACATTCAACCAACCGCAGTAACTTCAAAGCTCACAGTGGGAAACCCCAGACTCTATGCTTATGGAATTCCATTGCTGTAGGGAGACTTTAAGATCTAGTTCCCAGGTCCTCAGAACACCCAACAGATAACAAATCCATGGTTTCACAGATATCACCTAGAATAAAGCCGAATTACAAGTGAGTCATATTAAAGGTTAAGGGAGTAACAGGTTTGCAAACACGGCAAAATCATAAAGACGGTTCCTGAAGGACTCAACTTTGGGCAGCAGAGATCTAGTTTAACATACTGAAACTATACAAAAGGAACCATGGATGAAAACTGAGGTGGGCTCTCGTGAATACATAATGATGTTTTATTTATAGAAAAAAAGGCTTAAAAATTATTTTACCTACATGTTGTCACTGACTTTGTCCGCATTCAAATATTAGCCTTTCTCCTTCTGCACCTCTGGGTATAAAGATATAAAAGCCTAACATGCAAAATCCACCCAACCAAGGAGGAGATTTTACTGAAATTTCCTTAGGTCTCATGCTGGATTTCTTTGGAGTCAGATTGTGTGCCTCTGTCTAGGTGTGAAACGTGTGGAGAAAATCCACCTGCAGCAGCAGTGCCCTCCTTTAAGAAAATGGATTTACAAACACCGGTAAGATGGACGTTGACCATCTCAGGCAGGCTGGCCATGGGTCCTGTTATATTTGGCCCTAAGAGCCTTTTGCTTCCTCTGGCTGTAAGTGGAAGGAGTGGATGGGGTTCCTCACGCCCAAGTTGCTGTAACTTGGCTTCTACATTTTACAGTGAAACCAACTACAGAAAAGGAGCAACCACAGCCTGAATATCTCCTGTTTAAAGATTTGGTGTTTACAAAAAAAAAAAAAAAAAAGTATTACGTTGTCATTTTTTTCTCAATCTAAAATTATTCTAAAATTAAAAGTTTATTTTAAAAAATGCAATGTTGGCTGGGTGCAGTGACTCACGCTTGTAATCCCAGCACTTTGGGAGGCCAAGGTGGGTGGATCACCTGAGGTCAGGAGTTCGAGACCGGCCTGGGGGACACGGTGAAATCCCATCTCTACTAAAAACACAAAAATTAGCTGGGTGTGGTGGTGGGCACCTGTAATCCCAGCTACTCAGGAGGCTGAGAAAGGAGAATCGCTTGAACCTGGGAGGTAGAGGTTGCAGTGAACCAAGATCATATCATTGTACTCCAGCCTGGGCAACAAGAGCAAAATAAATAAATGAATCAATAATAAATAATAAATCAAATAAAACATAAAAAAAGGGGGTAAGTTTTAATCAAACATGTTCTTCAAAAACAAACTAACCTTTTCAAATATTGTCCCTATAAACAGGCAATTCAGGGAAATAGACTGAAATTCATGTACAACAGAAGTAAATTCATTTCTAAAACAGATATATTTCAAAGCTTTTCAGGTGACAGGCTATACTTTCACCCTGTTTTTTGTTTTGTTTTGTTTTAACCACGCATCTTGGTAGGATTTAGTCTTCTCTTTAAATTTCACTTCCTTAGGAAGAATCTACTTTGCCAAACCTGGCTTAAAAACCTGCCATTTACTTAACAATAAATCAAATAGTGTGGGTCTCACCTTTCTTCTAATTCAGTCCTGTTCTCTATCTAGGTTGCACATTAGCACCATTTGGTGAGCTCTAAAAAAATCCTGGCTGGGTGCAGTGGCTCACGTGTGTATTCCCAGCACTATGGGAGGCTGAGACAGGTGGATCACGAAGTCAGGAGATCCAGACCATCCTGGCTAACATGGTGAAATCCCGTCTCTACTAAAAATACAAAAAATTAGCTGGGCGTGGTGGCACACACCTGTAGTCCCAGCTACTCAGGAGGCTGAGGCAGGAGAATCGCTTGAACCCGGAGGCAGAGGTTGCAGTGAGCCAAGATTACATCACTGCACTCCAGCCTGGGCGACAGAGCGAGACTCCATCTCAAAAACAAACAAACAAACAAACAAAAACCCTATTCTGAGTCAGAGCCCAAGCAGAGAGCAATGGGTGTCTATGCAGAGAAGGCATCTATGGGGGTGGTGATGGAGATGGGTTACATACAGGAGACTGATGCACTGTTTAAGTATAGTAAGAATAATAGGGCTAGGCATGGTGGCTCACACTTGTAATCCCAGCACTTTGGGAGGCCAAGGCGGGTGGATCACCTGAGGTCAGGAGTTCAAGACCAGTCTGACCAACATGCAGAAACCCCATCTCTACTAAAAGTACAAAATTAGCTGGGTGTGGTGGTGCATGCCTGTAATCCCAGCTACTGAGGAGGCTGAGGCAGGAGAATCGCTTGAACCCAGGAGGTGGAGGTTCCAGTGAGCCGAAGTCGTGCCACTACACTGCAGCCTGGGCAACAAAAGAGAAATTCCGTCTCAAGGAAAAAAAAAGAATAATGACAGCCATGTTTCTCACTGTTGAGAAAATAAGTTACACAAATGGAAGAAAAGGGAGAAAACTCAAATGAACTCTGTGGGGTTGGATCTAAATTAGTTACTGACATGAACTCATGGTTTCCAATATATATAGACATAATAAATATTAGCTGTAACTTTATGTACATGTGAGATATGTGAATATAGATTCCTTCACACACACACACACACACACACACAAACACACACACGCTTATTCCCTTAGCTCTGTCACTCTGAGGGCTAGAGAACAAGCAACATCCAAATAACAATGAACACACTTAGCACCCACTTTTGCAGCTTCCATTCTTCACTAAATAAACCAGAGTTCTCTGGGAAAAACAGCTAATTCTGGGATAGGATAAGGAAAGTACAAGATGAACCTGGAATGTACATTTGCCAAGAAGCAAAAGAGTGCACAAAGAATGATGGGATCCATCAAATGACCACAGAAGACAGTTTGAAGTGCTCCTACAAGCTAAATCTGGAACAACATCAGCATCAAAATAAGTAATTATAGTAAGAGACTATAAGCCATTGTATAAAATAGGAAAACACAAGTTCATACAGAGAGAAATAAGCAAACGAATACATTGAAATGAGGAATGGAATAGTTACATAGTTTGAAAGCACCTCCCCATAAAATACTTGTGATAAAGGGTTGAGAAGAGTAATTAAGTCAAGGAGACGCCTGTCGAGATACCACCTTAATCAAGTAATCCATGTGAACATCATCAGCTACTAGACAAATTCAAACTGGGAGTTACACAACGGGATGCTGTAAGAAGAACACAGCATCGATTCTGTGATACTCCTTTTAAAAGTGTTTTTAACCCGAATACCATCAAAGGAACCGTCAGACAACTCCACATTCAGAGGCATTCTGCAAAATATACTGGCCTGCAATCTTCAAAAGTTTTAAGGCTATGACAGTCAAGGAAAGACTGAGGAACTGTTCCAAATGAAAGGAGACTGAAAAGACGTAACAACCAAATGTAATGTGTGGCAAATGTCACACCCTGAATGGAGATCAAGAGTAAGTGGTGGTAACGTATCAGTGTATTAATTTTTTTCCTATGATGGTTACATTGTGGTTCTACACCAGAATGTTCTTTTTGTTAGAAATATACTATATTGCTGGGCACGGTGGCTCAAGCCTGTAATCCCAGCACTTTGGGAGGCCAAGACGGGCGGATCACGAGGTCAGGAGATCGAGACCATCCTGGCTAACACGGTGAAACCCCGTCTCTACTAAAAAATACAAAAAACTAGCCGGGCGAGGTGGCAGGCGCCTATAGTCCCAGCTACTTGGGAGGCTGAGGCAGGAGAATGGCGTGAACCTGGAAGGCAGAGCTTGCAGTGAGCTGAGATCCGGCCACTGCACTCCAGCCCAGGCGACAGAGCAAGACTCCGTCTCAAAAAAAAAAAAAAAAAAAAAAGAAATATACTATATTGCCCAGGTGACAGAGCACTGGATCTGCAGTTAATTCTCAAATAACTCAGGGGGAAAAAGGCTTTTTAAAATCATACAGATTCAAAGTCTGTAAGTTCCAGATTGTTTCCAAAAACAAAAGAAAATACAAACAACCAACATAAAATTATTGCTCAGGCAGTACCCCAGGTCAATTACATAGAAATCTCCAGCTATTTTGAGAAGTCCCTCCAAATGGTTCTAACATGTAGCTAGGGTTGAGAAATGGCTCTAAATTCTTGTTTAAACCTATACTTGAAAACATTATTACCTGATTTACGCCTCAAAAATGAAACCTCCCATCACCTGAGCCCAGGAAGTTGAGGCTGCAGTGAGTCATAATCGTGCCACTGCACTCCAGTGTGGGCAACAGAGTGAGACCCTGTCTCCAAAACAAAGAACAAAAAAAACGCCTCCCATACAGCAACGAATGCAAATGCCAAGTGACTAGGCGGGTCCTACTTGATCATCAATTGCTTCTAAGTATGAAGGGCAAGAGAAATCGTTCATATTTTCTCTCATCTCTAAATATACAGCCAGATATAAAGCTCATCACTTTCAAATTATGTAATTCATTCAACAAATTCAGTTAAGTATTTACTGAGTCTCTACTACAGCTTCCCAGGCAATACTATGGGCACCTCCAATTCCCTAACTTTGTGCCAAGAACAGTTTATAGGTGCACCCAGCTTCCAAGTACATATGGAATACAAAGCCCCTCAAACTCCTTACAGCCCAGCCTGGGGCAGCTGCTAGCCCAATCCAACCTCATCTACTTACCCCAGTGTGCTATACAAATCTTTTCTCTGTGTGTCTTGACCTGAAAAGGTAAGGAAGCATTGTCTAGGGGAGCTGAGGGTTTAAATATTGCCACTGCAGGGGACGAACGTGTGGGAGGTACCATGCAGGCAGAAAAAAGATAAAGCAAGTGCAAACACCATAATCTAGAATAAATCCTGCATGGTAAAAAGCCAAACTACTCTTGAGAACCTCTCAGGTTAAGAGAGAATACAACAATGTTTCCTTCTTAATTTTTTACAATAATAGTAGAGAAAAGTAGAAGTGACTTGTAGCTGAACAGAAAATGCCCAATATTCGGCCGGGCACAGTGGCTCATGCCTGTAATCCCAGCACTTTCGGAGGCTGAGGCGGGCAGATCATGAGGTCAGGAATTTGAGACCAGCCTAGCCAACATGGTGAAACCCCATCTCTACTAAAAATACAAAAAAAATTAGCTGGGCATCGTGGCAGGTACCTGTAATCCCAGCTACTCAGGGAGGCTGAGGTAGGAGAGTCACTTGAACCTGGGAGGCAGAGGTTGCAGTGAGCCAAGATCGCACCACTGCACTTCAGCCTGGGCGACAAAGCAAGACTCAGTCTCAAAAAAAAAAAAAAAAAAAAAAAAAAAAGAAACAAAGAAAACACCCAATATTCACTTAAGCTGAGGTATAGCAAGACTGCCCTGCATGCAAGTTCAGAACACCAAAAAGCAATGATGCTGACATTCCCAGGAACAGGCTGCATCCCAGAACTCATCCTCCAGTGGTCCGAGACCATGCAAAGGGAAGGCTAAGAGCTTGGAGCATCTGTAACTGGCATTCAAAGCCATTCACAGTACAGTTCTAGCTTTTACATTTTCCTCATCCATTCTGCATGCCTGACAAAAACCATCCTCTTTAATGTCCATCACACCTTACCCTAGTGTCAAGTCCTAGCTCAATATCCATTTGCTTGAACAGCACCATCCCCAGTAACCCCAACTCTAGAGAAACTCGCCTTCTTCTGTAGACCCCATAACTATTGCCCCGCTTCTTGTTTGGCCCTTAAGGTCTCAAGGCAGATGACACCGGTCATTGGCAGCATCAGAGCACCTGAAATGACTTTCTGCAGCATGGTTGCTTTTACCGGGGTGATAATAGGCACAGACTGACTTGGCTCTCTTCTACTAGGATGCCCAGGAACTGACTCATTCTTTTAACAAACATTTATTGAGTGTCTCATATGAGCCAGGTACTTTTCTTTTCTGTCACAAAGGCTGCAGTGCGATGGCACGATCTCAGCTCACTGCAACTCCCGCCTCCCAGGTTCAAGCGATTCTCATGCCTCAGCCTCCTGAGTAGCTAGGATTACAGGCGCCTGCCACCACGCCCGGCTAATTTTTGTATTTTTAGTAGAGACGGGGTCTCACTATGTTGGCTGGCCTGGTCTTGAACTCTTGACCTCAAGTGATCCACCTGCCTTGGCCTCCCGAAGTGCTGGAATTATAGGCATGAGCCAATGCGCCTGGCCAAGCCAGGCACTTTTTCTAAGCACTGGAGATCTGGCAGAAACAAAACCGAGCTTTGGCTCTCATGCGACTTAGATCCTAGTGGGGGAGACAGGCAACAAATGAACAAGATATACAACAAGATGCATGCATAAAATACACAGCTCAGGTGACGACAGTGCTCAGGAGAGGACAGTTCACCTGACAGAGAAGGAGAGAGGTGGGGAGAGGAACACCTTCCACATAACAGTTAGAAAAGGCCTCTGATACAGTTGCATGAGAATGGAGACTCACTGAGGTGAGGGATGGGGCCATGTGGGTATCTGGGGGAGAATATTCCAGAGGGAGGGAATGGCAAATGTCAATGAGTGAGACTGGTGCATCTGAGGAATGGCAGCCAGAATGCAGTACAGGGAGTAAGGGAGGAGGTGGCAGGGATGAGACCAGAAGCAGGATGCGGGGGTTGGGGGAGGGGGGATCTCCTTACAGGGAATGCATTTTCTAAATTAACCAGCACACATTTTCTGGTAATTGAGTAAGGAATCAAATTGGGACTGAACACAAGCACCTAAACGCAAAACTTCCAAAATCTCTTCTTCTCAGCTTCAGTCAGGAGGCCCACCTCTCCCCTCAGCTGTCAACCTTGCCCTCGGCGGGCTGGCCTGCTCCACCAGAGCACCCACCACTCCAGACAATGGCGAGCCAAGTGTGTGCAGCCAGCGTGTGGCCAGCCGAGCGTGTGTGTGTTTGCCACGGCTGAAGCCTCTGAACACAAGGGAAGGGGAATGAACCTTCCTCTTCTCCCTGCCCTATGTCCGTGGCACAAACACCCAAAACACAGTAGGGCCTCCAAGTAAATGCTACCAAAATGCATAATTAAAGAGCGAGCAAAACTTTCTAGCTCCCGGCGGACATGCACTTAAAGAACAGCCTCAAAACAACGAACTAAATCATCTAATAAACATATGATGAGTGACTATGATATGCCAGGCACTAGTCTGTGATGCACTGAGGATATAAGACTATGCAAAAGAAGGATGGTCCCTGCCCTCAGGGAGCTGACATTCTAGATAGGAGACATAAAACACACACACACAACGCCAGGCAATGCCACGAAGACAAAAAAGCTGGAAAGGGGCCAGAGTGTCTAAGAGGGAAGAGATGGGAAGAGGGGGCTGCCTTCCAGGAGGCATCTGCAGCGGGCATCTGTGAGGCAGGGACATCCAGACCCCTCCATGAAGAAAGCCATCAGGGAGATGAGTGACCAGGTCAAGAGAAGAGAAGTCCCAGGGCCCGAGATGGGAAAGTGCTGGGTGTGAGTCTGGGAGCAGGGAGATGGCTACCCTCACTTCTGCCCTCTCTCGGCAGCAAGCCTCCCCAGACACACACCCACACCTTCTCTGGTTTTCTGGGCTTACTTGGTAGTCACCCTCATCTGCACCAGAAGAACTGGGCATTGTGGCTGAAAGGTTGCCTTCCACCACATCAGTTCCCTCAGTATCTCAGTGCTCACTTGATGTCAGGCACCAAACTGACGCTAAGAAATCAGCAACAAACAAGATACAGTGCTGCCTGCCTTCCTGGGGCTCTACATTCCACTTTTTAAATAGTCCTACCTCACCTCACAACCCAGACAGCACCTTCAGGGCAGGAAACTGTGCTCTCCTTGCTCTGTTCCCTGTCTCTACACACTTTAGAATACTCTGAAGAGAGCCTGCAGTGCCTTTGCTGTTTTGAAAGTACCAGAATCTTGCATGTGTGAATTCAAGCTTGTGATGATCCAGGTAAGAGATCAACTTTTGTTTTTGTGACAGAGTCTCATGCCATCTCCCGAGTGCAGTGGCGCGATCTCGGCTCACTGCAGCCTCCGCCTCCCAGGTTCAAGTGATTCTCCTGCCTCAGCCTCCTGAGACGCTGGGATTACAGGCATGCGCCACTATGCCCAGCTAATTTTTGTATTTTTAGTAGAGATGGGGTTACACCATGTTGGTCAGGCTGGTCTCAAACTCCTGACCTCAGATAATCCACCCGCCTTGACCTCCCAAAATGTTGGGATTATAGGTATGAGCCATCACGCCAGCCAAGAGATCAAGTTCTTTCCACAAACTAGAGTCACGACCAATGGTTCCTGCATGCATGTCTCTGAGCCTATCGTGCCTCAAACATGCAGGAGAGGCAGGGCTGACAATTTCACACTTGAACATATAAATCTCCACCTGTACGCTGATGGGAGTGAAAGGATGGTAAGAACCTTCATTCAGAAGAACAGCCAGGATTCATCTTGACAGGAAATGGTTGCACATTCCCAGGAGCATCTTCCTTTCCATTAAGGTCTGGATGACTGGCTGTGACAGCATCAAAACCTACCCCTGACACGCTGTGATCAGAAGGGTGGCGGCACCTTTGGTCCTAGTCCCAACTCCACAAAACTGAGCAGACAGACCCGAAAAGGAACAGAGCCACCCAACATGGGAACTACGCCAGAAGTAAACGAATACTGTAAAAGATTAAAAAGAACTCCACAATAAAAAGGAACAAACCATTAATAATACACCAACTTGGATGAATCTCCATGGAATTATGCCGAATGAGAAAAGCCAGTCCCAAAAGTGTCAAACTGTAGATTCCATTTAGATAACATTTCTGAGATGACAAGTGGTTGGGTGCCAGAGGACACAAAGGGGGGTAGGGTGAGGCAGGAGTGGTTAATCAAAAGGGTGACACTAGTGACCCTTATGGTGACAGAACTGTCCTGTATTTGACAGTGGTGGTGGGTACATGAACCCACATGTGATAAAATTGAATAGAACTAAACACATAGGCAATCAAATACAAGTAAAACTGGGGAAATCAAACTTTGGCAGATTATATCAGAATCTGGGCTGGGACATTGTATTACAGTTCTGCAAGAAGCTACCATTGGTGGAATGGCATACAGAATCTCTGCCTTGCTTCTGGCATGTGAAGCTTGCTTCTACAGTTATCTCAAAAATTTTGATTAAAAAAAAAGAGCTTCAAACATTGACTCATCTTTTGGTCTCCTGTTTGAAATTTTGTCAAGGACTCCTACTTTAAACCATTTTCTTTATGAAAGTCACATAAGAGTCAAAAGGAATTTGAGAAATCATTTAGTCCCCACATTACAGAAATAGATTTCCAAAAATATTCTAGAATCTATACTTCATCCTAACATGCTCAAATTGTTAGTTTAATCGATCAAATATTCCTTAACTACAGCAGGAATATGACAGATAGCCACAAGGGTATTTAAAATGCTCCTCTTACACATAATTCACAAGACAATTCTTTTCCCGGGAATTTGAGTGGCGTACTAGTCACTGAGCTATGATTTCACTTTGTGGTGGTATCTTCATCAGCTTAGTCAACATCAATTCCAAGACCCACTGGCCTATTTCCAAGACTCCTTCACAATTAGAGATGGGGAAGTGATTTATGCTGTGCCAGTAAGGTGCATGCATGACTTTACTAGAGGACACACAGGGCACCCATCTTCTCAGGGAGCATTATAGGGATGACGTGGTCCTGGAGCCTACCCCTGTAACGGCAATTTCCTGAATGTGCAGGAAAAGAAAAAAAGCTCCCATGGGACCCCCAGTTCCATGGTGTGGTGCTGGGCGCACCATCTGACCCTCAGCCTCTCAAGTACCATTTAATAAACCCACACACCAGAGAGAATGAATTCTAGCATCTACACACTAAGGACTCTGCCCAACACAGATTTAAACACGGGTTTTCAAAATGCACCTAAGACATGTGACTTGTATGAACATTATTTCCTTAGAAAACAAAAGGTAATCTTGGCAACTTATAAAGCAGTAAGAAAATAACTAGCCACAAAACCATTACCAATCATAACTAATTAAGCATTAATGACACCACGTGCATATTTGGGGTAAGAAAAATTAACAAAGGAAGTGCAATGAAAAGAGTTAAGCAAAGTGCTCAAGGTATCCACTTAAAATGTTTTTAATTAACAATGCACACACACAAAAAGCATGTTGGAACATATCCATTCAGGCAGAGGAAATTACATAGTAGGGTACTCCAAATATCTATATTGGATTTATTCTTAACATTTTGTTCATTTGCTGGATCTGAGGGAATTTAATGGGATGCTAATGTAATTTGCACATATTAAATTTGCAGACAAGGCCAAAAAGCACTAGGGCATAAAAATCATTCTAAGTGGCTTATAAGAAGAAAACAACATTAAAACTAGGAAGATTAAGGTAAAAGGATTTTTTATTAATTTTAAGGGATAAAGAAATTTCTCCTGCCTTCAGTTTTATTATGTGACATGTGATAGGTAACACTTTTATATGTTGGTAACAAAATGTAACACAGTTCCTTCTACATAGTGTTACCTTCCTTTCTGAGGCTGTGTAAAGCAATGCTTCTCAAACTTTAATGGGAATCTTGTTAAATGCAGATTCTTATTTAGAAGGTTGTGGGACAGGGCCCGCAATTTTCCATTTCTAATAAGCTGCTGGTCCCTAGATCTTTGAGCAGCACACAAGTATGCACTTGGTTGTTTATTTTCAAGAAAATATATAATTGTAGTCATTTCTTAGTTAAAATCTCAATATCAAGCATATACCTCATTATTTTTATCTGTGTTTCAATGCGAAATTACAGTATAACCTTAGTGAAGTTTTTTTGTTTGTTTGTTTGTTTTGAGACAGGGTCTTGCTCTATCCCACAGGAGTGCAATGGTGTGATCATGGTTTGCTGCAGCCTCAAACTCCTGGGCTTGAGTGATCCTCCTGCCTCAGCCTCCCAACTGGCTGGGACTACAGACATGCTCCACCATGTGCAGCTAATTTTTAAATTTTTTGTAGAGATGGGGTCTTGCTATGTTGCCCAGGCTAGTCTTGAATGTCTGGACTCAAGCAATACTCCTGCACTGGCCTCTCAAAGTGTTGGGATTACAGGTGTGAAAACCACACTCGGCCTGGGAAGGTATTTTAGATTAAACAACTCGTGTAGCGCAGACTTCATGAAACTCTACTGAAATGATGACATTAGGAATAGCTAGGATCAATCTGTGCATGTGCAGGCAAGGACAACTGCCAGCTGGATGACAGCAAATGAAAGGCACCAGACATCCAAGGGTGGCATCAACTGTAGGATGAATGCAGACTTCAGAGATCTCAAGTGAGTAAAAGAACGTGAGGCTCAGAATCCATGAAATACGGCAACAGACTTTTGCAGACATAGCCTCTGACTCCAAGCTTTTCATGAATTTCCCAGTTTACATATTTAAAGGCACATGCAAGGAATTGGTTTGTCTGGAATTACTCAAACCAAACAAAGACAATTTTTATTTATTTATTTTTTTATTTTGAGATAGTCTTGCTGTCACCAAGCTGGAGTGCAATGGTGCGATCTCAGTTCACTGCAACCTCTGCCTCCCGGGTCCAAATGATGCTCCTGCCTCAGCCTCCCGAGTAGCTGGGACTACAGGTGCCTGCCACCAAGCCCAGTTAATTTTTGTATTTTTAGTAGAGATGGGGCTTCACCATGTTGGCAAGGATGGTCTCAATCTCTTGACTTTGTGATCCGCCTGCCTCGGCCTCCCAAAGTGCTGGGATTACAGGCATGAGCCACTGCGCCCGGCTGATAATTTTTTTTTTTTTTTTTTTGAGATGAGTCTTGCTCTGTTGCCCAGGTTGGAGTGCAGTGGCGTGATCTCGGCTCACTGCAACCTCTGCCCCCACGGTTCTAGCAATTCTACCTCAGCCTCCCAAGTAGCTGAGGACTGGGGACTACAGGAACAAGACACCACATCTGGCTAATTTCTCTTTTTTTGAGATGGAGTCTTACTCTGTTGCTAGGCTGGAGTGCAGTGGCGCGATCTCGGCTCACTGCAACCTCCAGCTCCCGGATGCAAGTGATTCTCCTGCCTCAGCCTCCCGAGTAGCTGGGGCTACAAGCGTGTACCACTACACCTGGCTAATTTTTTGTATTTTAGTAGAGACAAGGTTTCACCATATTGGCCAGGATGGTCTCGATCTCCTGTTCTCGTGTTCCACCCGCCTCAGTCTCCCAAAGTGCTGGGATTACAAGCGTGAGTCATCGCACCCAGCCACACCTGGCTAATTTTAATAGTAGTGATGGGGTTTCACCATGTTGGCCAGGCTGGTCTCCAACTCCTGATATCAAGTGATCCGCCTGCCTTGGCCTCCTAAAATGCTGGGATTAGAGGCGTGAGCCGCTGCGCCCAGCCAGCTATTTTTAAAAACTTGTTTTTACTTTCCAAAATTCTATGTGGCAAAAGCTACAACCAACAATTTGAAAGATTTTTCCCTGCAAAAAATTTCAGGGTTAGAATGGTGCCTGAAGAACATTCGTCTCATGCTTTACATACTCTGGCTGGGCAGCTCAGCAAACTCTAACAAAGAGAGATGTGGCTTCCTACTCAAACTTAGTGCAGCTGGGTAGGAAGTTCTTGATAGTGCCTTGAGAAATGTCTCCTGATAGCTTCGACTCCCTGGTCCTACAACCTCCTTTTCAGAACACATGGAACAAATTATCCAAAAATGTGTGGTTATCCATGATGCATCCAAGACATTCTTAGTTCCTTCACACATTCCACTCACGACCTGGTTTTCTATCCCCCTTACCACTGGGATTATTATCCCTTAAACATGTTCCAGTTTGTCTACCCTCATCCAATTACCAGGCAAGGCAGCACCAAATAGGGTGGGCCTGCCATTTACTTGTCCCCTATGATATACCACTGATAATACTGTTAAAGAGGTCATTTGCTTTCTTGGAAATCACATCTTACTGAGTTACAGCCACCTAACACTCCTGTTTTTTCACAGTATTGCTAAGTCACTTTTCCATGACTGAGTAATAATGTATCTCTATTAATGCCCTCAGTGCCAGACTGTCAAACTGCCATCACCACCTCTCCTGATCTTCCCTGCACTTCAGGAAATGGCCTGGAACTGTATTTTCCAAAATCCCATTCCCCATAGGGTTCCAGATTAGCTGCCACCAAGGAGAGGTCCCCAGATCCCTACCCTTCTTAGATCTGGAAAGCAGAAAAGAAGTTAATATTCTCTAGAAACAGTTACATAGGCAACAACAGGCAGGACTTTCCCATTTTGCAGCAGCTTCCAGATGATCTAAAGCCATAGCAGCACACAGTGGACATCACTGCTCCTCTAGGAAGATGCACTCTAATCTCATTAACAACAATAGGAGACTTCCTGAATTTCTTTCATCAGACTTTCCAATGGTTGTGTGAACCTTCGATTCCCTATATTAAAATCTTTCCTATTTGGAAAGTCAAATGGAGCCTACCGAAAAGGTTACCAAAATTAGTGAGTTTAACGAGGCTGCAAAATACAAGACCGATATAAGAAAACTCGTTATATTTCTACATACTAGGAACAATCAGAAATGGAAATTTTTTTTTTTTTTTTTTGAGACGGAGTCTCACTCTGTTGCCCAGGCTGGAGTGCAGTGGCCGGATCTCAGCTCACTGCAAGCTCCGCCTCCCGGGTTTACGCCATTCTCCTGCCTCAGCCTCCCGAGTAGCTGGGACTACAGGCGCCCGCCACCTCGCCTGGTTAGTTTTTTTGTATTTTTTAGTACAGATGAGGTTTCACCATGTTAGCCAGGATGGTCTCAATCTCCTGACCTCGTGATCCGCCTGTCTCAGCCTCCCAAAGTGCTGGGATTACAGGCTTGAGCCACCGCGCCCAGCCAGAAATGGAAATTTTAAAAAAGATTCCATATATAATAGCATCAAAAACTGTGAACACATAAGAATAAATCTGACAAAAATATGCAAGCCCTGAATATGTACACTGAAAACTACAAAACATTGCAGATAGAAATTTTTAAAAACCTACGTAAGTGAAGAGATATACCATGCTCATGAATGAAAAGACTAAATATTGTTAAGATGTCAATCACCCTCCAATTAATTTAGATTCGACAAAATCTCTATATTAAAATCCCAGCAGAATATTTTGTAGAAATTGATAAGTACCTTCTAAAATTCATATGGAAAAGCAAAGAACTCAGAATAGTCGGTAACTATAAAAAGAACCAAGTTGGAGGACTTGCACAACCTGACGTGAAGATTTATTATAAAGTTAAAGTGATTAACACAGTATGGTACTGCCTTATTTTTCTATAGACAAAAAGTTTAATGGGATAGAAGAGAATCCAGAAATACACTGATTATACACACACACACACACACACACACACATAAAATGAGAAAGAGAGAGAGAGAGAGAGAACCAATTTTCAAAAAAGGTGCAAAGGTAATTTAGCCGAGAAAAGAGAGTGTTTTCAACAATTAGTGTTAGAATAACTGGTAGGAATATCTTTAAAAATGAACCTCAATTTGTACCTTGGAAATATATAAAAATTAATTCAATGAATCATAGAACTAGATGTAAAACCTAAAACTGTAAAACTTCTAGAAGAAAACATACGAGAAAATCTTTGCGACCCTGTGTTAGAAAAATTATTTTTTCGACACAACACCAAAAAGCATAATCCATAAAAGGAAAAAAAAAAAACTGATATATTGGACTCAAAGTTAAAAACTTCTGCTCTTCAAAAGACAATTAAGAGAATAAAAAGATTAAGCCACAGACTGAGAAAAAGTTATCTGCAAATCACTTATCTGACAAAGAATTTATATACAGAGTATATAAAGAACCCCATCTTAAAACTGGGCAAAAGAGGCCGGGCACGGTGGCTCACACCTGTAATCCCAGCACTTTTGGAGGCCAATGCGAGTGGATTACTTGAGGTCGGGAGTTTGAGATCAGTCTGGCCAACATGGTGAAACCCCAATGCTACTAAAAAACCAAAAATGAGCCGCATGGTAGAGGTGCATGTCTGTAATCCCAGCTACCAGGGAGGCTGAGGCAGGGGAAATTTCTTGAGGCTGGGAGGCTGGAGGTTGCAGTGAACCAAGATGGTACCACTGCACTCCAGCCTGGGCGACAGAGTGAAACCCTGTCTTTAAAAAAAAAAAAAAAAAAAAGATGGGCAAAAGATTTGAACACTTTGCTAGAGAAGACATACATGTGGCAAATAAACACATAAAAAAGATATTCGACATCATTCATGATTACGAAAAAACAAATTAAAGCCACAATGAGTTGTCAACACACATGTACTTCTAGAATGTCCAAAATTAAAGACTCACCATTCCAAGAATTAACAAATGGAACTCTCTCATGGTGGGAATGTAAAACGGTACAATCACTTTGAAAAGCTAAACATACACCAACTATATGACCCAGCCATTCCATGCCTAGGTTATTTACTCTAGAGAAAAGAAAGCATATGTCCAACAAAGACTTCTAGATGAATATTCATAGCTTTATTCATAATAGCTGAAAATGAGCAACTGCCCAAATGCACATCAATAGGCAAATGGATAAACAAATTAAGGTAAAACATACAACAGAATGCTACTTACTCAGAAATAAAAATAATAGACTACTGTTATACATAACATAGATGAACCTAAATATGAACCTAAAAATAACTATGTTGAGTAAAAGAAGCCAGACAAAGAAGAGTACCTACTGAACGATTCCACTTGTCTAAAATTCTAGAAAATGTCAACTAATGTATAGTGACAGAAAGCACATCAATGGTTACCTGGGGTGGAGAAGGGGCAGGGAAGGGTGGCAGAGAGAGGTGATAAATGGGCAAGAGGAGAGAGAGGGTGGTGAAGGACATTTAACTATCTTTGCACACATTGTTTGAAATTACCACATTGTAAATGTCAATTATATCTCAATAAGGAGGTAAAAGGAAAAATAAGGAAGAGAAAAAAAAAAGAAAAGCCTTTCCTACATGGTACCTGGAATGGCCCATTTCCCTGGCAGAACCCTGAATGACACAGCCCCATAAGTGAGATCTCTTCATCAGTTGAAATTTCACCCTGGGTGTGCACACTGTTCCCTAAGATCACGAATCTGTAAATCAGAGCTTCTGCACAGATAACGCTCCTAGGATGGGTGCCAGGTTTCATTTTTCAATGCGATGAAGTCTCTTATAGAAAAGAGCTTAATAAGGAAAATGTCTGAATTTTTAGAGCTGTTACCTTTACATTAATTCTCTGGAGTGCTGTAAACTACCAGCATCTTCACTGAACTTTCCTTTGATCAGCAATACCTACACTGTGTGTTTATAAGGTAATTCAACCAAAGCTGTTCATTTTTTAACCATTCTTACGGTTTTGCTTGTCTTCAAATAAGGTTCTTCGAGTTCAAAGGACACCTTAGGTTTTACTGTGAGATGTAGTGAATAAATCTTTAACATCACCTCACATTTTACTCCTGAAAGTACTTTCCTATACACCACAATTAATATGCCATGCTTCTAACGACAGCCTGAAATTAGGAGTGGTTTTACAAATATCCAAACAGGCTAAGAAAACAGCCTCCCGGGGCCGGGCACGGTGGCTCACACCTGTAATCCTAGCACTTTGGGAGGCCGAGGTGGGTGGATCATGAGGTCAGGAGATCAAGACCATCCTGGTTAACACGGTGAAACCCCATCTCTACTAAAAACAAAAAAAAAATTGGCTGGGTGTGGTGGCACACGCCTGTAGTCCCAGCTACTCGGGAGGCTAAGGCAGGAGAACCGCTTGAACCCGGGAGGCGGAGGTTGCAGTGAGTCGAGATTGCGCCACTGCACTCTGGACTGGGCGACAGAGCAAGACTCTGTCTCAAAAAAAAAAAAAAAAAAAGAAAGAAAGAAACAGCTTCCCAACGAGGGCTTATACCACATATTCTAACATACACACATACATACATTTATCTATTTATCTATTTTATTTTATTTTATTCTATTTTTGAGATGGAATTTTGCTCGTCACCCAGGCTGGACTGCAATGGCACAATCTCGGCTCACTGCAACCTCTGTCTCCCGGGTTCAAGGGATTCTCCTGCCTTAGCCTCCTGAGTAGCTGGGATTACAGGTGCCCACCACCACACCTGGCTAATTTTTTAGTATTTTTAGTAGAGACGAGGTTTTACCATGTTGGCCAGGCTGGTCTCGATCTCCTAACATCAGGTGACCCACCTGCCTTGGCCTCCCAAAGTGCTGGGATTACAGGTGTGAGCCACCGCTCCCGGCTCACATACTCTAATATTGATAATCTGGAACCACTAAAAACTATGTTTACACCTTAAGGGCCAGGAGCAGCGCTCTATCATGAGCACTCCACAGTGAAGAAACTAAAATGAAGATGAGGAATAGCAGTCTTAGCTATGGCCTTGGGAAGAACTACTCTCTACAGAAAAGTGATGAAATATGGCTCCTAAACAGGAGAGAAAATAAGTTTATCAACCAGAATCCACAGCTCCAAGGCACATATTATTCAGGAGAAAAACTGAGAACTTATTAACAGTAAGTGGTGGGACAGCTTTTCTAAACATTCAGGTGTTTTCCTTTTCATGTTGCATTTTTTTCCTCTGCTTTCCTCCACACATGGTCCGACACAGTTTTTCTTTTCCATTGAAAGAATAAATAATAATAACTAACCTTTGAAATCAGATTGCTAGCAATTCAACATCAAAATCACAGTAAATTGAAATTCCATTAAAAGGTAATTTTAGGACCAGGTGCAGTGGCTCACACCTGTAATCCCAACACTTTGGGAGGCCGAGGTGGGCAAATCACTTGAGGTCAGGAGTTCCAGACCAGCCTGGTCAACATGGTGAAACCTCACCTCTACTACAAAAATACAAAAATTAGTCAGTGTGGTGGCATGCACCTGTAATCCCAGTTACTTGGGAGGCTGAGGCAGGAGAATCGCTTGAACCTGGGAGGCAGAGGTTGCAGTGGGCCAAGATGGCGCCACTGCACTCCAGCCCAGGCAAGACAGCCAGACTCTGTCTCAAAAAAAGAAGGTAATTTTAGGCTAGGTGTGGTGGCTCATGCCTATAATCCCAGTACTTTGGGAGACTGCTTGTGCCCAGCCTGGGCAACATGGCAAAACCCCATCTGTACTAAAAATACAAAAAATTAGCCTATAATCCCAGCACTTTGGGAGGCCAAGGCAGGTGGATCACTTGAGGTCAGGAGTTCAAGCTCAGTCTGGCCAACGTGGCGAAACCCCATCTCTAATAAAATACAAAAAATAATAATAATAATTAGCTGAGTGTGGTGACACACGCCTGTAGTCCCAGCTACTTGGGAGGCTGAGGTAGCAGAATGGCTTGAACCCAGGAGGTGGAGGCTGCAATGAGCTGAGATCGTGCCACTGCACTATAGCCTGGGTGATAAGAGTAAGACTCTGTCTCAAAAAACAAAAACAAAACTAGTGGTATTAGGAGGCCTCCTGCCTCCCAACACCAGGAAAGCGAGCACTCAACTGAGAGCCCCCTCCCCTCAGGCTCTGGGCCCGCCTCTCTCACTGACCAATGACCAAGTCTGTGTCAGGGCTGCATGTGTACACAGAAGAAATGGAGCTAAATAATGTACATGAAGATCTTTAAAAAGCATTGATCACATGCAAGGAATCAAAACTAAGTGAATTCAAACAAGGATACATTTGGTTCTCCTCTGACCCATGTGTTCTCAACTCTAGCAGGATGCATATCCGGTTAATAAGATTGGAGGAGACTTGTTTTAAGGCAGTCCATCAAGGAAAGTGATTTTTGCACACCCTTCCAGATCTATGCTTTAAGAAAAAGCCAAGAATTTTATGTTAGAAAATAAATGGAAGAGATGTGGACTCTGCTCCTGAGATTACACGGTATCTACTGCAAACAAGTGATGCGGTGGCAGGTGGGCTTCCTGATTATGCTGCACCACTGACATTTTATTATGTTTGTGTCTGTTACTCGAATCCTGGAAATCCTCTGAGAAAGGGTGCTATTTGTGACACTTATCTTGGTATTGAAAAAAATCAGCAGACAAGGGAAATCAACTCTGAATTCAAGACTCCACAGGTGACAGTCGTACCCTACTTCTCAATGCTCTTAATTTGTGCTCTATTTTCAGAATAGTAAAAATGGAAAGTCGCGTTCTTGTGTGCCAGCAGTTGTCATTTAAATTTAGCAAGCTGAATAATAATTGAATTACCTTGAGGAAAATGTGTATTTCTGAAAGATAAGCATGTTTAATAGTAATCACAAACTACAGAGTAAAGTTGACTTGTGAACTTACATGACCCAATTCTTCAACTAAAATTATACACCAGTGAGAAAATGACTTCAAATCTAAAAAGTGATTTACATACAGCATTTTGATAATAACTAAGTCAACATTTACCTGCGTTTAACTCTTCAGGATCAGTTACAGGATGCCCAGCTCCATTTAAAATGACATCCAAGTCTCTATACACAGTTTAACACCTAATTTCTACTTACGTAACCTGGGGGAAATGTTTCATGAATGATCTACCATTGTAATCTTTAATAGACAATCTCAGTAACAGCTGTGTCAACTATGTTCTTCTCCTTTTTTGTCTTTGAGACCGAGTCTCACTCTGTTGCTCAGGCTGGAGTGGAGTGGCACGATCTTGGCTCACTGCAACCTCCGCCTCCCAAGTTCAAGCGATTCTCCTGCCTCAGCCTCCCGCATAGCTGGGATTACAGGTGCACACCACCACACCTAGCTAATTGTTTTGTTTTTGTTTTTGTTTTTGTTTTTTCGGTAGAGATGGGGTTTCACCATGTTGGCTAGGCTGGTCGCGAACTCCTGACCTCAAGTGGTCCGCCCACCTCAGCCTCCCAAAGTGCTGGGATTACAGACGTGAGCCACCGCAACCAGCCTCAAATATGTTTTTCTGAGAGAACACGTTAGGTTCTCTTAAGCTATCAGAAGCATTTTTTTTCTCCTTTCAGTTGAGCATTATGCTTCCTATACATCATTGATCTAGGGATTGTATTAGTGAGTGCATACAGTATTTCTGCATTTCTTTGTGTTTCCAGACCCTTCCGACACCTTCTTCAAAGTTCTTTTGACTCCCATCTCTCAAAATCCTATACTCAAGCATGGTCAACTGCAATAAGCGCATGCCTCTCCCAAGGTGCTCCCCTGCTACACTGCAGCCAGGTCAAGAGAAAAAGCAAAGGCTTTGGAGTCTGACAGTTTAAAATCAAATTTTATGTATCTTAGACACTACAATGGTAGGAGCTTGTGCAAATTATCTGGCATTAAGTTTCTGCATCTGTAAAATGGGAGCTATATACTACTTATCGTGAAGAGAGGCTGTGTTGATTAGAAATAATGGATGGAAAGCACCTAACAATACAAAGCACATGAGGTGCTACTGCTGCTGGCAGCAGGGTCCACCTCCTCCTCCATATCAAGCACCTACTATGCATCAGCAAAGAAGGTGCTGAGTAACAGAAGGATGAGGCACACAGCGCTTGGAGAAGGCACTCAAGAACCACACATGACTTCATAAGATCAGACCCATACCTCATACCTTGCGTGAAAATAAACTCCAGATGGATAAAGTATTTAAACGGGAGGAATAGAGGAAGGAAGGGAAAAAGAGAGAAAGAAGAAAGCTGGGAAGGCAACCATTAAAGCCTGTGAAAAAATTGTGGCTAATTTTTCTTTTCATAATGAAGAATGAACAAATACTTTCTAACTATGATGCAAACTCAGAAGCCATAAACAAATGACAGCTACATCTGACTACAGAAATGCTTTAAAACAAGTATTATGATAGAACCCACCAAGGTCATTGTTTCTGGGGAAAAAATCAGCATTTATATCTCAAAGAGCAAGGTTTCATAATACACAAAGAACTCCTACAAATCAACAAGGAAAAGACCAACAATACAAAAGAAAAACGGGTGAAGGAAATGAATAGACAGTTCACAGAAAAGGAAAGATAGCCTTCTAAGACACAGGAGAAGATCAACTGCATTCTCTATAACAGAATAGAGTATCCTAAGTATACCAAGACAAGCTGGGCATGGTGGTTCACGCCTGTAATCCCAACACTTCGGGAGGTCGAGACGGGCAGATCACCGGAGGTCAGGAGTTCAAGACCAGCCTGGCCAACATGGTGAAACCCCGTCTCTGCTAAAAATATAAAAATTAGCCGGGCGTGGTGGCTCATGCCTGTAGTCCTAGCTACACGGGGGCTGAGGCACGAGAATCACTTGAACCTGGGAGGTGGAGGTTGCCGTGAACTGAAATCACACCACTGCACTCCAGCCTGGGCAAGAGAGTAAGACTCGGTCTCAAAAAAACAAAACAAAACAAACACCAAAGTACGCCAAGATACCGCTTTTCACTGACCAGACTGGCAAAGACGAAATCTGGTAACAACACAGTGCCGTCCAAGGTAACAAAGAAAAAGGCACTCACATATATCATTGCTGATGAGAATATAAACTGGTGCATTCTCTGTAGAGGACAATTTAGCAGCTGCCTATCAAAATGAAAGTGTACACGGTCTTTGACCCAGCTAGCCTATTTGTAAGTATTTATCACAGGAAAAGACTTACACGTGTGGGAAATTACATATGCAAAGGATATTCACTGCAAAAAATGTTTGTAACGGCCAAAGATCAGAAACAGTCCTTCAATTAGGGTACCCGTTAAATAAATTACACCTTATCCACACAAGAGAATACTATGCAATTGTAACAAGTAGTTCTTTATGTACTAATGGAGATAGGTCTTCAAGATAAGGTGTTAAATTTTTTTTTTTTTTTTTTTGAGACAGAGTCTCGCTCTGTCGCCCAGGCTGGAGTGCAGTGGCCGGATCTCAGCTCACTGCAAGCTCCGCCTGCCGGGTTTACGCCCTTCTCCTGCCTCAGCCTCCCGAGTAGCTGGGACTACAGGCGCCCCCCACCTCGCCCGGCTAATTTTTTGTATTTTTTAGTAGAGATGGAGTTTCACCGTGTTAGCCAGGATGGTCTTGATCTCCTGACCTCGTGATCTGCCCGTCCCGGCCTCCCAAAGTGCTAGGATTACAGGCTTGAGCCACCTCGCCTGGCCTAAGGTGTTAAATTTTAAAAGCAAGATGCAAAAAAAGTGTACTTGATGGTATCATGTACATAAGAAAAGGGCAGCTTTTACGTAACTCTTTATATGTGAACAGAGACTCCTTGAAAGGAAACAAAAAACTGGCTGGGCGCAGTGGCTCATGCCTGTAATCTCAGCACTTTGGGGGGCCAAGGCAGGCGGATCATGAGGTCAAGAGTTCAAGTCCAGCTTGACCAATACGGTGAATCCCAGCCTCTACTAAAAATACAAAAATTAGCCAGGCGTGGTGGCACGCACCTATAATTCCAGCTACTCAGGAGACTGAGGCAGGAGAATTACTTGAACGCTGGAGGTAGTGGTTGCAGTGAGCCAAGATTGCGCCACTGCACTCCAGCCTGGGCAACAGAGCAAAACTCCGTTTCAAAAAACAAAACAAAACAAAACAAAAAACCTAGCATTACTTCCGAGTCACAGAAGGAAATGCTATTGACTATAACACAACTGTATACCTTTTTTAACTAGATACATTCAATTTTTAAAAATATAATACAGGTTGGGTGTGGTGGCTCATGCCTATAATCCCAGCACTTTGGGAGGACAAGGCAGGTAGACTGCTCAAGTCCCGAAGTTCGAGACCATCCTGGGTGACATGGTGAAACCCCATCTCTACAAGAAAATACAAATATTAGTTGGACGTGGTGGTGCACGCCTGTAGTCCCAGCTACTTGCAAGGCTGAGGCAGGGGGATGGCCTGAGCCTGGGAGGCAAAGGTAAGGTTGCAGTGAGCTGATATCATGCCACTGCACTCCAGCCTGGGCAACAGAGCAAGATCCCGTCTCAAAAAAAAAGAAAGAAAGAATACAGCAAGATGTTACCAGTGGGGAAAACTGCATAAAAGGGTAAAAGAGATTATTTCTTACAACTGCATGTGAATATATAATTATCTCAAATTTAAATAAAATCTTTAAGTAAAAAAAAAAGAGAGAGAGAATGCACTGTATTTGAGTATCATATGGATCTGGAAGTCAAACGAGTGGTCAAGACTGGAATGCTGTCCTGAGTTCAGAAGAAAGGCCACCTTAAGCTTTGCCACAGGGACCCTAGGATTCCTCCTTGAGAACTCCCCATTTCCTCAGACAAGCCCCATTCCTCTTTGGCCCTCTGACTCATGCACTTACCTACCTGGACTGCATTCCTCCTTTCTTCTGGTCCTAGTAAGGCCTTCAAATAGCCACAAAACTTCCCCTTCATCTATGCATCCCCTTTAAGCCTCTTTTATTCCTGACACCTCAGCATTCTGTAGAGTGGTATGCAGAGGTGACTTAAGATTCCCCAAACATGGGCCGGGCGCGGTGGCTCAAGCCTGTAATCCCAGCACTTTAGGAGGCCGAGACGGGCGGATCACAAGGTCAGGAGATCGAGACCATCCTGGTTAACCCGGTGAAACCCCGTCTCTACTAAAAAATACAAAAAACTAGCCGGGCGAGGTGGCGGGCGCCTGTAGTCCCAGCTACTCGGGAGGCTGAGGCAGGAGAATGGCATGAACCCGAAAGGCGGAGCTTGCAGTGAGCCGAGATCTGGCCACTGTACTCCAGTTTGGGCGACAGAGCGAGACTCCTTCTCAAAAAAAAAAAAAAAAAGGATTCCCCAAACACGTAGATGTGGGCTGCCTAGAGTGGCCATCAATTAAACCCTCCTCAGCAATAGACCACAAATAGGTAAGAGGTTCCAGGGACTCCTTATTTTTACTTTTAGGAAGGGACTAAGAGACGGCGTGAAGACAGAATACTGCCCAACAGAGATGGGTCAGGGATGTCTTCAGACAGCAAGACTGAGCTGGTCTCCACTTTTCCCGGAGCTTAAAGTGAGTTAGACGTGAGTCAACCCACCTCCTGGTACACCTTAAAGTAAAAACTGAGATGAGTGGGCCAGGACAACATCACTTCAGGACATGAAACATTAAGATCCTTCCATTCAAGGCCCCCATATATGCACTCCTTGCTCACCAAGCGACCATCTCATTCTCTTACACAGAACACCCGGGTAAGGACAGGTATTTGGGCAGAATGTCCAGTGGGAGCCTTGGAGCCAGGGGCAGCAGGAAAGTAGACAGGAGTCAAAAAAAAAAAAACAAAAAGGGGGGAGATAAGAAGGTGCGCCAGGTGTGGTGGGTCACATCTGTAATCCCAGCACTTTAGGAGGCCAAGGCAGGAGGATTACTTGAGCCCAGGAATTCAAGACCAGCTTGGCCAACATACTGGAACCCTCATCTCTACAAAAAAATTCAATCAGCTGGGCATGGTGGCACACACCTGTGGTCCCAGCTACTCAGGAAGCTGAGGTGGGAGGACCACTTGAGCCAGGGAGGTTGAGGCTGCAGTGAGCAGTGATTGTGCCACTGCACTCCAGCCTGGGGAACCGAGCAAGATCTTGTCTCAAAAAGATAAAAAATAAACAGAAAACAGAGGTAGCCAAAAATCTTCAGCTAGATATATTATCTCAGAGAGAAAATTAACGACTAAACGTATTTGCATTTCTTTAGTTCCTGAGTGTTCAACTGGTGACTGGTGTAGGAACATTGTTCCTGAAATAGCTACACACTCAGGCTAGACAGTCGAGATCTATCTTAGGAACCCAGGTACGTACTACACACTATTCATACACCTAAAAGAAGGAAACAGTTGTCCTGACAAAAAAGAAGCTACCTGCCATGCTGTGTCACAGGGAACTGTGAAAGAACTGGAATCTTTCACAGGTGGCCTGGACTGAGTGCTCAGACCCAAGAAGCAGTGCTACAGGTATGGACAGAGCTGGGAGGGAGGGGCAGGGAACATCCCAGACACCGGGGGGATGCCATCATCAGTAGGAAACCTAAAGCTTCCCAGAAATAAATAGCCAAGCCTTCCGGCTAAAGGCATGTGAGGCAGGGCTTTGGGTGAGAATGTCCAGTTGTTAGCTCTCCCCCACACGCTGGCTTCAGCTTCACATTTTCCCTTACTTCATGGGACGTGTTCTGGGCCCTTACCAAATTAGACCAACGAGTCCAGTCTTGAAAAGCTCACAACTGCTCTCCAAACACACCAATTTCCTTTTTCCTAAAACAAAGGCTTTAAAAGGGAAGGGAAAGTGAAGAAAGCAAGCGCATTCGCAGCGCCTGCCAATTCTCCTGGCCGGCTCAGGGTTTCTGTGGTTAAGCTTTCCACTGTTCTACGTGCATCTTTTGCTTTTTATTTTTTTAAATAAAAAATAAAAAGTGAAAGGAGATGGAAAATCAAATACTGAGCATCAAAACTAAACTGTAACAGTGCTAAACAAAAGGTTAAAGAAATGTCTAAGAAGATAAAGTGACTGAAGCAAACACTTGAACAATAGAGTGTTCACATACTTAAAAAACTATTCACTGCCTCCAGCAGGATAGACTCAAACAGCGCCCCTCCACCGCCAATCTCCCTTCGAAGTTGCTCTAAAGCTGACAGAGTGACAAAGGCACCCCAATGGGGTGGGATGTGGAGGGGCTCAAACCTCCACCCCTCCCTCGAAGGGAATAGAAAATGCACCTGAGTATACCTGCTGCCTTGACTTAAACTCTAGCTCCTGCTCACACTGGGAATTAAATTCTGGCTCTGGCTCCAGGACTGCTGTGGGCTGTCCAGGGCTATCAAGGGTTTGGGGATCCTTCAGCAAGGATTCCCTGCTACACATTCCACATCCCCAGAGTCAGCAGTATAGATTTAGAGCTCGGGAGGCCACAGCATCCAAGCTAGGACACGCTGAAATGCTGCCTATAAAAGCCCCACCCCCCATCTACTTCCGCAGCGATTCTCAAGGAGACCAGTTGCGAGCTCTATCATAATTTGCTGCTAATAAAATCTCTAAGTTTACAAACGATCTGTATGAAACAAAGGGTCTCCATCTGCAATAAAACCCGTATTTCCCCCCACGCATTCATTCAGTGTCCTCTATAGGCCACACTTTGTTCTGGGTGCTCAGGACAGAGGAGAAAAAGACCAAAATCATGCTTACATTCCAGTAAAGGGAACAGGCATTAATCCAGCAGACTGATGAATACACTGATTCCAGTAGTAATCAATACTAGGAAGAAAATAAAGCAGACAGGGTAATAGCACAGAATATGGAGAGGACGGGGAATGGATCCTTTGGATAAGGTGAGGAAAGGGGGGACATTTGAGAACTCAATCCTGAGAACAGGCCACTGGGGAAGAATGATCCAGGTGAAGGAAAGACAGCCCCAAGACATGGGGAGCACCCGCATTTGAGTGTGAAGCACAGGAAGGAGGTCTGGGTGGCCACCACAGACACCAGTTTCCTCAGTCAAAGGCAGCAGGGCAGATGGAACAGATGTGGCGTGGAGTGGGGCACGGTGAATGCCTGAACCATACAGACAGGGAGGGAGGGCCCCTGCTATCATTTCCAGGACTCATCCTTTCCTTAGGCTGCGATCAAAGAACTTCCGCCCTCCTGCTGGCCTCCTGTCCTCATTCCCAAGCCTAGACCTTCACTTAGGTCATTTGCACCTCCATAAATGACTTTCTTGCTCCTTCATATACCGTCCTACTCAAAGCTCTCCTTTTCCACAATGTAGTCCTGAAAGCATGGAGCACTTACTCATTTCTGAAAGTAAGTATTTACTGCCCACCTACTAAGTGCTACTGGTCCTGGATGTAGATACACAGGTGAACCAGACACAGCCTGTCTTCAAGGGGCTCAGCCCGGCCACCCAGGGAGAGGAACTGGTAGGCAAACAAATCCTATACAATGGGGTGACTGTAACAATAAAGTTTATTTGACTTTTCATCAAATAACAGCCTTTGACAGCAGCTTAATACTTCTCTGCTTGTGTGTATGATGTCATCTGCCCAGCTCAGCCTGAAAACTCAAGAGGCAGGTGAACCTGCTTCTGAGAATGCCCAGGAGGTTCTAAATCACGCCTGCTGCTCCTCAAAAGTGTCCCACTGTTGACAATGACTCCATCCTTCCCATCAGGATCAAGCCAACATTCTTGGCTGGCTCTTAAAAGCTCGACATTCACGTGGCCTCAACTTTTATCCCCATCTCCTCTGTCTCCCTGAAGAGACGTGTACTCGCTGTTACCAGAATCCACCTGTAATCTGTCACCTTCTGCCTTTCTTTGGTCACCTTGTGCCACCCACGCTTGGTCCAAGAAAGGTACTTAAATAAATGCTTGTTAAACAAAGAAATAAAGAGAATGTCTGCCAGTCTTTACCAGCAGCTAACTTGAGTATTTTGCCTCAGCAGGCGCAGTAGCTCACATCTGTAGTCCCAGTACTTTGGGAGGCCAAGGCGAGTGGATCACTTGAGCCCAGCAGTTTGAGACCAGCCTGGGAAACATGGCAAAACCATGTCTCTACAAAAAATAAAAATATTAGCCAGGCATGGTGGGGCATGCCTTTACTCCCAGCTACTCAAGAGGCTGAGGTAGGAATATTGCCTGAGCCCAGGAGGTCGAGGCTGCAGAGAGCCATGATCATGCCACTGCACTCCAGCCTGAGTGACAGAGTAACACCCTGTCTCAAAAAAAAAAAAAAAAAAAAAAAAAAAAAATCTCTTGCCCACAAAAGCTCTGCAGGTAGCACTTCCTTTTCCTGTTTGGAATGCCTAGTTCTTGCTATCACTTGGTAATCAATGAGGTATTATATAAAATAATTTTAAAAATCATTCCTAATATTATCAAATTGGGTCATCATCTCTAAGAATATTACAAGCACTTTGGTATTAGTAGCCACAGTCTGTAAAGGACAGTATAAAGAAATGTCAGCCATTGTAACAATCACACTAGAATTTACTGAGACAAATACGTTTTATTCCCTTTAAAGCAGTTACCCTGGAGGATTCTATGCTTATTTCAGTATTTATTTATTTTTTTTTTTTTAGATGAAGTCTTGCTCTGTTGTGCAGGTTGGAGTGTAGTGGTGCGATCTTGGCTCACTGCAACCTCTGCCTCCAGGTTCAAGTGATTCTCCTGCCTCAGCCTCCTGAGTAGCTGGGACCACAGGCACATGCCACCATGCCCGGCTAATTTTTGCATTTTTAGTAGAGACGGGGTTTTGCCATGTTGGTCAGGCTGGTCTTGAATTCCTGACCTCAGGTGATCCACCCACCTCGGCCTCCCAAAGTGCTGGGATTACAGGCGTGAGCCACCACACCCGGCCTCAGTAATATTTTCTTGGTTCAAACTGTTTTGAAACTATTTTCAGACAGACTGAACCAGTGTTAAGGCATCTTTTTCAGCATCTGCATAGTCTGCTTTTTAAAAGCAACATGGATTTGGATGTGTAAATTCTAGAAGACTAGTTTAATAAGAAATTAATTTACACAGTCACACTGTTTGTCCCTTCCCAACAGTGCTTTACACACAGTAGGTTTATGGTCCTCACTGTCACCAAATCAGGAGCCCAAGCTCTACATCTGACACCCCAGGAGACCTGGGCAGGCCACTCACTTGCTTGGGGTCATACTTATGAGAAAAGAAACTGGGCTACACAATGTCAGGTTCCTTTCAGCACTACATTTTATGGTGCTTTTAGAGAATTCGTAAAAATCCAACTTCAACAAAACAGTAATCTGGGAACTGCTACGTAGGACATGTGTTAAGAAGTAGTCTCACTGGGCGCGGTGGCTCAAGCCTGTAATCCCAGCACTTTGGGAGGCCGAGACGGGTGGATCACGAGGTCAGGAGATCGAGACCATCCTGGCTAACACAGTGAAACTCCGTCTCTACTAAAAAATACAAAAAACTAGCCGGGCGAGGTGGTGGGCGCCTGTAGTCCCAGCTACTCGGGAGGCTGAAGCAGGAGAATGGCGTAAACCCAGGAGGCGGAGCTTGCAGTGAGCTGAGATCCAGCCACTGCACTCCAGCCCAGGTGACAGAGCAAGTCTCCGTCTCAAAAAAAAAAAAAAAAAAAAAAGAAGTAGTCTCTACTTTTTTATTCACTACAGAAAAAGGTTGATGCTAATGATGCAGTAATGAAGACAAGGAACAATGAGGGAAATGCTTCCAAGGTTAGGAGGAATTTTCAGAGTATGGAAATGAGCTACTGGAAGGATATACGGTACACCTAGCCAGAGCAGAAGACTTAGAGGAAAGGCAAACAAACGTACAGCTGCATTGGTCAGACAGACGCACTGTACTGGAACACAGGAAGTTTTCGGAGGGCAATACCTGTGCGCTGCGGGTTCATGGTGTCAAAACCTCCAATTTGGGACTGATGGCAACTCAAGGAAAGGAAGTAGGATAATTCATGTTTGTCTTTTAAGGAGGGGTGGTAATATGGAAACCACTATGAGAATTAGGTTTCAACTGAGTATGTACGTTTTCCATATTATCTTTCCCAATGAATATGAGAGAAGGCAGTAACCTGACATACAGTATTTCCAGTTTAATAAGTAGATTTCTTCTCCTGGTTTGGCTCCTTGTATTTTTACTGAAGTAGCTAAATGCACAGCAAGAGAGACTTTCTAAAAAATTAGAAACAACTACTTAATATAGAGGTGTTGCGTTTTTGTTTCTGTTTTTTTTTTTTTTGATTTTTGAGACAGTTTCACTGTCACCCAGGCTGGAGTGCAGTGATGCAATCTAGACTCAATACAACCTCTGCGTCCTAGGTTCATGGGATTCATGCTTATGGTAAAAACTGATTCACCAAATGGTCTCCTCCTACTTTTAGTTCAACAAATATTTATTGAGCATATATAATGTGCCAAGCTCTGGGGCACAGCAGTAAGAAAAAAAACACTGACTTAGTTCCTGCACTCATGAAAATAAATAGTGCAGGTGGGGAAAGAGGCCTGCTGTAGAGAGTAGCACATACAAAGGCTCATGGAGACTGCGAGTGCCATAAGGGAAATGAGGGGCTGGGAGTGCACGTAGTCGGGGAACAGACCTCACCAGGGAGGCCAGAAGGGTGTTTCCCAAGAAGTTACAATTAAACTGAGGCCCAAGAAAGAAAAAGCTGACTAGGCAAGAAGCAGAAGGGGCATCTCACTAGGGGGAACGGCATGGGCCAAGGCTATGCAGCAGAAAGCAATCTGGCTGTTGAGGAGCTAAAATAAGACCCGTGTGGCTGGATCACAAAGATGAAGGGCAGCGAAGTGTGAGATGAGACAGGGCTCGCAAATGAGCCAGACCACTCACGTCCCTGCAAGAATTTTCTTCTTTTACCTGAGAGCACAGGAATCCACTGACAGATTTGAAGGGGAGGAATATCAGATTTACATTTCAAAAGGTCACTGGCTACAGAGAACAGAGCATGCATGAAGGAGAAGCTGAGATGCAGCCCATGCTGAGCTGGTGGCTCTGTTCACGAGGTATGAGTCCAGGTCCACATAGGAGACAGAAATTACACTCCTCATCTTAACATACAGATTGTAATACAAAGAATATAAAAAAAATGTTAACTAGACATAAAGTTATTAACTAGTCACTGAAAAGGGGAGAGAGAACACTAAGGTACCATAGAGGTGGGAGCTGCCCCAGGGCTGGGGGAACACAGGGAAGAGGCTTCCATGGAGCTCTGGTCCAGTGTCAACACCCCTGGGGATGCAACGAAGATGGTCCTCCAAGTATCGGGAAAACTGCAAAATGGATTCAGGTGCATCTACAGGAAGGAACTGCTGCTGCTGTGGGGCAAAAAAGCATTGCTCAAGTGCCCTCATTGGAACAGGAAGCAGTAAGTTCCTTCTTCCTTCTCCGGCCATGCAGTCACCCTCTCACTGGCACTGCCTAAGGAAGAGCCAGGTGGATCCCAGCTTTAAAGGCACACACAGAGAAGGGGGGCTTGGGGCTAAGAAACACACACTTAACTGATAAATCACACATGAAAAATGTAGCTAGCAAAACTGTCACCAGCTACTGTGCTTTTCCAACATGGCTGAATGACTCACTAATCATATGTATCGAATCTAGGACACCAGTGATTGTAAGACACATCAATATTTCATCTGCCACTAAGAAAAAGTGACGCCAATTAAAGTGACTCAATGCTAAGTCTCCATGAATTGTTAAGATACATCCTTGTTTGAAAGATGTTAAAAGGTTAAAAAAAAGAAAGCTAAATATTCTTTAGTAAGGTGTCACACTTGATCAAAACAAATCATTGCAGAGAAAATTATTATAGAAGAAACATCTGGGTAAGTAGAAAATACTGAAAACTAGGAGCACCAAGGGAGACCTGCTTTATTCAATTTTGTTTGTTTGCTTTTAACTTTTTGAGATAATTCTAGATACACATGCAGTTGTAAGAAATACTACACAAGGCTGGGTGCAGTGGTTCATGCCTGCAATCTCAGAATTTTGGGAGGCCAAGGTGGGAGGATCGCTTGAGGCCAAGAGTTTGAGACCAATCTGGGCAATATAGCAAGACTCTATCGTTACAAAAATAAAAAATTAGTTGGGCATGGTGGTGTGTGCCTGTAGTTCTAGCTACTTAAGAGGTTGAGACAATAGAATCATTTGAGAAGTTCAAGGCTGCAGTGAGCTATGATCGTGCCACTGCACTCCAGTCTGGGCAATAGAGCAAAACTGTCCCCCCTCTCCCCCCACCAAAAAAAAAAAAGAAGAAAGAAAGAAGGAAAGGAATACCACACAGAGATTGTGCATGCCCGTTACCCAGTTTCCCCTAATGGTAACATCTTACGTAACTATATCCCAACAAAGAAACTGACATTGATAAAATCTACCAACCTTACTCAGATTTCACCAGTTTTACATGCTCTCATTTATGTGTGTATTTAGTTCTATGCAACTTATAACCAACGCCCCAGTCAAGAGAGAAAACAGTTCCATCACAAGGATCCCTCATGCTACCCTTTTTTTTTAAATGTTTTATTTTTTCAGATGGAGTCTCCCTCTAGTCCCCAGGCTGGAGTGCAGCGGTGCAATCTCGGCTCACTGAAACCTCTGCCCCCTGGGTTCAAGTGATTCTCCTGCCTCAGCCTCCCAAGTAGCTGGGGCTACAGGCGCACCACCACGCCCAGCTAGTTTTTGCGTTTTTTAGTAGAGACAGGGTTTCACCATGTTGGCCAGGCTGGTCTCAAACTCCTGGCCTCGTGATCTGCGTGCCTCGGCCTCCCAAAGTGCTGGGATTACAAGCGTGAGCCACCGCGCCCAGCCTGCTACCCCTTCATTTATAGCCACAGACATCTTTCTCCTCAGTACCTGTTTACATTATTTTTTTTAAGGAAGAGAGCTTACATATTATTCTCTCATTATTTGTCTATGAACCCGAGTTCTTTTTCCATATTTGAAGAGTGATCAGTTGACTTTGGATTAGCTATTCCTATACAGTAGTGCACTGCAAAATGGGTAGACTTCCCCAAATGCAGAAACCTTGGCATCTTTCCAAACCCCATCATTTACGAGCTGTGCGATCACCGCATTCCACACAGCCTCCCAGGCGCTCATCATTTCCTCCTGAACCACTGCACCGCGGGATGTTAGCAGCTATTATTATCACTGTGATTGTTATTAGCCTGATTATGTCTCCCTTGATCCAGTTCTGCCACCTTCTGATACATTTTCTACAGAGCAGCCAGAGTGATCTTCCTTGAAAAGGAATCCAAACTTGCCATTTGCTTGCTTAAAATCCCTCAATGGCTTCCTGTGGCTGGATGGGCCAAGCCTCACCTCCTCAGTCTGCCACACCAGGGCCTGACCCCACTTGCTCTCCAGCCCCTTCAGGTCCAAGTTAGGAACCCATTTGTCATCTCTTTTCCCGGGGTCACTGCTTATATCAATGCTTCTCAGACTCAGGGCACCGCCTCCTCTGTGAGAGCCTCCCTGGCGGCCTCTCACTCACTGCAGGCTGTATCCCTTCACCATGCACTCTTCGACTTTTCATTTTGGTAAAATATACGTAACATAAAACTTACCATTTTAACTGTTTTTAACTGGACAGTTCAGTGGCATTGGTACTTTATTCAATTTTCCCACAAGTTTATTACTCCAGGTACAGCAGGCATTTAAGTCTTAATATAGAAAAGTTTTCCATAAAAGAGAGGAAGGAGAATATCAGAAGTTATACACTAGAGAAGACATAGAGTCTCATTTAACAAGACGGTTAAGCTATCATTAACAGTTGAGACCTGACCTGTTTAATATGGTAGCCACTAGCCACATGTGGCAACTGAAATTCAATTTAAAAGTTAGGGCTGGGCGCAGAGGCTCATGCCTGTAATCCTTGTACTTTGGGGGGCTGAGGTGGGTGGATCACTTGAGATCAGAAGTTCGAGACCAGCCTGGCCAACATGGCAAAATTCTATCTCTACTAAAAATACAAAAAATTAGTTGGGTATGGTGGCACGTGCCTATAATCCCAGCTACTCGGAAGGCTGAGGCATGAGAATCGCTTGAACCCAGGAGATCACACCACTGCACTCCAGCCTGGGCAACAGAGTTAGACTGTGTCTCAAAAAATAAAAAATAAAAATAACTAAAAACAAACAAAAAAGAAACACCCAGCTGTTGAAGGGCAAGAAGCAGGAGCAAAGCTGCCCAGCCACAGAGGAAACTATGCATGCTGGAAGTATGTAGAAACTCAGTACACAGAGATCACAACCTTGGACTGTGTCCATACCCAAAGACAACAAAAATTCCAAACTAATCTGTTCCCAAAGGTATGCATTTAAAAAATAATAAATGCTGGCAATAAGGATACTCACTAAGGAGAGTGCTAACAGCACTATGTACAGAGGCTAAGAATGAAATGGTTAAGAGGCTAGGCTTTCCAGTGAGGGCCATGTTGCATCCTGAACAGGCATCAGCTAAGGCGATGCAGTGGGCAGGGCACGTTTGGCAGGGTCCAAGGTCACAGAAGTGGTAGGTGGTAGAGTCACGTCTGTTCCCTAGGGCCTGTGATCTTGACCACTCCCCAATATTGAGAAAACTGCAGAAGCAAAAGCATTAAGTTGTGAAGCACTGGGTAGCTGAAGCCTGAAGTACAACTACGTAAATGACAGGAAGTAAATCTATAACTCCAAGGTAAGCGAGGTCAAATATAAAGGGCTTTGTCTTTCAGGCTAAATTTGAACTTCATCTTGGTAAGTAACCACAGAAGGCACCTACTAAGCAAAGTAATTAGACAACCACATTTGTAATTGCAAAAGCGAACATTTGAAATCAGGAAGACCAACCAGCAGGAGAAGAGACAGACGAAAGGAAAGAGGAGTTAGGAAGCAGCACACAGTAATACTAAGTGTTCAGGCTTTAGCAGTCAGAGTCTGCCAGCACTAGCCACAGTGTAGCCTGGGGCACAGGGTTCCTCCCTCCCAGAGCCTCAATTTCCTGACATATAAAATGAGGGTATCTCCCTAACAGTTTTGGTGAAGAACTGGCCCCTCCAAGGACTGCTGCCGGAGTTCTCCTAGAGACACCCTTCTGCTGTCCCGTTCTGGGACGCGGGCTCTAAGGACAAGGAAGCGAAGCACGTGCAAGCACGTCCGTAAAATATAGAGAAAGGAGGAGTCAGAGGCTTCCTAGTATCTTAGGCCTCTAAGATCCTCTTTGGGCTTAAAAGTGTGAGCTGGGTTTAGGTTGCTTACAACCCAGAGAGCCACAATAAGTTTGTGGCAAGGACAACAAATGATATACGTAAAGCACCACGTTATCAGTTACTCAATACAGGTGGGGTTCCTGGTAACTACTAGAATAGTTCAGGCATGGGGAAAGCACTCGAACTAACACACAAACAGTGAGGAAAAAAAAAAAGAAGAAGAGGCTGGGCATGGTGGCTCATGCCTGTAATCCCAACACTCTGGGAGGCCAAGGTGAAGAATCGCTTGAGTCCAGGAGTTAGAGACCAGCCTGGCCAACATGGCAAGACCTCGTTTCTACAAAAAATAAAAAAATTAGCTGGCATGGTGGCACACACCTGTAGTCCCAACTACGTAGGAGGCTGAGGCTGCAGTGAGCCATGAGCATGCCACTGCACTCCAGCTTGGATGACAAAGCAAGATCCTGTCTCAAAAAAGAAGACGACGAAGAAAAAGAAATCTCACTAAGCTATTCCGGAAGCAGTACTAAAAGGGATGGTAACTGACTAAATGTGGGAGGGAAGTGAAAAAGAAGAGTGTAAGACAGTGGTTTTCAGGAAGAATGATTCTGCCCTTGAGGAGACATCTGACAATACATAGAGACATCTGTCTGTCAAGACTGAGGTGGCGGGGTGCTGATATCTTCTAGTGGGTAGAACGCTAAGGAGGCCGCTAAACACCTTACAATGCACTGGATGGCCCCCACAACAAAGAATTACCCAGCCCCAAATGTCATTTCCAAGGTTTTGAAACTCTGGTCAAGCATATTTCCAGGTTCCCGGACTAAGATGACAGGTAAAGAATATCTTCCTTACAATTTAATTAAGTTCTAGGAAAGATGGGTATCAACGAATGCTTGCTACCAACAATGTTAATAGTTTCCAGTGCCAGTCTTTATTTAAGCCCTAATAAAGGCTTAAATCTCCACTGCAGTCAAAGGGGCAAATGAGTAAATGAGTTTAGATTCTACACCAGTGTTAACTACTGAAAGCCGTGCATAGAGAATGTTGAAGAAAATAATTTTTACCAAAGTGTTAACAGTTTCCAATGAATAAAGAAGCAGAAATTGATACACAAACTCCCTTACCAATTTTAAGAAAAAGACTGTCCAAACCATGTAACTTTCGAAGCATTTTTTAAATATCAAACTTTGCATGTTGAACAAATAACATTACCAGGCTTGCTCAGTGAGGGGGCCAATGCCTGGCGTTAGGATGAGCATCATCTGTGCCTATATTCCCATAGAATCTGAGAGATGACAGCTTTTTCATACTCACTGTCCGTCTCATCTCACTTGACTACTTGATCTGTGTAGTGAACTTGTACCACAGATATTTCCATCTCTGTTTTACAGTTAAACCCTTTCAGGTGGGGGAAGGAAGCGAGGTCTCTAGCAGCCTGGGGGTTGGGGGGAAGGCACAAGGCGGGCATCCCGCAGGCAAGGGTACAGGGTCTCCAACAGTGGTGATGCAGGGGCTGCAGTTTGCAGGTCACCAAGTATGCCTGTGCTCACATCTGCATTCTTTTTTTTGAGACAGAGTTCTCGCTCTGTTGCCTAGGCTGGAGTGCAGCAGTGAGATCTCAGCTCATTGCAACCTCCACCTCCTGGGTTCAAGCAATTCTCTGCCTCAGCCTCCAGAGTAGCTGGGATTACAGGTACCCGTCACCATGCCCAGTTAATTTTTGTATTTTTAGTAGAGATGGCGTTTCACCATCTTGGCCAGGCTGGTCTCGCACTCCTGACCTCGTGATCCACCCACCTCAGCCTCCCAAAGTGCTGGTATTACAGGCATGAGCCGCTGCGCCCTGCCTGCATATCTCTTTATCCTGAGAGGTGGAAGTCTTTCTTCCCACTCTGCAAAAGAGGAAACCGAGGCTCAGAGAGTTCAAGTGAAAATCTCTTGAGATACACAATTAGTGACTGCAGCAGGGGCTCCTCTCACTGGGGGTATGCTTCTTATGTGTGCCATGGCAGGTTAGCATAAGAATGCCACCATTCTGGGAAGCCAATGGCAGAACTACCACCATGTCCTGAACCCAGGTTCAGAGCCTTTAAGTAAATTACAGAGTTTTTACTCATAGTAAGTGGCAGAGATGAGGCCTGATTCTAGGTTTGTTTGTCTGATTTCCAAGCCCATGTTCTTATGGTGAGATAAAGGTTTGGGCCTTTTCAACTGCTAACCAACCAGATGACTGCACGTTCAGACAGGCTAGGAAGAAATAAAAGATGGTTTTATTATTTTGTTCTTACTATCTATTAACTAAATGGATACTGGTAGAAAGGGGTAGGTATAAGCTATCTTTAGAAGTTTCTGTTCCAGAGAATAAATTGGACTCGCTTAGCCAATTATTCACAATTTGAAGTCTTATCATTAGGAGAACAGGAACAGTAAAATTAAATGGCTGACATGCATGAAAGCTGAAAGAGAACCCAATGTGGGAAACATTTTCCATCTGGCTCAATTACTTAGTTGCCAAAATAATAATAAAATGAACAGGGGATAGGCATCTTGTTGCTCTGATAAAAATGTGACTATGCTTTCACCTGCCACTAAAACCTCCCTCAGCCTGCTCTTGAGATACACTGTCACATCTACAGCGGCAGAAGCCCCTCAATGCCAAAGTCATGGGACAAACAAGGATCACTAGGTCCTCCCTTTCCATGTTTCAGGCATCTCTCATTGGCAAAGAATTCAAAACGCGTTTAAAAATAAGTGCTCAGTGCCTGAATTACTTTTTGGATGGAGATGACATTTCTGTTATTTTTCCACTCTTAAAAAATAATAAAACTTCTGGAGAAGAATTTTTATTACATATTTAATACATGCGAAAAAACTTTTATAGACCCCCCAACTCAGCTTAAGGAATAGAACATTTCCAGTACTCAGAAGCCGCCTGTATAATCCCACCTTTTCCTACTCCACAAGTGTTAACTTCCCCCTTAACCAAATGCTTAGTACCCTTGGATTGACCGCACCATGCTTGGTAACCTAAACAACATTTCAGTTTACGTATTTCTGAATTTCCTAAGAGGAATTTTATTACTTTATTCTTCTGCAATTTGTTTTTCTCACACAATGCTATGCCCCTAATATTCATGTAAATGTAAAGAGTGCCACGCTGTATTTATCCATTTGCCCACTGATGGGCATTAAGGTTTCCCATTTTTGCCACGACGACAAGTCACATTGCTGCAGACATCTTTTTTTTTTTTTTTTTTTTTTTTTTTGAGACGGAGTCTCGCTCTGTCGCCCGGGCTGGAGTGCAGTGGCCGGATCTCAGCTCACGGCAAGCTCCGCCTCCCGGGTTTACGCCATTCTCCTGCCTCAGCCTCCCGAGTAGCTGGGACTACAGGCGCCCGCCTCATCGCCCGGCTAGTTTTTTGTATTTTTTTAGTAGAGATGGGGTTTCACCATGTTAGCCAGGATGGTCTCGATCTCCTGACCTTGTGATCCGCCCATCTCGGCCTCCCAAAGTGCTGGGATTACAGGCTTGAGCCACCGCGCCCGGCCTGCTGCAGACATCTTAGGGCATGCCTCCTGTACGTGCATACGGTTCTTCTGTGGGGTAGGTTACCAGCCCACAACTGAAACTGCTGGCTCATACAGTGTCCATGTTTTCCAACTTTACTAGACATTGCTACACTGTTTTCCAAAGTGGTTACAATTTACACTCCCACCAGAAGAGTAAAAGCTCCTACTATTCCATATCCACACCAAAACTTGGTATTTTCTCTTTTTTTTTTTTTTTTTTGAGACGGAGTCTCGTTTTGTCCTCCAGGCTGGAGTGCAAGGGTGCATCTTAGCTCACTGCAAGCTCCGCCTCCTGGGTTCCCACCATTCTCCTGCCTCAGTCTCCCAAGTAGATGAGACTACAGGTGCCCACCACCACGCCCGACTAATTTTTTGTATTTTTTTAGTAGAGATGGGGTTTCACCTTGTTAGCCAGGATGGTCTCGATCCCCTGACCTTGTGATCCGCCCACCTCAGCCTCCCAAAGTGCTGGGATTACAGGTGTGAGCCACTGCGCCTGGCCGGTATTTTCTTAATTCTTTTGATTTTTGCCAATTTGTTGAGTATAAAATGGGACCTCATTGTTGTTTAACTAGCATTTCCTTGATTACTACTTAAGTTGTATTTCCCCCTCCATATTTATTAGCTATTTGGATTTTCTCTACTGTGAAATTTCTGTGTTTCTTTTGTGCATTTTTTTCTTCTACTAGGTCTTTTTCTTACTGATTAGTAGGAGTTCTGCACTGTATTTTGGATATAAATCCTCTGTTGATCACATGTGCTGAAAATATATTCTCCTAGCTTGTCTCTCACTATGGCCATAGTGTCATTTGGTGACTTTAAGTTCTTATGATATAATGAACATGTATCAACTTTTTCATTCTTGTTATGTATATTTTATTACATATATATATTTTTTTGAGACGGGGTCTCACTCCATCGCCCAGGCTGGGGTGCAGTGGTGTGACAACAGTAGAGGTAAGGTCTTGCTATATCACCCATGAACTTCTGAGCTCAGGCCGTCCTCCTGCCTCAGCCTCCCAAAGTGCTGGAACGACAGGCCTCAGTGAGCCACAGTGCCTGGCCATGTTATCCTGTTTAATCATCCCTGCTCCAAGGTCATAAATATTCTTCTATATTTATTTCTAGAAATAATAATTGTTTTCATATTTATCTGAATCCATTTGGTATTTATTTTTGTATGTGGTGCATGACTTGATCCTTACAAGGGAAAGACATTCATGTGAAGACAGAGGCAGAAACTGAAGAGGTGCAGCTGTAAGGCACGAACGTGAAGGACTGCCAGCAACCAGAGGCTAGGAGGAGATGGGGAGCAATTCTTCCTACAGCCTTCAGAGGTAGAGTAATTTTGGACTTTTAGCCTCCAGAACTGTGAGAGAATAAACGTCTGATGTGTTAAACCATTCAGTTTGTGGTATTTTGTTATGGCAGCTTAAGAGACTAACGCAATCCATATCAAGTATCCCAGAGCACTTGTCAAAAAGTCCATTATTTCCCCCAGTAAACTGCAGTGTCAACTGTTGCCTCTCCCTACTGACTGTCAGGCCAGTTCCACCACAGAGCAAGAGTCCATGTACGCATGGCGGACTTGTCTAGGCTTCCCACTTAGCGCTGACCCACCTCAGCCCCTCCATCTACATCACACTGCCCTTCGTTACTAGAGCTTTACAGTAAGGGATCTAGCAGGTTAAATCCTCCTACTTGTTGTTCCTGTTACTCTTTTCCACGTAAATTTTAAAACCAGCCTATCAAGTTTCAGAAAAAAAGCATGGGGTTTTTATGGGAATTACTTTGAATTTATATACCAATTCAAGAAGAATTGACATTTTAAAAAATAATTGAGACTTCTTAACCATGAATATGACAAAGCTCTATTTAGGTTTTACTTTAATGTCTTCTGATATAACTTTACATTTTCTCCCATGAAGGTCTTGTGAGGTCTAGTCTGACATTTCTAGTATTTTCTCTTGGTACTATATTGGTATACTCTTAAAAATTATATTCTTAAACAGGGAATCATTTAAATAAAAAAGACAAAACTTTGCTGATGTTTAGAAACAGGAGCTAATCATATACTTACACCAGTAAGTTCCTGAATGAGCATCCCATACAGAAATCAGATATTTTAATAACTATATTTATATTTCCATGCTCAAAAAAACATTAAAAATTAAAAAAAACATATTTCTGTGCTCATTATGTGTTAGACATTGCCCTAAATGTGTAAACCTCACTTTCCTGAAGTAAATTCTATGAAGTTCACTGTACAATTGAGAAAACTGAGGCTTAAAGAGGTAAAGGCCCAGGAGGTAGCTCTGGAAACAGAAGCCAGCATGTGGCTCCACTGCGTTATTTCTTAATTACTACTGCATGTATCACCCCTTCGTCCTGACAGATGAGAAGAATAAAATCCACCTTAACCTCAGAACCCAAAAAGACTTTCCCAACAATCAAAATCCCTTCTGGCTGCCTAAATTCACTTGGTGGGTTCTGCAAATCAAAATAGTATTGAAACTGACTGTACCTGTGGATTCAAAACTTTTTTGACTAATTTAGAATAAAATGCTTTCTAGATGAAAACGCTCCAACACTTTCAATTACATTTTTAAAGTAATTAGATAATATAGTAAACCAAGAACGTCACAAAGCTAGTATTACCGTTAGGCAGTGGTAGTTTCCAGATATTTTTTTCAATTACTTTCTTAAAAATGCTCAATGCTTAACTGTCAATTTTCAGATTAATGACTCATTTGCAAGATTCAGTAATGGACTTCGCCTAGATCCTAAAGCTTCTAGGTTGATGATGATTAGTGTTTCTACAGACAAACCATCAGCTGACCATTCTAGTGATTTTCAGTAATTACACTAATATATCTAAATTCTTAATCTATAAGCTACAGAATCAGCATATCTAGAATACCAGTAATCTTCTGACCTTAGCCAATACCAAGTAATCCCTTTTCAATACTGGTGCACAAAACTTTGGTCTCACCTTATGTTAATGGATAATCTGTGAACACCATCTACTTAATTGCATTTGTTTGCTTACTACAATGCTACAAATATTTGTTAAGACTTCTACTAAATGCTTGAGGTCATCAGTGAATGCAACAGACAAAAGATCCTGACAATTTCCACTATGAGGTGGGAACTCAGCACACTCCAGTATGGCCCAGTAGTGGTCAGGAACAGTTGATCAATTTATTAGATCACATCTGTGGAATGCACCTGAGATTATCATTGTGAAAATTAACATATGTTGGGCAAACTGCTCTTAGCTACATAGCTGTATACTGTCTTCAAAATGGAAAAACTGAACAATGATGTTCAGTAAAATAAAAATGTACCTGTACTTTCGAAATAACTGATGAAAGTTTTTAATGTCATTAATTTCACTGGATAAATGAAATTGAAGGTTAGAAATCAACTACATTTTTCTATGCCCATTTCAGCGAACTGTTGGTATCCCTATAAAAACCAAGTAATTGGCAACTTATTAAAAATAGAAAAAGCAGCAGCAGAGAGAGAACAATAGCAGGTGGCATAAGTACAGCAGAGCTTCTTAATAGCCGCAGGCAGCTCTGTCACTACCCGAGTCAATTATTCTCACAGAAGAGCATTAAGGAGGCCAGGCAGCCCCCCTGGGTCGGTTACACATGTATCATTTAGAGATAACATCCTGCTTACAAATAGTGGTGCAAACACTGAAACCCAAGTTCCACAACTGCTTTGCAACACGTAAAATTTACACTTGCTAGTCACTTGTTAGCATTTTTGGAATGAAGTGGGACAGAGGAAGCAGAAGGGCAGGTCCATAGCCAGGAAAATGTACCCTGTCTGAACTCTGCTAGTCCCTGGGGACCAGAGTGGCAGGGGATGAATCTGGAATGACTGACCCTGGCTACTGGCCACAGCATCCCAACAACGGCCAGAAAAAAAAAAAAAAAAAAAAAAAAAAAAAAAAAATTGAACCTACTTGCGTGGTTTATCCTAACGGTCCATGAATAAATGCCATGAATAAATGCCAGAGGCTTACATTTCACAGGACTGACCAAAATTCACAAGTATGTAAAAAGTTCCTGCCCTATACCTCCTTCTCCTATAATTAAACAACAAAGAACCCACAGAGTCTGAACACAGTACAGATGGCTTATGAAATACAAAAGACAAAATATTCATATCCTCTAAAAATTAAAGATATGTAGTGGCATATAAAGGCACAGAGTTAAGTATTTTGCTGAAAACTCTGCATTATAAGATGTTTCTCCTTTCTCTTTGCTGTCTCTTTTTGATTCTCTTTCATTTATTAAGAAGTGAACAGGGATAAAAAGTAGAGGGCTGAGGAAGGTGATGCTATTTGGGTGGGGAGATGGAGAGAAGAAAAACTGAGAAGGAAAGAGAAAGCAAAACAGACACATCATAAGGGGCAATAAAAGAAAAACTAGAGGCCCACGCCAATGCTGGACACCCTCCTCCCACTCGGTGACTAACAGCCCAAACCCTTTTAGCATTATAGATCACCAAACCCTTAGAAAGATGGGGCTAGAATATTCAGTGGTTCCTGAAGGTACTTCTCAGCAGCACCTGCCATGTGGCAGGAAATGAAAACAAAACAAAACAAAATTGGCAGAAGCAGACGGCCTCACCACATGAGTCTGTTCTGATGACTGAACCTAAGACTGTATAAGGAAAGAAAACACTGGGTCTCAAAATTTCATCTTAAATACAGAACTTATTATAACTAAAGAATTACCACAAGTGGTATCTATCAAAGTAATCAAAAGAGTTTTTTAGGCTGTTTTCCCAATTCTATTTTACCACAGACTTGTACATTTTTGCATTTTTACGATATACCTGGAAGAGATTAAAGCAGACGCAAGGAGTACTCTCATGAAGGTGACTTCCGTTATGGTAGGGCAAATGGCGGGACATGAACTGATGGGAAGAGGAAAGTGGGTCATAGAGCCAGAAGCAATCCCCGTGGGAATCCATTAAGCGGGTGGGTCAGACCCTGGACTTGGGGGAAGCCTGGCATGCTGTGACATATTAGGTCTTTGTGATGCAATAGAGTGTCCTGACACCTGGCTGGGAAGCACCCATAGCTTAGAACCAAAAATAGGTTTTGTTTTGAGCTATCAGTTAAGTTTGTTCACCAACACATGATCACCAACAACTACTTCTCTCTACTATACTCAACAAGACAGGCTGATGATCAGTGGTCAGCATTTTCTGAAACCTGCTAGTGAGCTAATGCAACCTGCAAGGCTGAAGCCCATTCAACACACAACTTGGCCTTATCCTAGTCTAAGACAATAGGCCTGAAGTCCTCCTCACTAAATTCAAGTGTGTTAGATCAAATGTTAGTGAAAACCTGGGCAAGAAGGAAAGGGCTAGCAAGAAAAGACAAAAAGGGTGGAGATAAGACGGATGAAAGCAATGCTGACAAGCTGTAACTCTGGAGATACCCAATAGTGCAGGCTCTGAGGCGGACAGTCAAGAGCAGAGCTCCTTCCACCGGCAGTTATCCCCTCCACGCAGTCCACTCCTGGCCCTCTTCCAGCAGGCACTCGACACGTGGACTCCTCTGATACACCTTCAAGGACTAGGGACCCCTATGGCCGGTGACATGGAAGAAATACTGTGGTCTTCATGAAGTGATGAAGGTGTTCACCCAACACTGTGGGCTATGTATTTCAAAACCGAGAAACAAGTCATTCGTTATCTCGAGGCAGCACATGAATCAGATCCGTCTTAAAGCAATGGGCTGTCTCTTTTCGAAAGATGGACCTCTTTTTGCTTCACAGTTTTCAAGCACATCTCCTGTCCTACATGCATTTATATATAGTTACAACAGCAACGGTTTATTTACATTCCTCCACTAACTGCAGAAAACCACAATCTAGTTGCAATTATAATACCCTAAAAATAAGTTATTTCATTATTTCAAATGTGAAAAGTAACAAGTGGCAACATTCTTGTTAAAAACTCATAATAGAAAGTTGGTCATTTGCAAAATAGGTCTGCCAAAGTCAAAAAAAAAAAAAAAACAAAAAAAAAACCATACACATTTAGAGGTTTAAAAAGTCTATTCCGGTTTTTCAAACAGGGTATACAGAAAGAAAACATCAAATTAAATGACTTTAACTCAACTTGAGGAAGTAGGAATTAATATTATTCCTTTCTCTGACATTCAAAACTTAACAGGTAACGTTCTCAAAACAATATTTTCTTGGCTTACACTACTTGAGACAAAAATATTTCCTAGTGATTAACATTACATGACCCTTTCAAACCTGAGCAAAGCTCGCCTAACTATTCTAAAATGGTATTACAAATTGAGTATTCCTTATTGAAATGCTTGGGAACAGAAGCGTTTCAAATTTTGCCGGATTCTGAAATAGTTGCATGCAACTTACTGGTTGAGGATCCTGAATCTGAAAATCTGAAATCCGAAATACTCCAATAAGCACTTTCGGTATCATGCTGGTGCTCAAAAAGTTTCAGATTTTGGAGCATTTTGGGTTCTACAGCACTTTGGATTTTCAGATTTGGGATTCTCAACCTGTATTTGAAAATGGAGGCTGGGTGTGGTGGCTCACACTTCTAATCCCAGCTACTCAGGAGGCCGAGGTGGCAGGATCGCTTGAGTCCAGGAGTTGGAGACCAGCCTGGGCAGCATAGTGAGACCCCGTCTCTACAAAAAATAAAAAATTAGCCAGGCGTAGTAGTGTACGCCTGTAGTCCCAGCTACTCAGGAGGCTGAAGTGGGAAGATCACTCAAGCCCAGGAGGTCGAGGCTGCAGTGAACATGATCATGCCACTGCACTACAGCCTGGGTGACAGAGTGAGACCCTGTCCCAAAAAACAAAAAGAAGAAAGAAAGAAAAAGAAAATGCGCCAATCATCACATAAAAACAACAGTGTTAGTAGGCCAACTCTTGAGTAGAGAAAAATCTGAAAGTAAGCCAGTATTTCCTATCTCATACTGCTCAAGTTCCAGCCCTATATGGCACAGACTTTCAGACACATGTTCCCTATTCTCCATCTAGTTTTTCACAGCACTCTAACAAACTAACAAAGCCACTAAAAGCAAAACTTCACAACAGAAAGGTAGCCAATTTTTTTTAAAGATTCTTAAGTGTAAGTGTGCAAAAATGTATACAAGGCAATTTTTAGATTTATAAAAGTGCGAACAATAACCTAAACATCCCTCAGTAGGAGCTACCATTTACCAGGTGCTTGCCATGTGCCACCCACAAGTGTAGCACCCTACGTGTATCACCACGTGTCCTGCTCACAACAGCTCTGTTAAAGAGTGATGAGACACATCTCCAGCCTGCAGATAAGGAGGTGGAGGCACAGTGAGGTTGAGTAAAATTTCAGCACAGTTGCTGGCAGGGCTGGGATACAAATATAGAGATGGAGCTCCTACCACCACCACATTCCACTGCTTCTCATGAGAGAGAACTTAAAGAAATGATGGCTTCTCCAAATAACACAAAGTCATGCAGTTCTCGTGGCAGGGGTAGGGGGACTGTTCTTTTTGACTGATGACCATTGTAATTCCCAGGAATACAGTGTGCCTGTGCCTAGCATATCATAAATACTCAATACGACCTACAACATATATTACATACACATTCATATATACATAAATAAAATGCTTAAAAGAGGAGGCTAAAATAAGAAATAGGGAACATTTAATTTTATGTACTTCTCATGATTTAAATTTTAGGCAAGAATATTACTTTTCGGCTGGGCGCGGTGGCTCACGCCTGTAATCCCAGCACTTTGGGAGGCCGAGGTGGGCAGATCACCTGAGGTCAGGAGTTCGAGACCAGTCTGGCCAACATGATGAAACGCCATCTCTACTAAAAATACAAAAAATTAGCTGGGCATGGGGGCGCACGCCTGTAATCCCAGCTACTCGGGAGGCTGAGGCAGGAGAATCACTTGAACCCAGCAGGCAGAGGTTGCAGTGAGCCGAGAATACGCCATTGCACTCCAGCTTGGGCAACAAGAGTGAAACTCTGTCTTAAAACAAACAAACAAAAAAATTACTTTTTAAATTATTTTAAAATTTTGAAACAATCTCAAACTTAGGGAAATTTGCAAGAATAGTACAAAGAACTGTCTCTCCCTAGAACCATTGAGGGGAAGTTGCCAACTTCAGGCCCCATCACCCTGAATACTTTAGGATGTGTTTTCTCAAAAACCAAACCAAACCACTAGGCCAGGCATTGTGGCTCACGCCTGTAAACCCAGGACTTTGAGAGGCTGAGTCGGGCGGATCGCTTGAAGTCAGGAGTTCAAGATCAGCCTGGCCAACATGGTGAAACCCAATCTCTACTAAAAATACAAAAATTACTCGGGTATGGTGGCACACGCCTGTAATCCCAGCTAGTCGGGAGGCTGAGGCATCATGAGAATTGCTTGAACCTGGAAGGTGGAGGTTGCAGTGAGCCGAGATCACGCCACTGCACCACTCCAGCCTGGGTGACAGAGCCAGACTCTGTCTCAAAACAAAAACAACAACAAAAACCAAACCACAGTCCTACATAACCATAATACAACCATCAAAATCAGAACACTGACGCTGATACATTTCTATCATTAAATCCTCAAGCCCCATGCAAGCTTCGTCGCTTGTCCCAGCAATGGCCTTTATAGTAAAAAGATCTAGATCAGAATCACATGTTGCATTTACATGTCTCTCTAGTCTCCTCCAGTTTGGAATCGTTCTTTGGTCTTGCTTTGACTTTCATGACCATGAAATGTTTGAAGATCACAGGCCAGTTATTTTGCAGAATGTCACTCAAACCAGGTTTGTCTATCATTTCCTCACAATTAGATTCAGGTCATGTGCGCCTTGGCAGGAACATTGCAGAGGGAATGGTGTGTTCTCTTTGCATCCTAGCAGGTGGCATGATTTCAATTTGTCCCACTGCTGGGATTACCTGGTTAAGGTGGCGTCTGCCAGGCCTCTCCACTGGAAAGTTGCTCTTTTTCGCCTTTGTAATCAGTAAGTATTTTTGAAGAAGTACTTTGCAATTTAAAGAACCCATTTTTTTTTCAAATGCTGAATTTTTTTTTTTTTTTTTTTTTTTTTGAGATGGAGTCTTGCTCTGTCGCCCAGGCTGGAGTGCAGTGGCGCGATCTCCACTCACTGCAAGCTCCGCCTCCCAGGTTCACACCATTCTCCTGCCTCAGCCTCCCGTGTAGCTGGGACTACAGGCGCCCGCCACCGCGCCTGGCTAATTTTTGTATTTTTAGTAGAGACGGGGTTTCACCATGTTAGTCAGGATGGTCTCGATCTCCTGACCTCGTGATCCGCCCGTCTCGGCCTCCCAAAGTGCTAGGATTACAGGCGTGAGCCACCGCGCCCGGCAAAATGCTGAATTTATTTATGACTATGTACATAGGTTTTCTTACAAAGTAGGTGAAGCTGTGTGAAAATGCTTAAGCTTTCTTTTTTATTCAACAGGTTCTAATCCATGACTATCACTTCTTAAATTTTGAAATTAACTCAGATTTGGCCTGAGTTTGGAACCCCTTCAAACTGACTCTGGGTCCTTCTGGCATGTTTTCATCACTCTTTGAAGACTTCTTTGCTTTCTAACCCAAGATGTTCCAGGCTCATGTTAAATGTTCCTGCTCCAATCCTATAATCAGCCATTTCTCCAAGAAGCTGGGGTTCCTTTTAGTGGAAAATGATATATAGAAGCCAAGTGTATAGAACCTGATACACTCACTGCTATTGGAATATTGCTGATCCCAGGCACCTTCCTCCTCTACTACGAACAGAACTAGGAAACAGATGTGTGTATGTATGTGCACACACATATGTATATCAATACACATGCATGCACGCCTTTTGCAAATATTTTATTGCTATTTTTATAGGTCCTTATTAAAATCCATGCATTCACACCAATACTTCTGATTCCAATCTAGCATCACCGGGTTAATTCCAGCTGTCTCCTTTCCAATATTTGTAACATTCTTCAACCGTGAGAGCTGCTGGGAGCCATTATCCTGAACATACTTATTTCATCAATCCTCCTATATTCAACTAATCAATACAGGAAGGGCATCTCAGAAGCAATGGATGCCCTTCTCACCTCTCCTGGGCTGACACAGCACACTAGACCCTCCCTCCTAGCTAAAGACCTCCTCATCCTACTCAGGCTCTGATACCCCTGGGCCAGGCCAACACCTTGCTCATCCCGCTTAATAGCCTCTAGGACTGAATTGTTCAGGAAGGAAAAGAGAGAAAAGATGATTACTTTTAAAATTAAAAAGAATTAATGTAAAAATGTATTTTTTAAAGGATATCAGTTAAGTTAGAACTTGCAATAATTCAGAGAGCCAAACTAAAGTTCAACTTTGCATCATCTATGAAGAACAGGTTTGCTAAGTAAATTAATAGTGTAAACAAGCTTGTAACCCAGATATTTAACCTACTTAAGAAAACTAATTGTTTTCAAGCACTTTAAAATCACTGGGCATGTACTTGCCTTTAATTATTGTCTAATTACAAATGACTTCTATTTTCTTAGTTATAGCTTTAATAGGCCTTCTGATTACACTTTAAGAATTACAACTTAAACCCAATACAGTTTAGATCCTTTAAAAATGCCTTTATTAATCAATTTGTTTTTTCAATTAATCACCTGAAATAAACTTTTTAACCATTCAGTGGTTTCTCTTTTTTAGTTAATCTGTCATGTTGCTTAAAAAGAAAAAATGGGCCAGGCATGGTGGCTCATGCCTGTAATCCTAGCGCTTTGGGAGGCTGAGGTGGGAGAATCACTTGAGCCCAGGAGTTCAAGAACAGCGTGAGCAGCATAGGGAGACCCTATCTCTGCTAAAAGTTTTTTTTAATTAGCCAGGCGTGGTGGCTCATGCCTGTAGTCCCAATTACTTGGGTGGCTGAGACAGGAGGATCGCTTGAACCCAGAAGGTCGAGGCTGCAGTGAGCTATGAATCGCACCACTGCACTCCAACCTGGGCAACAGAACAAGACCTTGTCTCAAAAAAGAAAAAGAAAAAGAAAAATGCCTTTCGGCTGGGCGCGGTGGCTCACGCCTGTAATCTCAGCATTTTGGGATGCTGAGGGGGGCCAGATCATGAGGTCAGGAGTTTGAGACCAGCCTCGCCAACACAGTGAAACCCCATCTCTACTAAAAATACAAAATATTAGCCTGGGCATGGTGGCAGGTGCCTGTAATCCCAGCTACTTGGGAGGCTGAAGCAGAAGACTCGCTTGAACCTGAGAGGTTGAGGTTGCAATGAACTGAGATCGAGCCACGTGCTGCACTCCAGCCAGGGGCAACAGTGTGAGACTGTCTCAAAAAAAAAAAAAAAAAAAGAAAGAAAGAAAGAAAGAAAAACGCCTTTCAGCAGCCAGCCAGGGCTGCTCCCGAAGACCTCCTATTCTGTACATCATCAACACAGTCTCATTCTCCTGTTGTTTATCGTGAATGCAGTGCTGAGTATACCATAAAGCCAGCAAGCAGTTCTCGTCATCTGCATCCGTATTTTAAGACACTCCACTTTATAAAACAGGGTTTCAACCAATCAATTAGCAAATCATTCTGCACTGTTTAAGGCAGCTTGGGAAGAGAAGAAAATTTTGGTGGAGTTATAGCATCCAGTTCCCTCCACCTCCGTGTGTACATGGCCATAGCCTGGTAGCCATAGCTGTCAGCACTCCTTTTTTCTTATGAAGATAAAACCATCCTCCACATCAGGTTGTCTGGAGGACTAAATGAGGTAATGGAAGTGTGTGCAGCATAATAGGCACTTAATGAATCAGTTCATGTCCCTTCCCCACCAGAGCCTCATGGAAAATCTCAGCATGACTCAGAGCAGTGTTTTAAAATTTGGTTACACAGAACCTCAGAGAGAAGCTACTGCAGAGCACAGGTCATAACTGCCAGCCTGAACCACGTCTGCCCTATCACGGCCTCTGACCCAAACAAAGGGAAACCAGAAAAATACACCGGCAAGAGTTTCATAATCTAAAAACGAGCAACCAACTCATCCCTGCCTCAGGAGAATAGAAATATTCTAGGGGAAAGGAAATGAAGAATAAATAAGCTGTTTTTCCTACCCTGACTTCCAAATAAAGGTGCCAACAAGTCCTACAGACTCCCAACGAGGCTCAGTTTGAGGGTCCTGGACCACTGAGGCACTCATTTATTCAGTGGTGGGTTATCTGGTTTTTACCTCTAGCTCTGTTAAGTACCAGTAACTATTAGGATTTAACATGTGACAGAAGAAGATCACATTAAAAATCCATTAGAAAGCCCCACCTCTACAAAAATGCTAGCCGGGCATGGTGGTGGAACCTGTAGCCCCAGCTACTCTGGTAGCTGAGATGGAAGGACTGCTTGAGCCTGGTAGGTTGGGGCTGAGATTATGACACTGCACTCCAACAGACTGAGACCTTGTCTCAAAAAAAAAGAAATCCATTAGAGGTAAGCAATTTTTAAAGTCAAAGGTGTTAATAATATGATGCACTATGGGCTAACCTAGCAGTGTATTAAAAAGAAAAAAAAAAAAAAAGTAAGGCTGAGGATGGTGGCTCATGCCTATAATCCCAGCACACTGGAAGGCAAAGGCAGGAGGATTGCCTGAGATCAGGAGCTTGAGACCAGCCTGGGCAACATTATCAAGGCCCTATCTCTACAAAAAAATTTAGCCAGGTGCGGTGGTGTGCACCTGTAGTCCTAACTACTTGGGAGGCTAACCCAGGAGGATTGTTTGGGTCGAGTCTAAGGCTGCAGTGAGCTCAGATCATGCCATTGCACTCCAGCCTGGGTGACGGAGCAAAGTCCGGTCTCTAATGAATTAAAAAGAAAAAAAAGAAGAAGACAAAGGAAAAAAGCTAGTCCCTAACAGCGGATCAAGCAGAGCTGGAAAGGTCCCAGCAGGTTAGACATTTCAAACACATGGCCTCGAAAGAAAACACTAGGATCAGGAATCAGTCTAAGAATTCTCAGTACATAATGCCAGATGATCTATTTGCTCTATATTTTCAATATTTGAAACATCTAAACTTCCTTGGCATGTAAGATGATGTGGTTTTGGTGTGTTGTTTCTTTTAAAACCATGATAATTTGTTTACATCCAAGAAAATATAGTGGTGCTCCTTCCAAACTGCCTCAAGAGCAAAGCCAGACATTTAAAAAATGCAAACAAAAAAGGTACCATGAATATACATTGTTGTCTCTGCAAATAATTCTTTCTTCACACAGAAGGATAAAGCTGTCTGCATGTGTCATTTGCAAAGCCTCTGTGCTTCCAAACGGCCTCCAAGCAAAGTTTAAAGGAGGGCTCCCAGCGAAGTTTAAAGCAGGTCTCCCCTGGGTTTACAAAGGGCCTAGACCCTGAGTGACAGGTCACAGGACTCAGACGTCCTCCCCAAACCACTGCAGACACACCAGTGTTCTCTGCAGCAGGAAACACCAGTTCCCCTCCTTTTAGGGACCATAGTCCCTAAAAGTCTCCCCTTCCCCAAGCTGGTGGAGGGGCCAGTCACTCTGGCTTTTCTTCTCTATTGGTGGGGGTAGGACAAGTAAACAAAGAAGTTGCAGGCCGGGCGCGGTGGCTCAAGCCTGTAATCCCAGCACTTTGGGAGGCCGAGACGGGCGGATCACGAGGTCAGGAGATCGAGACCATCCTGGCTAACACGGTGAAACCCCCTCTCTACTAAAAATACAAAAAACTAGCCGGGCGAGGTGGCGGGCGCCTGTAGTCCCAGCTACTCTGGAGGCTGAGGCAGGAGAATGGCGTAAACCCGGGAGGCGGAGCTTGCAGTGAGCTGAGATCTGGCCACTGCACTCCAGCCTGGGCGACAGAGCGAGACTCCGTCTCAACAAAAAAAAAAAAAAAAAAAAAAAAAAAAAAAAAAAAAGAAGTTGCTACAGCTCAGAGAATTCACAGGCTGACTGCATTTAAAGCCTTCCCCAATTGTGAGGTTAGGCATTCTTTGTTTCCCACTAAAGGACATTCAAGCACGTGCAAAGCAGGTGGGGAAAACTAACAGTTCTGTATCAAGGACGCTGCTACCTGAAATACAGATATTTATTCTAAAAGGGAGGAGACAGTTCACAGCCCCCTTCCACACCATGCCAAGTATTTCTTCTGGAAGGAAAGCTGGCCCAGGAAGCTACTACAAAGATACCTGGTCTGGAAGAAGTTATTTTGTCTGCTTCCTTCCTAGGGCAGAATACCATAATGCCCAAGCACAGAAGCTCAGCAGCCGAGGCCATCGGGATCAATTCCTACCTGTGTAGCCTCGGGCAACACAGTCTCTCCACACCAGCTCATGAAGATGAAATGAAATGAAGGGTCTTCATGAAGATGAAATGAGTTAGCACAGGTAAAGCACGCAGGACACAATGCCCGGGGCTCGCCACAGGAAGTGCTGTCTTCAGCCCTTCGAAGATGTAAATACCCACCTCCTCCAATCCAGACTCTTTCTTCTTTTCCTTTTCTTCAGACCATTTGCCTGCCCCTAGTTCTTTTATTCTCAACCTAACCGGCACTGTCATGCATATTCACCAGCATTCTCCAAAGACCTTGCCCCCTGGTTATCCCACACTACCTTTCTAAGCCTATCCTCACACAACCTCAGACAAACCCCAACCCCAACTAACCGTGTTCTTCACCTTTATTTGCAGGGGGGGAAAAAAAACCCTGCACAGCTACAGATCACTGCAATTACATATAACGCATCTCTCTCAGTGAAGCTCTTAGGGCTGGCAGCCGGTTCTTTGCAGTCTGTCTCTCTCTCTTTTTTTTTTTTTTTTGGAGGGCGGGTGGCGCTGTTCCACATGTTTTATCTTACCTCAAGTTCTCTTTCCCACTCAGACTTCACCTCCTATTCCTACTTTACAGAAACAGTGAATGCTTCCCAGGAGAACTCCCTCAAACACCCTTCCCTCCATTTCCATATTTACTCTTCCTTCTCAGAGGCTGATCTCTCCCCAAGCCTCAGGTCTCTTCTCTGAGGGGAGATTTTTCTCCCCAGGACATCCTCTCTTCCAGGTACAAGTCAACTAACTTTATCAAGTGCCTACGGAGTGCCAGGCTGCAGCCCACAGATGACGGAAGTAGGGCCCATCCTCACGCCTTCAACGCTTACCTCTCTGCTCGTTCCTTCCTAATTGTGCTTCAGAAGGAAAGCCCAACCAGGGCAGCGTTTTTCAATCTATTTTTGCTCACTGCTTTATCCCCAGAGACCAGCACAGCTCCTGGAGCATATGAGGCACTCCATAATTATTTGCTGAGTTGTTTCAAGTCATCTTTGATTCACTTATTCATTCAACAAATGCTCACTGAGCACTCTCTGTGAGAAGTTGTACAGGTCCTGGGGTGACACTGATGAGTACTGGGAGTTCCTGCCCGAGAGTCGCTCAATGTATTACCAGGAAGAGACCCCAAAATCCATGAGGAGACTTCGCTACGTGACAACACGCAGGATGAACAATGCGCTGGGCTGCTGGGGCTCACTGCAGCCTGATGGACGCCAGTGCTCCTCAAGGCTAAATCTAACTGCTCTCATTCAGGGCTTCCCAAGCTGACCACCGGGGCGCCGGCCCTAAAACCCTCCCTCTTCGGGTTTCTCTTGCACCATCCTTTTTCCTGTTCTCACTCTGCTCCTCTGAGCAACTCCTAAGGGAGCACTGTCACTCCCATGGCCTAAAGGACCACCTCTGTATATAAGTAAGTGGCTCCCAAGCTTCTGCCTGGAGCTCCAGACCCTTATTTCTGCCTGCCAAGTTATACTAAATGTCTGGCAAATCTAAACATGCCCAAAGCCAAACACATTGCCTTCTACCCCTGTTGTTCATCCCACCACATAGCCCAAACCCCTGCTCTACCCACTGACCACCTACCCCAATTCATGGCTTCCCCCAGCCTGGGATAATCTAGGGCCCCTCCCTCTTTCTCATCATAGCTGATGGACTGATCCCACTTCGCAAGGAGCTCTAAAATCTGTTTTTTTGTTTTTCGGTTTTTTCTTGAGGCAGAGTCTCGCTCAGTCGCCCAGGCTGGAATGCAGTGGTGTGATCTCGGCTCACGGCAGCCTCCGTCTCCCGGATTCAAGCGATTCTCATGCCTCAGACTCCACAGTAGCTGGGACTACAGGCGTGTACCACCATGCACGCCTAATCTTTGTATTTTTAGTAGAGACGGGGTTTTACCACGTTGGCTAGGCTGTCTCGAACGCTCAGCCTCAGGTGATCCCGCCCGTCTTGGCCTCCCAAAGAGCTGGGATTATAGGCGTGAACCATCATACCCAGCCTGGTCTTTCCATCTTTATGGTCACCACCTTAATTTATGTTCTCCACTTGCCCCTCTTGCTTTGACTGCCTGTCCCTTCCACTGGATCCTTAACATGAAAATCAGTGGAGGCAAGTTTAGTTTTTAAAACTGCTTTCTACGGGATAAAATCCAAATTTCTGGGCCGGGCATAGTTGCTCACACCTGTAATCTCAGCACTTTGGGAGGGCGAGGTGGGAAAATCACTTGAGGTCAGGAGTTCGAGACCAGGCTAGGCAAAAAAGCAAGCTCCTATCTATAAAAAATAAAAATAGGCTGGGCGCGGTGGCTCACGTCTGTAAGGCAGGTGGATCACCTGAGGTCAGGAGTTTGAGACCAGCATGGCCAACATGGCGAAACTCCATCTCTACTAAAAATACAAAAATTAGCCTGGCATAGTGGTGCATGCCTGTAATCCCAGCTACTGGGGAGGCTGAGGCAAAAGAACTGCTTGAATCCGGAAGGTGGGGTTGCAGTGAGCTGAGAGAGTACCACTGCACTCCAGCCTGGGCAACAGAGTGAGACTCTGTCTCTAAATCAATCAATCAATAAATAAGCTGGCCATGATGGCACACGTTTGCAGTCTCAGCTACTCAGGAGGCTGAGGCAGGAGGATCGCTTGAGCCTAGGAGTTCAAGGTCACAGTGAGCTAGGATCACACTATAGCACTCTAGCCTGGAGTGAGAACTTGTCTTGTTTAAAAAAATAAAACAAATTTCTTAGAATACAAAACAAATCAAACTACAACCCAAGCTACCCTTCCACTCTCCTCCAAAGAGGTAACACTTGTGTCCCACTAATATCTCACCATTTCCCACTCTCCCACTCAGTCCCTAACTCTTCGTCTTTGTTTATTCTATTTCTTCTGCCTGAAATAGAGCAGGGAAGAGACCTGGGAAACACCCAATTCCAGTAATAACAATAATGAAAACAGTAGCTAACAGTGACCCAAGCAACATGCTAAACACTTGAAACGAGTTCTCACTGAATCTTCCCAATCACTCTTCGAGATGGGTGCTATTACTATCCCCTTATTTTACCAATGAGAAAGCTGGGGCACACAGATGACACAGCTGCTCAACACTAGGCTGATCTGACCACACGGCTGTCCTGACTTCAGAACCTCAGTTCTTTTTTTTTTTTTGAGACGGAGTCTCCCTCTGGGAGTGCAGTGGCCGGATCTCAGCTCACTGCAAGCTCCGCCTCCTGGGTTTACGCCATTCTCCTGCCTCAGCCTCCCCAGTAGCTGGGACTACAGGCGCCCGCCACCTCGCCCGGCTAGTTTTTTGTATTTTTTAGTAGAGACGGGGTTTCACCGTGTTAGCCAGGATGGTCTCGATCTCCTGACCTCGTGATCCGCCCGTCTCGGCCTCCCAAAGTGCTAGGATTACAGGCTTGAGCCACCACGCCCGGCCATCAGAACCTCAGTTTTTTTTTTGTTTGTTTGTTTGTTTGTTTATTATACTTTAAGTTCTAGGGTACATATGCATGACGTGCAAGTTTGTTACATATGTATATTTGTGCCATGTTGGTGTGCTGCACCCATCAACTCGTCAGCACCCATCAATTCATCATTTATATCATGTATAACTCCCCAATGCAATCCCTCCTCCCTCCCCCCTCCCCATGATAGGCCCCAGTGTGTGATGTTCCCCTTCCCGAGTCCAAGTGATCTCATTGTTCAGTTCCTACCTATGAGTGAGAACATGCGGTGTTTGGTTTTCTCTTCTTGTGATAGTTTGCTGAGAATGATGGTTTCCAGCTGCATCTATGTCCCTACAAAGGACGCAAACTCATCCTTTTTTATGGCTGCATAGTATTCCATGGTGTATATGTGCCACATTTTCTTAATCCAGTCTGTCACAGATGGACATTTGGGTTGATTCCAAGTCTTTGCTATTGTGAATAGTGCTGCAATAAACATACGTGTGCATGTGTCTTTGTAGTAGAATAATTTATAATCCTTTGGGTATATACCCAGTATTGGGATGGCTGGGTCATATGGTACATCTAGTTCTGGATCCTTGAGGAATTGCCATACTGTTTTCCATAATGGTTGAACTAGTTTACAATCCCACCAACAGTGTAGAAGTAGAACCTCAGTTCTTAAGCACTCTACCACACCAAGCGACTCCCATTCGCCCATTAAGACCCAGCTCAGGCCGGGCGCGGTGGCTCAAGCCTGTAATCCCAGCACTTTGGGAGGCCGAGATGGGCGGATCACGAGGTCAGGAGATGGAGACCATCCTGGCTAACACGGTGAAACCCTGTCTCTACTAAAAAAAAAAATACAAAAAAACTAGCCGGGCGTGGTGACGGGCGCCTGTAGTCCTAGCTACTCGGGAGGCTGAGGCAGGAGAATAGTGGGAACTCGGGAGGCGGAGCTTGCAGTGAGCTGAGATCTGGCCACTGCACTCCAGCCTGGGCGACAGAGCGAGACTCTGTCTCAAAAAAAAAAAAAAAAAAGAGACCCAGCTCAAAAGTTTCCTCTTTGGGGGAGACTTTCCCATTCTCTTCCTCTTCTCTATCCTCTAGGATCCCGCAGCACTGTCTTTATTATGGGCAGCCTCATTGTGTGTGTGTCTGTTTACATTACTGGTTGAGTTCCAAAGATAAAAACTAGGTCTTTTTACCTTTTTATTCCCAGCACTATACAGTGCTCGACACATTAGATGTGTTCAATAAATACTGATGCAGTAAACACATCCTTCCAATCACACTGGACCTAGATTATACCAAGCTCCAATTCAAGTCCACCCAGCATGCCAATGCTCCCAAACACCCTACACAGCTAACCATAACCTCTCCTCCTCTCCCCTCTCTGCCCCAGCACTCTTAGAAAAGGAGAAGGAGCAGGCCTTGCTGGGGCAGCCACTCCCACAACCAGCTGATAGCATTATCACACCAGGGCAGGCCAGGGAGCTGCCCGCCATGGCCCTCCTGATTACAGGAGTAAAGTGCATCCAAGAAGCACTTTCCCTGAGACAGGGACAGAGGGGACATTTGATGTGGGGTTGCCAGATTTAAGGTCTTTGTCACTTAAAATGCAACAGCAGATGATGGAAATAAAAATTAAAATGTACGTAATATGACAGAAAATCTGCCATGGCCATTTTCATAACTCATGAAGAGCCAACAGGCTGAAATGTATACAAGTAACACAGATATGTAAGTTTTATAACCTACTTGCCATTTTACATAACCACCATGAATCGGATAATTTTGCTGTAAGTTTTGAGTACTATTCTAGATGCTACAACTGCTCAGCACCTAATGGAGTGGGCTTGGTTTTTCTTTTTTCAGACACTAATGCAGAATGGTTATCTGCTCACAGTATATTCAGATGGAACAAAGTAATTTTTTAAACAGATGAGTCATGAAATCATTATCTTGGTAGTCGATAAATAAGAATGAAGGAAGGTAGTTCCAGACTTGAAATAAGGTTTACTCCTATGAGTGAGGCTAATAAAACCGGCAAGCACATAGTTAATTGTAATACATGCTAAGAGATGGTCTATAATTAGGATGTGGTTCCCAAATGCCAAACTTTAGCACCTGTGATATCTATGGGAAAAAGGACACAACGTAATCATTTTCATAAAGCTTTATTCAATTTAATGAGACGGCTCTTATTCTGAGACTGTTCATTTTACTTTTTTGTTAAATTTTTTTTTTCTTTGAAATGATGGTAACAAATAGTAAGTTTCAAAAATGCCTTTACTTGGCAAATTTCAAACCAGTAACTCATGATGGATCCCAATGTGCCTTTTTCAATGTTACAGTTCCCTGAAACCGAAGTCTGGGAACCACCATATGAAAGTGTTTGAAGAGACCTGGGAAACACCCAATTCCAGTTTGCTTAAGACCCAGTTTTAGAAAGGGATAATTGACATGGAAAGCTAATCAAGCATTTCCCCTAATGGACACGAAAAAACAAAAATCTGGTGCTTTTAAGATTTTATATACACATCACTGAGATTTCCAATGCACATTCCCATCTTAGAGACGCTAAGAAATCCTGTAGCAAGGAAAGACCAGTTTAATTCAGTTTAATCAGGAAAGAAATCTTTTTTTTTTTTTTTTTTGGCAGACAAATCTATTAGCACCCCCAACAAACAGTGGGAAATGCTAAACTAATCAAATGTACTGAAGTGTGTCTAAAACAGAACACATTACTAGTTGAGAGATGTGCCTTCGTGAAACCTGGAAGCTGGAAGACAGCACAGCAGTGTTTTCCATGAGACTTTTCCAAAAGAGAATACATAATCTGGTAGCTAAAAAGGTGTTTCCCACTTCAGTTTCTCTAATATCTGGGGGAGAAAGTATACACACATATTCATTTCTCAATATAAGTATGTCAATAACCACTTCTCAATATGGATGGTCAATTCAGTTTGATCAGAATGAGATACCCTGGACGGGGAAGACAACACTCTGGGCATCAAAAATATCCATCTTCTGCATGCTGAAGTAACAAATTAACACTTTTTAAAGTCACTAACAAATCTGGTTGATATAACTGAGTGGGACTGATAAATGATCCTTACAGACCAGCAAAAGTGGGGATCATATGCTGAAACGGGCCAACTCATGAGGAGTGCCTTCTAAATGTTTTGAAACCATGGTAAGACAACCCTCAGTGATCATTAAATCAATTTAGTGGGCTGGAATTAGCTTATTAGGGTTTTGTTCTGTACCATACAAAGTGGACTTAAAAGACTGTATCTGACTACATGCACTTATTATCAGAAAGTAAATACTTCTGCTTCAGCGTAAACATTCATATGGCTATGGGTCTCAATGCAAATTGAATTTTTTTATAGTAGAGCCAATCAAAAAGTTTAAAAGCCACTGTTCTAAGCTACCTAATTATCTAACTTCAGTTTATAAATAAGAACTTATTGGCATTAAAAGAACAGCAAGCCGGGCACGGTGGCTCAAGCCTGTAATCCCAGCACTTTGGGAGGCCGAGTCGGGTGGATCACGAGGTCAGGAGATCGAGACCATCCTGGCTAACACGGTGAAACCCCGTCTCTACTAAAAACTACAAAAAACTAGCCGGGCGAGGTGGCGGCGCCTGTAGTCCCAGGTACCCGGGAGGCTGAGGCAGGAGAAGGGCGTGAACCCGGGAGGTGGAGCTTGCAGTGAGCTGAGATCCGGCCATAGCACTCCAGCCTGGGTGACAGAGCGAGACTCCGTCTCAAAAAAAAAAAAAAAAAAAAAAAAAAAAAAAAAAAAGAAGAACAGCAATTATTTTCTGTAAGCAGAGGGGTAAAGGAAACAACGGCAACAAGAGGCAACAACAGATCACAAGCTTCGCTGCCCTGGGATCCTGGGTAGGAGCGCACGCCATCACCTGCTAGGTCTCTGACCTTATTAAGGCATTAAAGGGCATTATTTCTGCTCACCACTATACAGTCTGGTTTTTATAAAGGCACAAATGAATAACCAAAATGCACTTCTAAAGAAAAACAAAAATGTAAGAAGTCATACTGATAAACAAAAAACCAAGATTGAATAGCTGATACCCCAAACTCTGACAGGGCACTTCACAGAAAAACAAGCTCCTCTATGTCAACTGAAATGAAATTATGTAGTAACCAAAAACCAGCACTTACTCTCTCCAGTGTGAACAAGGTTGGATTCCAAGCAGGATTCAAGATCATTTCTTTTTTTTTCTTTTTTTTTTTTTTTTTTTGAGACAGAGTGTTGCTCTGTTGCCCAGGCTGGAGTGCAATGGCATGATCTCGGCTCACTGCAACCTCTGCGTCCCAGGTTCAAGCTATTTTCTTACCTCAGCCTCCCAAATGGCTGGGATTACAGGCGCAAACCACCATGCCCAGCTAATTTTTTGTATTTTTAGTAGAGACGAGGTTTCACCATGTTGGCCAGGCTAGTCTCAAACTCCTGACCTCAGGTGATCCACGTGCTTCGGCCTCCCAAAGTGCTGGGATTACAGGCATGAGCCACCGTGCCCGGCAGGATTCAAAATCATTTCTATCTTTACTGGTTATCACTTAGACGGTCTAGCTGACAGCTGCAAAGCATTCTCAATCAATGAGATAATTAAATGAAAGTCTTTGAACCTGCTTTTTATAAACTAAAAAGACCCACCCGTATTCAGTAAACATGTGTGCTATTGGCCCAGGTCGGCAAAAATTACACAATGAGTGTGACAATCTAGGGCTAAACGGCCTGCATATCACTTGAGAAAAGTGAGATAAGAAAAGTGAGAGACAAGCACAAGATAATTAGCCCGGTAGCACCCTCTCCCACCTCACACCTCCACCACACAGGGAGGCTGGGACACCGACTAAAAGCAATCCTAACTTCATCCCCCCACCTGAAGCCACCACCTCACTGACTCCAGGGAGTGCAAAAGAAATTCACAGACAGGAACAGGAACGCTCCCACCCCTCCTGCTGGATCTGTTTTTAAGTGTAAGCCTCTGCACCAAGCATTTCAGAAATATGGCACAAACCGGAATGTTTAGGAACTTCTACCAATGTACCACTCTGCTGACTGTAGCCCAAACACTATTTCAAATTTTGGAATCTGTGTACTTTCATAAAAAGTTTGTCTCCTCATATTCAAAATTAGAGATTTGACCCTTCTAATTCTAAAAATTCCACTAGGATAAGCCAACATGTATTCTAAGAAACACTAATCCTGTGAAATGCTCTGCGATGGTGCGAAAACCATTTTGGGTATTTTCAGAGTGCACACCCGCTGTAAAGTAGCCTGTTTTACTTTGCATAACCCTCCCTGTGCTGTCCAACAGAGTAGTCGCACGTGGCTACTGTGCACTTGCAATGAGACTAGTGCCACTCAAACTGAATTTTTAACCGTATTTTAATCAATTTAAATCTAAAAACTAACGCTTATTTCCATTGCTGGAAAACTTTTGTATGTTTGGAAAAACTTGGGTATGTGAATCTACTTTTCCATGAAAAAGTAGTAAGTTTTATGAAATCTAAAAGCAAATCAAGTATTTCCAATGAAAATTTTATGTTTGAACTAAAATCTGTTGTAGACCTAAGATACACACCAGGTTTCAAAGTCTTGGTACAAAAAAAAAATGTAAAACGTTGCATTAATATTTTAAAATCAATAGCATGTTGAGTTGACAATATTTTACATATATTTGGTTAAAGTCGATATTATTGAAATTAATTTCACTTATTTCTTTTTAATTTATTATTTTTTTTTTTTGTTTTTTTGAGATGGAGTCTTGTTCTGTCACCCAGGCTGGAGTTCAGAGGCACAATATCCGTTCACTGCCACCTCAGCATCCCAGGTTCAAGCGATTCTCCCACCTCAGCCTCCCAAGTAGCTGGGATTACAGGCACCCGCCACCACGCCTGGCTAATTTTTGTATTCTTAGTAGAGATGGGGTTTCACCATGTTGGCCAGGATGGTCTCGATCTCCTGACCTCATGATCTGCCTGCCTTGGCCTCCCAAAGTGCTGGGATTACAGGCATGAGCCACCGTGACCAGCCTGTTTTTACTTTTTAAATGTGACTCCTGGAAAATTTAAAATAACACACGTAGCTTGCATTCTGTTTCTACTGGGTGGTGCTGGTGTCATCAAATGATTCCCAAACCAACACTGGAACCACCTCCCAACATCAGGTTCGGGAATGTTGCCATAACCAAATACTTTTCTTTCTGTGCAGCATTTGAACTGCTGATCACACCTGTGATGGAACAGTCCTTCCCTCATCTTCAGTGATGAGGAATGACTGTCCTACAGAGCCACCGTTCTTTTTATCCTTTCCCAGGTCCTCTTTCTCTTCCTGTCCCCAAGGTCTCATTCTCAGTTCTCTTTTCTATTCTTTACACTCCCATGGTGACCTCATCCTCTCCCTTAGCTTCGACTATCACTTCCACGTGGAAGCCTTCCAAGTCTTTATCTCCACTTCTGACCTCCTTCTCAAGCTGCAGATCCACATTGCCAGCTGCCTGCTAACCAGTTCCATTGCCAAGTCCCACCAAATTCTCCAATTCAGTAAGTCTGACCTGGAATGCATCATCTTCCTTTTTGTTGAAGATTCTCATCATTCACCTTAAAAACCTGGTCCCTAGTCCCATGGCTATAGCCTTTAGCAGGACCTTTCATAATAGTCCTTTTATCCCCTAACTGACCTGCCTGCCTCTCAATTCTTCCTTTAATTGGTGCCCCCCCCCCCCCCAAGTCCTCCTCTGCACCATTGCCATTATCAGTATTCTCACTGGACTGCCATCAGATTTTCAACAGGTCCCCAACGTCTACCACGGCAACAGAAACCACTCAGCAGGCACTCAGCTCCTCTACACATGTGCAACCTCCCCTCAATCCTCCCTGGACACACCTAGCCCTCCTCCACCTTCCTCTAGCTAATACAGCCTGCCCTGAGTCTACTCATCACCATTCTGCCCAATCTGTAGGGTTCCACTCAAATACAAAGTCCTTAAGAAAGCTTTCTCTGATCAACACAGTTAAAATCAGTGTCTCTCCTCCCTCAAACTCCTTTGGTACTTCTAATAATCACTATGGTAATGAGAGTATATGGCCTTATCTTTATAAAATAGTATCCCCTTAATAGCACTGAACAGCACCTTGCACTGCATAGTACAGGTATGCCATCTTTGGACATCTTAACAAAGAAATCAACTTCAAAAGGAAAATCTTGCCAGGCGCGGTGGCTCACACCTGTAATCCCAGCACTTTGGGAGTCCAAGGTGGGCGGATCACAAAGTAAATAGATCGAGACCATTTTGGCCAACATGGTGAAACCCCGTCTCTAATAAAATACAAAAATCAGCTGGGCGTGGTGACGCATGCCTGTAATCCCAGCTACTCGGGAGGCTGAGGCAGGAGAATCGCTTGAACCGGGGAGGCGGAGGTTGCAGTGAGCCAAGATTGTGCCACTGCACTCCAGCCTGTCAATGGAGCAAGACTCTGTCTCAAAAAAAAAAAAAAAAAAAAAAAATTTGGTAAATTTCAAACTACGGATGACTCTTAAGTCTTTTGTCTCCAGACTGGACCTGTAATTACTCCAGCCTTTCACCTGGATATCTCAGGATTCAATGATTCCAAAACTGAATTCATAATCTCAACCCCACACCTGTCCCTCATCTAAATGCACCCTAACTCAATGAATGGTGGCCCCATTCCCGCAAGAAGCCCAGCCAGAGACATAGGTGTTATTTTACATTTCTCCAACCCCGCCTTCTCATACCCAATGACCAACTCCTCCAAAATCTTCCTAAATGCCTCTGGAATTCATTCATTTGTCCCCAACTCTGTTGTCAGTTCAGGCCACTATTACCTGAGATTACTACAATATCATCTGGTCTTACGTGCAACGTCCCAGCCAGTTTCCACAACACACCAGAATCATCTTTCAAAAATCCAATCTGAACAAGTGACTTTCCCACTTAAAACCCTTCAACTGTTCTGAGGAAAAAGACTTTCAAACATGGCTTATACACTCTTCTGCATGTGGTTAAGGCTTAGTTTTCAGCTTACCTCCTATTTCTCAGATTATTTCTTCCCTTAAGCACACGACACTCCAACCATGTCAAAGTACTCTCTATGCTGTTCCCCAAATATGCCAATGTCCACTAGTGCCCCATGGTCTTTGCAGAAGCTGTTATCTCTGTAGGTGTCCATCCTTTGTAACCCCCCAACACCCTGAGCACCAGCCAGCCCCTTGCATCTATTGTCTTACTGCAGCAGTTGTGTCTGGAGAAAATCTTCACACTACTGCTAGGCTTGTACTTGTACTTATCAACACCTGGCATGTAAAAGGCACTCAGTAATTATTTGCAGAATGAATGAGTAAACAGATCATTTTCTAGGTTTTTTAAAAAACAAATTCCAAAGTCAATGAATGAAAGCCATTTTTCTGTCACCTATATTAATTCAACAGCATTGTATAAAGTGGGCAGTGGACCTAAATTTTTATTTTACCTATTGAGTAAAAACTGGTGGCTGGGTACCATGGCTCACGCCTGTAAACCCAGCACTTTGGGAGGTCGAGGCAGGCGAATCACGAGGTCAGGAGTTCAAGATCAGCCTGGCCAACATGCTGAAACACTGTATCTACTAAAATATACAAAAAATTAGCCGGGTATAGTGGTGGGCACCTGTAATCCCAGCTACTCGGGAGACTGAGGCAGAAGAATCCCCTGAACCCAGAAGGCGGAGACTGCAGTGAGCCAAGATCGCACCACTGCACTCCAGCCTGGGCGACAGAGTGACTCCATCTCATATTTAAAAAAAAAAAACAAACTAGTAATACAAATCAACAGAATTTACATGTGTGGGCTCAGAATAATCACGATGAGGGAGAAAACGCTGTATTCAATGTTCTCCTTTGCCTAGTAAACTCTAAGACCTATTCACTTGAAATTGCTGAGAACTTTCTGATGCAAGGCACAGAATGTATGAAAAACAGCCAAGTAAACGTGGATACAACACAGAGGCACAGCCTGCAGGAAACTGGAGAGTATGAAGAGACGACATCAGACCACAGGAATGTAGGGACTTGAATAAAAAGAAAAGGCTCCGCGCTGCTCCTGTCCTTGTGCAGGCCAAAGCTCTGTGCAATCCCCGTGCAGGCTTCATGATCTTGGTAGCCATGAGAAAGAACAGAGCCATTCTGTGGGGCCATAAAAGCCTTTCTGGTTCATTCAACAAAGGGAGATACAGCAAAGGGGAAGGAAACACTTACTAAGCAACAAGACTAGGTGCCCAGCCCTCACATAGAGCATTTCCTTTATGCTTCGCAACAATGTTATTATCCCCATTTTGCTGGTGAGGAAATGAGCCGCCCTCACACAGCCAGTCCTGGTGACCTTATACTCACACATTTTCACTCAACATCTACTCCTGCCAAGCCCAGTTCTAGATGTTGGGGATACAACAGTGAGGAAAACAGGTAAGGTCTCTGCTCTCAGGAAACCGGATAGTATTGTGGAGAGAGACGTACCATACACAAATAATTTCAGATGGTGATACAGTTTAGTAGCACTAAAAAAGTAAAACTGAAGGATGTGATAAAATAACCAGGAAGGCAATTCTAGGTTGCAAAGTTCTCAGAGATAATTCAAAAGATAATTTTGAAGAGAGTGCGCAGAGCTAAAGACAATGTTTAATAAAGTGACTATCAAGTCAAACTTTCAATGGAAGTCTCTAAAACTACCAGAAGCAAAAAATTAACTAATTCCCTGATTATCAGAAAAAATAACTAAGGAGTTATCTCAGTCATAACCTAAAGCAGTAAGTTATATAGTTAGTCACCAGATGGCAAAAATTTCCACATGAACCAAACTATTGAAGGCAATGGGCCAACCAAATGAATTCTTAGATGCCCCAGCACCTACATCAGTGCATAATAAATTATTGCTGAATAAATATATGACGGAAAGAAGAAAACAATGTTAAGATGTCACTGCTATGAGTTAAATAAATCCCTTTTCTGGCCAAGTGGGTTCAATTCACTCCACCCTACCCCCGACACCAGTCTTAATCACAAGAGGCAGGTGAGGAAAGTGGGATTAGAGTAAATCCACGAACAATACTTACAGAGAAACAATTAGCATATGCTGTCCCTCTCCACAGCCACCAGACAGAAACAAGTTCCACTTAAAGAAGTCTAATATCCAAATAACTAAAAATTATTAAACGGGGCAATTATTTGGCTTTTTTTTCTTTTTTCTTTTTTTTTTTTTGAGATGGAGTCTGCCTCTATTGCCCAGGATGGAGTGCAGTGGCACAATGTCAGCTCTGTGCAACCTCCGACTCCTGGCTTCAGACGATTCTCCTGCCTCAGCCTCCTGAGCAGCTGGGACTACAGGCACACGCCACCACCCCTGGCTAGTTTTTTTGTATTTTTAGTAGAGACAGGCTTTCACCATATTATCCAGGCTGGTCTTGAACTCCAGACCTCGTGATCCGCCCACCTCGACCTCCCAAAGTGCTGGGATTACAGGCATGAGCCACTGTGCCTGGCCAGCTTTTTTTTTTTTTTTTTTTCAGACAGGGTCTCGCTGTTTCCTAGGGTGGAACGCAGTGGCGCGATCTTAGCTCACTGCAGTGTGGACTTGACCGGCTCAAGCTATCCTTTCACCTCTCAGCCTCCTGAGCAGTTGAGACGACAGGTGTGAGCCACCATGCCCAGCTAATTTTTTAAAACATTTCTTGTAGGGACAGGGTTTTGCCATGTTGCCCAGGCTGGTCTTAAACTCCTGAGCTCAAGCAATCAACCTGCCTTGGACTCCCAAAGTGCTGGAATTACAGGCATGAGCCACCACAACTGGCCTATTTGGCTTCTTTAAAAAAATTTTTAAATAAGGACTCTCCTAATGCAGATACTCAGGATACTTCTGTAACCAGGAACTTGCTCTGAATATTGCACGTAAACTGCCAAGTTGTGACGCTCTGTTTACCAATAATGCTGACCTGGTACTCCTTGAGGAAGGGGACAAAGTACATTCATCTATCTGCATTGCCTCAGGGCCGTGTCCAACTTAAACTGCAGATGATCAATGATTATATGATCTGAGTTATAAAAACTAAAATCCCCCCAAACTTTTCAGTCATGGAGCAGTTGGGCAGGGTGAGGACCACCCTAATTCCTCAGGGTGGTCCTCAAGAGCCGGAGCTGCTCAGTCTGCTCTGCAGAACCTGAAGGTCTCATCATCGCACAACACTCTTACAGTGTCTCTTGTAGAGCTGAAGGGCTGGAGAAGCCTTAGAAGTTTCTGCTTCCATGTTCGGAAGTTTATTTTTAAAGGACCATCCGAGTGGCCATACAGAATAACAAATGGCCATTCACAGCTGAAGAGCAGAGCTGAGTTTGCACCATATATCAAAGATGCCAAAGCTTCCTTTCAGGGAACCAGATGGAAAGACTGAAAAGCACTTTAAAATTGAGATACTACTTCTGATGAACACTACCAATTTTTGTGATGTTTCAGTCATGAATCTGTGACATTTTTTTCTGAGACAGAGTAGTGTTATGATATTATCACTAGTTGATCCAGCATTAGGACATATGGATTGGTTGGGGGGTGGGGAGGTTAATAGGGATTATATTCACTTTCTCCAATAAGAAACTTCCTCTGCATACGCCATCTCATTTTAAAAAAGTAAAACCACAACGTGCAAGTTCCAATACCCCTGAATATTGCTCTTCATAACATCGGCCACATCTTTAAAGTTTTTAAAGCTTCAATTCACAATACTCACAGAAAGAAAACTTCAACAGAAGGCACAAATTAAATACTATCCATCTGCACACTTAATTGATTACCCATTTTCATTTCCTTCTGGATGACCATCATGTTGGTGAGCCAGAAGGATTGGTTCTGCAGGATCTGAGATCCAAAATGGCAGTCGAGCTATCGACTCACCAGAGCCATAATGCTTCCCATACGTGAAGCCAGGTCTTATTTATTTCACCTTTTAATCATCTGGGGGAAAAGAAAATTTACAAAAAACATTTCAAAGAATCAAATAGCATTCATTCTATCATTCTCTGTTCTGCCTAAGAGAGCAGGTATCCTGCTCTGGTTCCTCCTCTCTGCAAACTGAATTAACCTGCCATTCATATGTTTACACAGTCCACACAAACTAGCTAATGGCAAAACATGCAAACCCCAGGTTTTTCTCTCCTCTTCAGTAAGACCAACTTTAGGAAATAGGTGTAAAATGAATCATCTAACAAGCAAAGCCCCCCAAAAGTGCTTTCATTTTCAGAAAAACAACAACAAAAATCAGAGCTCTGATTTTCCTTTAGGTCCACCACAATGCAACACTTCCTATCACTAAGGTAATTTCTCTATCTTTTCCCTTTAAATTCAAGCCGTTAAAAAATTTAGAGACAACTTTGCTCCAGACTACCTCTTTAATGTAATGTTTCCAATCCTTCTTATACAAAAGCTGAGTTTATATCATCAAAAAATTTACAGTGAACCTAAACAGTCACTTCTGTATTTATTACCATTACTAACATAACAACATTAATTTTTTAAAATAATAAAATCCTTGCTTGTTAGAGACAGAGGGCTTTAATTATCTTATGTATTCAAATAGAAAGTCTTTTTGTTAAATTAGCGTGAAAGTCCCTTCATCTACACACAATTGGCCCAAAGAAACAGCCCATTTTCAGCACAAGAGGCCAATCCATTTTAAGAGTGAATAAAGCTTTTGAAAGCACCACACACCCTCTTCCAGACTGTCAAATTTTCAAAATGGTCCAGCATTTTTTCCACTTTATCTTTTTTAACACTTTCAGGCCCAGTAAGCATCTCATAATTAGATTAATTAAAAAGGAAACAACAAAAAACACTGCTCCCTTCTGATCAAAATTATTCCATTTATGCTTAATTAGCTTTAATCCACGTCTACATATTTAATGATGGGGATATGACAATTCAACCTATTTGCATATTTTAAATGCCTTTTCTAAACTATACTTTGTAACAGATTTAGAAGAACAGTCTCTTTTTCATGCCAATATGCCACAGCATAAATCAGGAGGATACAAATTAGGAAAAAAAGAGAAAAGAAAACAAGGCCTCTCAGAGCCAGGGATGTGCTCAGGGGGGTGGAGTAATTTACCCAGGGGTGGGGGCAATTTACCCGCCACATCACAAACTACAATCCTTTCAGCCCACCAGACCGAGAAGCATTACATCACACTCTCACAATGATAGGGGGAGGAGGCTCTGAGAAAGCAAGTTTTCAGCTTTCTTTCCTCCCTGCTCTCAGGCTTCTAGAATCCTGCATTAGGAGTAATGGAATTTAACTTCAGGCACTGCACAGCTTCAGGGGTTACTAACAATCACATAGACTGCTACTTATACATGTGACCCTAAATGACCACTTCGCAGTGGATACATGGCCGAAACAGGCAACCACACACCCACACGATGAATTTATGCTGAAAAGCCCAGTTATGCATCTGTGTAAAATTAAACAAAAATTTTATTTCGTGAGGAATGAAGAAGGCTAATACACAGGGAGAACTGACAAATAATTTCTAATCGCGGTGAATAGCTGTTCATATCTTTAAAACACCATGTTTACAACATAGTCCTACCCTTTGGTTGAATCCACGATCAAAATAAAAGCGCATCTGGCTGCACATTTGAGAACACACACAGAGACCCAGTGCAAACGAGCGCGCGCAGAAAGGAGAGGGTGAGCCACATATTGCTTGGGAGGTTTTCAAGCAGGGGAATCTACAAACCCCAAACCTCCTGGTGTTCACCCGCCCCCAACCTGATGTTTAAAATGTATCAGGTCTTACTTTAGGTTTTACATCTCTCTAGGAAGGAGGGCCCAGTTTAAAAAATAAAAAGAGAGAAAAAGGCTTTCCCGTTCTAGGGCTTGCCCTCCCAGATCCTTTGTCGGCCTTAGCAGCCGAAAGAATGCAAACCCATTTATATTTATGCAAATTTTTGCAGCAGATTTAAGGGGGGAGGGGGGAGGTCTGTGTTTTTTAAAAACCTCTTTCTAAATAGCAAATTTCCAATAACTCGCAGCTTCATTTATTGCAAGATAGAAACGATGATGAAAATCTGCATATACATTAAAAGTGCAATTAAATCACTTCAAAATCTAAATATTTTAACACGTCTTTTCCATTTCTAAAATGCCGAACCAAAAGTACATCACGGGTCTGATTTACACAGATCCACGAAATGTCTGAAGCCAGTCTCCATGCTAGACAAATGTCGATTTGCAACACCACCAGTGAAAACGGTTAGACAAGATCCATATAAATCAATTGGTTTAAAAAAATTGAAAATATTTACCAACCTCATAAAGTGCAGCAGTGCTTAAATCCAGCAAATTGAGGCATACAAGGTAGAAATGGAAATGAAAAAAGGTCCAAAAAATGAATTCTTTTTGTCTATCTGTTTTTTTGTATTTTAAATATTCAGAAACCAGCAGAGACTCTGTCGGCCATTTTGGCTTGAACTAACTCTCTCTCACACACTCTCCCTCTTGCTCTCTCTCTCCCCCTCTGTCTCTAAAGGAAGCAGCTTTTTGTGACCTTCAAATAGAGGCAGATCATGTGACTTCGGGTAGGTTTGTCAATCAGGAAAGGGGAGGGAGCTGGAGCTGAGACTGCCTTAAAGGGGAAGCAGCCCTTTTCCACTCACTTTCATTTGTGAAATGCTGTTATCTCATACTCTCCGCCTACAGACACTGCATGTGAAAGTGGCAACAGCATAAGGGTAACAGATGAACAAAACAGAAAAACCTTTATTGGTTTATAGAAATATGCTCAGTTGCTAACGATTCTTACAGCTCCTGGATTTTCTCCTGGCTCTCTTGCTAGTTATTCTCTAGATGTTTGGGCAAGCACAGGCTGGCAAACTGCTCTGTACAAGGGGCTGAAACACAGCTCTACCAAACAAGAGGCTTCAGTTTTGAAAGACTGAGGTGAAATATAGGGCACGACTGATCTCTAAGAAGCTCCTAAAATGCACAGAAAAAGACTGAAAGAAACGCACGAAAGTATAAACTGAACTGCAATTCAGAAAGGTTAAGTGACTTATCCCAAATTGCACAGCTAAACAGCTGCAGAAGAGGGACTGGTTTCCCAATTCTGAACTCTACACTTACTATTTTGCCTGTATGTGTATTCAGTACCTCCTCCCCCAAACCCAAATAAAAACTATGCTTCAACATTGCAAACGGAGTTTCTCTGGGCTAGGGCAGGTCTGAGTCATCTTTAATCCCCTCCCCCACCGCAGGAGGTAGCTCTGCAGCTGAGGGAGACTAGGCATTAAATTAAAACCTACCTGGTTTCCACCACTCCTAATCCCTTCTCCTTCACATATACATCTCCATTCCTACCCACCTAAGAAACCCAAGCTCGGTTTGCATCTCTAACCCTGTGGCTCACAGGCTGTGTAACTTCAGTGCTAACAGCAAGTAAGTAAGCCCCTTACCCACCCTCCCACCCTGCCTGGCCTCAGTTTGCTCATTTGTGAGCGGGCGGAGACTGGGCTTTGCTAGACGGTATCTTTGGTTTCTTTCACCTCCGAAACTCTGCACTTGGCTGCTTTCTTTGAATAGTTCCGTTCATTTTTTCCTAGCCATCTCAAAAGTTCGCATCCGCGCTGGGAAGGCTTATTGACCTTCGCAGTCCAGACCAGGCCCTCCTGTTAACACTCCCATAATATCTTTTACTACTTCTTTAGAGCAATGGTCATAATTGCAATTTAGTATTTACGAACGAATGTGTTTAACATTAGTCTTCCCCAGCAGACTGTAAACTGTATAAGCAAAAATACCACGTCTTCATTGCTCTGTGAGGCTCCACACCAAACCTCACGTAGGAGCTAAATAAATGAGTAAATCTATGACTTGGACCATATTCAGAAGGGCTGGGCTGAGGAGGAGGAAACCTGCCACCTGAATATAAACAATTTAGGGGAATGAGGGTCACATAGTTCCCAGAAACTCACATTCATCTATGTTTTAAGGACAGCTTCAGGAAAGAAAGTAACTAAAATGGTAAAAAGCGCATGAGAGTGTCCTGTGACTATCGACTCCACCTATCTCTATAAACCAGAAAAGGGAGGATTCCCCAGTGTGCTTCTCCCATAAACTAGGCTGCCATGCCAGCCAGCAGACAACTGACAGATTCTAGAAACCCGGCTTTCCTTGAAAAGGAACCTATGAATGCCTGTAAAATCCCATACACTTGTTGTCATCCTGGCTTCTGGGTCTTTATACAGTCGCCTGCCTTTGCTTTTTCCACTCAGATATGAGGACAGGAAAAGAGCTGTTTCAGGGCAGGCAAAGGCCAATGCCTGGACAATCTGGCAGCCTGAATAGCTGTGGCTTAACAAGCTTCCACTGTCTTTGCGTGGCACTGAGTGGAATAGCCAAGCCCTGCACTTACAACTGAGATGCAGGAAAAAGCAGGAAACTCCTAGAATGGAAATTCTGATTATTTAGTCTATTTTTATCCTTCCAATACCTTCCAGATGAGTTACTGCAAGTTGTAGCAGGCTCGATTTGTAAAAATGTATGGAGACTGAACATCCACCTTGTTTTAATTTGTGATGGACATGCTTTCTTTATGAAACTGAACTTTGCTAAGTTCCATTCCCCAGTGTAGAATATTATTGTATACAAATGTGTTGCCTTGTGTTAAACAGCAAACTGTATGAAAAGTTTGGAAACAGAACAAACATATTTTAAATATAATATTGGTTCTAATTTCAAATAATATGCTGAATATATATATTCATATAATATATATATATATTTTTTTCAGACACAGTCTTGCTCTGTCGCCCAGGCTGGAGTGCAGTGGCATAATACCAGCTCACAGCAACCTCCACCTCCTGAGTTCATGCAATTCTCCTGCCTCAGCCTCCTGAGCAGCTGGGATTACAGGTGTTAGCCACCATGCCCAGCTAATTTTTGTATTTTTAATAGAGACAGGGTTTCACCATGTTGGCCAGGCTGGTCTTGAACTCCTGACCTCGTGATCCGCTCGCGTCGGCCTCCCAAAGTGCTGGGATTACAGGCGTGAGCCACTGCACCCAGCCACTGAATACTTTTTCCTTAACCTCCAGATCATCTTTTCTATGCAATACCTCTAAATTCAGTGTAGTTAGTCTAATCGTTTATCTAAAAGAAACAAGTGCAAGGCCGGGTGCGGTGGCTCCAGCCTGTAATCCCAGCACTTTAGGAGCCCAAGACGGGCGGATCACGAGGTCAGGAGATCAAGACCATCCTGGCTAACACGGTGAAACCCCGTCTCTACTAAAAAAAATACAAAAAACTAGCCCAGCGTGGTGGTGGGCGCCTGTAGTCCCAGCTACTCAGAAGGCTGAGGCAGGAGAATAGCGGGAACCCGGGAGGTGGAGCTTGCAGTGAGCTGAGATCCGGCCACTGCACTCCAGCCCGGGAGACAGAGCGAGACTCCATCTCAAAAAAAATAAAATAAAAGAACCAAGTGCAATAAATACATTATTTCTCCCTTGTGTTTCCAGGCATAATAGATTCTGTGATAGATTTATTATACTTTTTTCATATTAACAATTAGACAATGTTTTAAAATTATACTATTATGAGGTAAGGATACAAAGTAATAAAAATTATTATTGATATTTTTATTTATTTATTTATTTTTGAGAGGGAGTCTCGCTCTGTCGCCCAGGCTGGAGTGCAGCCAAAGTTAGAGGACTGCTTGAGCCCAAGAGTTTGAGACCGGGCAACAAACATAGTGAGATCTTGCCTCTACAAAAAAATTTTAAAAATTAGCCAGGCTTGGTGGGGTATGCCTGTGGTCCTAGCTACTCTGGAGGCTGAGGTGGGAGGATCACTTGAGCCTGGGAAGTCAAAGCTGCAGTGAGCTGAGATCACACCATTGTACTCCAGCCTTGGCGACAGATTAAAAAATATATATAATATGATATATGTATGTATCATATATATGATATATATACACGTTTTGTTTTTGGGCACAGACATAAAGTAAGAGCCAAAAAAAAAAAAAAAGTAAACTGAATAAAACCCAAAACTGTATTTTGTTTTTTTTGTTTTTTTTGTTTTTTTTTTTGAGACGGAGTCTCCCTCTGTCACCCAGGCTGGAGTACACTGGCGCGATCTCGGCTCACTGCAAGCTCCGCTTCCCGGGTTTACGCCATTCTCCTGCCTCAGCCTCCCGAGTAACTGGGACTACAGGTGCCCGCCACCTCGCCCGGCTAGTTTTTTTGTATTTTTTTAGTAGAGATGGGGTTTCACCGTGTTAGCCAGGATGGTCTCGATCTCCTGACCTCGTGATCCCCCCATCTCAGCCTCCCAAAGTGCTGGGATTACAGGCTTGAGCCACCGCGCCCGGCTGTATTTTGTTTTAAACAATTAAATAAATGTAGATAATTCTGTCAAAAATCTGATCAATTAAAAGAGAGAAGTCACAAACATTAGGGCTGAGAAGAGGATATCATAACTGCAGATTTAGAGAAAGTCTTTTAAATCATGCTAGAATTATATGTAACTTTACATAAATAAACTTGAAGATTAAATAAGATGGATGACAGTCAAAGAAAACAGAAGTTACCAAAATCAACTCAAGAAAAATTAGGGGAACAACAACCCATAGCAGAAATCTCTAAGATCTTCAAAGAATGAGCCACTAAAACAACAGCATGCCCAATTTTCTAGGTGAATGCCATCTAACTCTTATTGAACAAATAATTTCCATGTTATCCCTACTGTTCCAGGAGGTATAAGGATAAAAGGAAAAGCTTCCTACTTTCTTCCATGAGGCTAACATATTCCTGATATGCATTTGGACTAAGATGGTACAAAAAATAAAACTAAACTAATGTTCACTGGTGAAGACAGATGTAAAAATACTAAGTAAAATATTTTTCAGATAGAACTGAGTAGTTTTAAGAGAGTAATTCATTATGACCATGTAGGCTTTACACCAACACTACTACACCAACAATACAAGGATGGTTAAATTACAACCACACAAGGACAGTTAAACTAGCTATTAACATTAATCTTCATTTGTTCAATAAATATGTACTAAGTACTTCCCCATCAGACTCTGTGCTAAGTGCTAGGGATGCAGCAGTAAAGCAAAAGGTTCTCGTCTATATGGAGCTGACATCCTCACAGGAGAAGGAACTCAGTGAGAAGAGAATAAGCAGTTTGATAGGATATAGAATAACTGAGAGAGGCTCACTTTAGATAAGGTGCACAGGGAAAGCTTTTCTCAGGAGCGACATTTAAGCTGAGTTGAAAAGCAAATGTTTAGGCTGGGCGCGGTGGCTCACGCCTGTAATCCCAGAACTTTGGGAGGCCAAGACAGGCGGACCTCTTGAGGTCAGGAATTCGAGGCCAGCCTGGCCAATATGGTGAAACCCCATCTCTACTAAAAATTAAAAAAAAAAAAAAAAAATTAGCCAGGCATGGTGGCACGCCTGTAATCCCAGCTACTCGGAAGGCTGAGGTGCGAGAATCACCTGAACCCCAGAGGCGAGAATCACCTGAACCCAGGAGGCAGAGGTTGCAGTGAGCTGAGATCGCACTACTGCACTCCAGCCTGGGTAACAGAGAGAGACTCCATCTAAAAAAGAAAAGAAAATGTTTGAGTGGTCAATGAACAAGAGAAATGATCAGGAGGCTAGGACCTGTGAGCAGGGGATAGAGTCATGAAATGAATCTCAAGAGGTAGGAAGAGCTAGATCATACTGAGTCCTTCAGTCCACAGTAAAGATTTCACTTTTGGAATAGTGGAAAGTCACAGAAGAGCTTTCAGCAGGTCAACGAACAGCACCATTTTATCCATTAGTTGCTTTCCACTGAATGCCTAGGGTCTATAAGCTTTTCAGAGACTTAGAAAAATGTTTGAGATCTAAAAAAAAAATACAAGTTCAAAGTACAAACAAAAAATTGTAACAAAAAAATTAATAAATGCTTAGATGTCCTTTAAATATAACCACTCAGCAGTCCCATTCATTGTTAAATTTAGCATTTATGGCCGGGCGCGGTGGCTCACGCCTGTAATCCCAGCATTTGGGAGGCCGAGGCAGACAGATCACAAGGTCAGGAGATTGAGACCATGCTGGCTAACACGGTGAAACCCCGTCTCTACTAAAAATACAATACATTAGCCGGGAATGGTGGTATGCACCTACAATCTCAGCTACTCGGGAGGCTGAGGCAGGAGAATCGCTTGAATCGCGAAGCGGAGATTGCAGTGAGCCGAGATCGCGCCACTGCACTCCAGCCTGGGCGACAGAGCGAGACTCCATCTCAAAAAAAAAAAAAAAAAAAAATTAGCATTTATAAAATGTTCATCACATTCGAAAACAATTCTCACTTTGCAAAAATTCCTATACATACATATATATAAACATACACATAGGTGTATATGTATATATACATATACAGGTACATATATAGGTACATATACATATATAGGTGTATATATACAACTATATATTTTTGTTTATATATGTATGTTTATATGTATGTATGTTTATATATGTATGTATGTTTATATATGTATGTATGTTTATGTATGTATAGGAATATATATATATATTTTTTTTCCCCCCTTGAGACAGGGTCTCGCCCTGTTGCCCAGGCTAGAATGCAGTAACACAAACATGGCTCATCACAGCTTCAACCTTTTGGGCTCAAGTGATTCTCCTGCCTCAGCCTCCCAAGTAGCTGAGACCAGAGGTGTGTGCCACCATGCACAGCTACTTTTTCAATTTTTTGTAGACGGGGTTTCACCATGTTGCTCAGGCTGATCTCCAACTCCTGGGCTCAAGCAATCATCCTGCCTTGAACTCCCAAAGTGCTGGGATTATAGGCCTAAGTCACCATGACCAGCCCCTAAATATGTTACCTGTTAAGAAGTCTGAGATTTTTTTTTTTTTCTTGAGACAGAGTCTCGCTCTGTCACCCAGGCTGGAGTACAGTGATGCCATCTCTGCTCACTGCAGGCTCCGCCTCCCGGGTTCACGCCATTCTCCTGCCTCAGCCTCCCAAGTAGCTGGGACTACAGGCGCCCACAACCACGCCCAGCTAATTTTTTGTATTTTTAGTAGAGATGGGGTTTCACTGTGTTAGCCAGGATGGTCTCGATCTCCTGACCTCATGATCTGCCCGCCTTGGCCTCCCAAAGTGCTAGGATTACAGGCATGAGCCACTGCGCCCAGCCTAGAAGTCTGAGATACTTATGAATTAAATTAGTTACTTATAGTCAAAGAATTTCAGAAGCAGAATTATGAAAAATTCTTTTAAAATGTGACAGCAAAAATAGATAAATCCACACATTTAATATGGAATATGTCTACATATTTAATACAGTATGTGAGTACCTTTTAATTTTTCCTATAAACATGGGATGAAGCCTTCAAAACCTCCTAACATGAGTATGCCAAGGATGCTTGGAGGTCTTAAAACCACTTTGGTAGAGACACAATCAGATTTGTGTTTCTAGAAGCTCTTCCTGGTATCTGTATGGAGAATACACTACTAAGGATCAAGAGAAGCAGGAAGAAAAGTCGGAAAGCCACCGTGATCATCTAGGTGAGAGAGGGTGGGTAGAGCCAGCTGGGCGGTGGAGGTGGAGAAAAGTATGTAAGTACCCAGTATATTTTGAAGGTAGAAGTGATTCTATTGTAAGATAATTGGTACTTGTTAAGTATGTAATCTTGTGACCATGAACTATCGTAAGGACAATCAATTCATTCAAAAATAAGACTCCAGGCCGGGTGTGGTGGCTCACGCCTGTGATCCCCGCACTTTGGGAGGCCGAGGTGGGTGGATCATGAGGTCAGGAGATCGAGACCATCCTGGCTAACATGGTAAAACCTCATCTCTACTAAAAATACAAAAATTAGTTGGGTGTGGTGGTGCGTGCCTGTAATCCCAGCTACTCGGGAGGCTGAGGGAGGAGAATAGCTTGAACCTGGGAGGCAGACTGCAGTAACCCGAGATCGCGCCACTGCACTCCAGCCTGGCGACACAGCAAGACTCTGTCTCAAAGAAAAAAAAAAAAGAAGCCTCCAAACTCTGGACTCACCATTCATTCATGAAGTCAACAATCCTTATTTGTTGCACAACAATCCTTATTTGTATGATAGGACTAGACCCAGGGGCATACAAAAATGATTAATAACACTTCAAAGGACAGAGAGGCATTTTAATCTATAATTAAAATATAGCAAAGTATCATAATGAAAGTATACATAGAAATATAACATGGCTGTGCTGTAGCAATAAAAAGGGTAACTGCTAGGAGAATAAGAAAAGATTTCACAGGGGAGGAGGTGAGAGTTTGAACTGAGTCTCGAAGAATGAGTAGGAGTTTGCCATGTAGAGAACCTAGGAAAGGCAAAGGCTTTTCCAAGCTTGACCAACTTCAGTACTACCAAACCATGACAAGGAGGTAGGCCGACAAGAAAAAATGTCAATGGGAGAACTAAGCATTTCTGCTATTCTTACTCCCTACAAAGTCAGAAGATAGAAATAATAGCCAAAACTATGTTAGATCTCCAATGCAACCTAAATCCAACAATCTCTGGATTCAGTTACAAAATAGAATGTGAACATTCTATTTAAGTTAGAATGCTAGCAGGCCTTTTAGGGAACAGTTTTTCTCAAATTCCTTAGAATCGAACCTCAAAAGTTAAATCTGCATTTGGAGGAAGCCTTTCTTGACACTCCAGGCTGAGTCCAGTACCCCCCTCTGTGTTCCAAGGCACCTCGTACATACCTCCAAAGCAGCACCTTCATAGCCTATTATGGTTAACCACTTACTTGGCGTTTCCCCCTCTAAACAATGAACCTTAAGAGGGCAGGGTATGTAGCTTTTATTTCTGGGTCTAGCGCAGAAGAGAAATTCAATTAATATTGCTGAATGAATGAACAAATAAGCAAAGGAATGAATGGATGAATACTATGAGCCTAGGTACTTTTAGGCTGTAAAGGAAGATAACACGTATCCTACAGTTCAAAGATAAGACATATGCATGAGGCAGTCAACAAAAAAGTGTTAAGATAAAATTATTAACTGCATGGTTGTGCTCTAAGAGAGATGAGTTTGAAAATGGAGGCACTATGGCTTAGATCAGTTGGGTGTCAACAGATAGATAGGACCAGAATGGTTGAAACAGATTTGCTTTGCTCTGAAGCTAATTTAAGCTGCAGGCCCCTCAATTTCATGGGCCCCTCCTAAAGCTCTAGGAAGGAGCCTAACAAAGTGCCCAATTATCCCTTATTTTTTGGTTACTGTTTTTTGTTTTTGGAGACCAGGTCTCGCTCTGTTGTCTCGGCTAGAGGGCAGTGGCACAATCATGGCTCACTGCAGCCTCAAACTGCCAGGTTCAAGCAGTCCTCCTGTCTCAAACTCAACCTCCCAAGTAGCTAGGACTATAGGCATCCACCACCATGACGAGCTTTTTTTTTTTTTTTTTTTTTTTTTTTTTTTTGGTAGCAGTGGGGATCTCACCATGTTGCCCATGCTGGTCTCGAATTTTGGGCTCAAACAACCCTCCCACCTTGGCCTCCCAAAGTGCTGGGATTGAGCCATGGCACGTGGCCCAAAACTTTTTATTGTGGTAAAAAACAAAACAAAACATAAATTCGATCATCTTAACCATTTTTAAGTTTATAGTTCAGTGGCATTATGTATATTCACTCTGCTGTGCAACAGATCTCCAGAACTTTTTCATCTTGCAGATCTGAAATTCTGTACACATTAAACAACTTCATTTTTTCCCCTTCCCTCAGCCCCTGGCAACCACCATTCTACTTTCTGTCTCTAAACTGACTGCTTTAAGTACCTTGGATAAATGGAATTATATATTAATAGTATTTGTCCTTCCATACCAGCTTTCTTGCCAGTATGGTTCCCCTTGTGTCAGTGGACTTAAGAGTGACTTCAGTCATTCTGGAGAGCCCCTAAGGAGACCTTCAGTTGAGGATACCTTTGTTTTGGGTTCAATGGAATAAACTAAATGTATGTGGTTTTCATGAACCTGTGTATGGCTCAGATAATGTTAACCATCAATGTACAAAGAGCTGTTACTAGGTGAACTCACTCTGTATCACGACAGAAATAGGCAGGGCCAAATTATGTTGTGATATACATATGTCAATTCAAAAGCTATTTCAGATTAGCCAATGTACAAGAAACAGTGAAGCCCAGCAATTTCATAGTGCATATATAAAAGATACTCAATAGAGGTTTTCCCAAAATTGCTAACAATTTTTTTTTTTTTTGAGACAAAGTCTTACTCTGTTGCCCAGGCTGGAGTGTGGTGACACGACCACAGCTCACTGCATCCTCCACCTCCCTGGTTCAAGTGATTCTCCTGTCTTAGCCTCCTGAATAGCTGGGATTACAGATGTGTGCCACCACGCTCAGCGAATTTTTGGATTTTTAGTAGAGACAGGGTTTTATCATGTTGGCCAGGCTGGTCTCAAACTCCTGACCTTGTGATCTGCCCACTTCGGCCTCCCAGAGTGCTGAGATTACAGGCATGAGCCACCGTGCCCTGCCAACAATTTTACAAATTTATATGATGTTACCAGTAACAAGTTGTGAGGCTGAATGGAACTTATCTAATTAATCACAAAAAACACATTTTGGTGGGCCGGGCGCGGTGGCTCAAGCCTGTAATCCCAGCACTTTGGGAGGCCAAGACGGGCGGATCACGAGGTCAGGAGATCGAGACCATCCTGGCTAACACTGTGAAACCCCGTCTCTACTAAAAAATATAAAAAACTAGCCGGGCAAGGTGGCGGGCGCCTGTAGTCCCAGCTACTCGGGAGGCTGAGGCAGGAGAATGGCGTGAACCCGGGAGGCGGAGCTTGCAGTGAGCTGAGATCCGGCCACTACAGTCCAGCCCCGGCGACAGAGTGAGACTCCGTCTCAAAAAAAAAAAAAAAAACACACACACACACATTTTGGTAAACCATGCTATAGGAAGCACTGAATTATTTACCTATTCTCTTTTTAGAAAATATCACAGAATAGGGAGGGATGATCAAAAAGTATAGTACAGGCAAAAAATGTAGGTGAAAACGTTTCACAGCCATGTGTTAGGCAACCAATTAATACAAATATTACATTGTTTTTCTGAATTTTGTGGTATTTAATTTTTTTAAGTTGCCATTTTTGTGATTTATCTCCTCTTTGTAAATATTCACTTTTGAACCTAGTTTTGTCTTTGAAATTAATTTGCTTTTTCTTAAAGACTATTCCTACAAAAGTCAGATTTGCAGCTAGTCAGAAAGAAGGATTTCTTTGCCTGCCCAGAGACATGTAAGGCAGAAGGAAACCAGACGTGCATGGAAGACCTTCAGGAGAGCCCCTGGGAGGAGCACAAGTTCCTTTGAAAATATGCATAGACAGGCTAATAGCATCTTAGGGAGGCCCTTAGAAGCAAAGAAAAGGTTCAGGCTTGGTTGGAAAGGCATTTTCTGAAAGAAAAAAACAAAAACAAAAAACAATAACTGATAACTGGCTGATACAGTTTGGCTGTGTCCCCACCCAAATCTCATCGTGTAGTTCCCATAATCCCCATGTGTTGTGGGAGGGACCCAGTGGGAGGTAACTGAATCATGGGGGTGGTTACCCTCCTGCTGTTCTTGTGATAGTGAGTTCTCCCGAGATGTGATGGTTATAGAAGGGGCTTTTCCCCCATTGCTCAGCACTTCTCCTTTCTGCTGCCAAATGAAGGACATGTTTGCTTTCCCTTACTCCATGGCTGGAAGTTTCCTGAGGCCTCCCCAGCCATGTGGATGTGTGAGTCAATTAAACCTCTTTCCTTTATAAATTACCCAGTCTCAGGAAGTTCTTTATTTTATTTATTGATTGATTGATTTTTGAGACGGAGTCTTGCTCTGTCGCCCAGGCTGGAATGCAGTGGTGCGATCTTGGCTCACTGCAAGCTCTGCCTCCTGGGTTCACACCAGTCTCCTGCCTCAGCCTCCCGAGTAGCTGGGACTACAGGCGCCCGCCACTGTGCCCGGATAATTTTTTGTTTTTTAGTAGAGACGGGGTTTCACTGTGTTAGCCAGGATGGTCTCGATCTCCTGAACTAGTGATCCACCTGTCTCAGCCTCCCAAAGTGCTGGGATTACAGGCGTGAGCCACTGCACCCAGCCAGGAAGTTCTTTTTTTTTTTTTTTTTTGAGACGGAGTCTTGCTCTGTCGCCCAGGCTGGAGTGCAGTGGCCGGATCTCAGCTCACTGCAAGCTCCGCCTCCCGGGTTCACGCCATTCTCCTGCCTCAGCCTCCCGAGTAGCTGGGACTACAGGCGCCCGCCACCTCGCCCGGCTAGTTTTTTGTATTTTTTAGTAGAGACGGGGTTTCACCGTGTTAGCCAGGATGGTCTCGATCTCCTGACTTTGTGATCCGCCTGTCTCGGTCTCCCAAAGTGCTGGGATTACAGGCTTGAGCCACCATGCCCGGCAACATTTTTTTTTTTTTTTTTAAGGCAGAGTCTCAATCTGTTGCCCAGGCTGTACTGCAGTGCTGTGATCTTTGCTCACTGCAACCTCCGCCTCCCAGGTTGCAGTGAGCAAAGATCTAGCATAAAGAAATCCATCCTCACAGAGCCGAAGATCTAGCATAAAGCTTTAACCCGATCTTTTCTGCCTTGAACCTCCCCTCCCCTCTTATTTATGAAATAAAATACAATAAATAAAATAAAATTCTGAAACACATATCTATTAAAGTTACCCTTTTATTTTCTTTTCTCTTCCTTTTTTTTTTTTTTTTTTTTGAGACAGAGTTTCACTCTTATTGCCCAGGCTGGAGTGCAATGGCGCCATCTTGGCTCACCACAGCCTCTGCCTCCCGGGTTCCAGCGATTCTCCTGCCTCAGTCTCCTGAGTAGCTGGGATTACAGGCATGAGCCACCACGCCCAGCTAATTTTGTATTTTTAGTAGAGACAGGTTTCTCCACGTTGGCCAGGTCTCAAACTCCCGACCTCCGGTGATCCGCCCGCCTCGGCTTCCCAAAATGCTGGGATTACAGGCATGAGCCACTGTGCCTGGCCTTTTTTTTTGAAACAGGGTCTCATTCTGTCATCTATTAAAATTACCCTTTTTTTTTTTTGAGACAGAGTCTTGCTCTGCTGCCCAGGCTGGAGTGCAGTGGCCGGATCTCAGCTCACTGCAAGCTCCGCCTCCCGGGTTCACGCCATTCTCCTGTCTCAGCCTCCCGAGTAGCTGGGACTACAGGCGCCCGCCTCGTCGCCCGGTTGGTTTTTTTTTGTATTTTTTAGTAGAGACGGGGTTTCACCGTATTAGCCAGGATGGTCTCGATCTCCTGACCTCGTAATCCGCCCGTCTCGGCCTCCCAAAGTGCTGGGATTACAGGCTTGAGCCACCGCGCCCGGCTAAAATTACCCTTATTTTTTTTTTTTTGAGACAGGGTCTTGTTCTGTCACCCAGGGTGGAGCGCAGTGCTGCGATCTTGGCTCACTGCTACCACTACCTCTCAGGCTCAAGTGATCTTGAGGAGCTGGAACTACCGGCACACAACAACACACTCAGCTAATTTTTCCATTTTTTGTAGAGATGAGGTTTGGCGATGTTGTCCAGGCTGTTCTCTAATTCCCGAGCTCAAGCAATCCTCCCACCTCTTCGCTCCCAAAGTGCTGAGATTACAGGCGTGAGCCACCGCACCCGGCCTTGAAGTTACTCTTACTGTAATTAATCCATGGTCCAGGCATCCAAGAAAAATCTCACAAAATAGAATTAAGAATTTATTACAATTCTGAGACTTCTGGGGAAAAAAAGATGTTAGAAAATTTTTTTAAAGTAACTTCAATGCAAATTACAAAATTTATTAGCAACTGAAAGTTCCCCAAAGATCTAGCACAAAATGTTGATGGATTTACAAAAACTCCCAGCAGCAAAAATTCCATGAGTATAAACTATCATCTATTGAACCTCTTTGTGGCGTTTTCAAAATACCAATTAACTTGAAAAGAAAACTCATTTCCTCGTTCCCCCAAAAGCTGTTCAAGATTATATAGAAAAGTCAACTATTCTTCTGATGTCTAGCTTACTAGTGTGTAATAATGATCGAGTTTACAGAGTTCAACTTGCTACTTCTTAATAAATTAATTTCAACATGTACATATTGTAATGGTTTAAAGGGAGAAAAAACTGGAGAAAACCTTATGGTATAATACACAAAATTAAAACGTCAACAACAACTTTCCTATGGCCAAATACCAACATTCGTGTTCTGAAGACGATTATCTACAAAAATTCATGATTTTGGAAAAGTTTTATTTTTCCCTGTGTTTAGGAAATGCTACAGAGTTGCCCAACGTTTTTAAATAAACACCCAAAAGAATGGTTCCCAAAAAGTGTAGTGCCTAATTGGGTAGTTAAATATGAAACAAGAAATATACTAATAAAAGGAATCCTTACGGTGGAGATTTATCTTGTGCTACAAGTGCAACTTTTAAAAGTTTAAAAGATAGAGCTGTAAGTTAGGGAGTTGGAGTGGCAGCAGAAACAGAGATAAGGTGAGGACAAATTGTTAGGACTTAAGAAAGATCTACAATAAGTAAAATTCAGAAAAATTAAAAGGGCCTTTTATAACTAGACACTTAAATTGGGAAGAATGTAATTAGGAAGAAGAGAATTTAATCAAGATGACAGAGTTAAGAAACTTAAAAGCCAGGCGTGGTGGCTCACGCCTGTAATCCCAGCACTTTGGGAGGCTGAGGCAGGTGGATCACGAGGTCAGGAGATCAATACCACCCTGGCTAACACGGTGAAACCCCGTCTCTACTAAAAATGCAAACAATTAGCTGGGCATGGTGGCGGGTGCCTGTAGTCCCAGCTACTTGGGAGGCTGAGGCTGGAGAATGGCGTGAACCCGGGAGGCGGAGCTTGCAGTGAGCCGAGATCCGGCCACTGCACTGCAGCCTGGGTGACAGAGCAAGACTCCGTCTCAAAAAAAAAAAAAAAACTTAAAAAACAGCACCTGGAGCACAAAGGCACATCGAACCACACCACACTGGAGTATGGAGAGCGGTGCTAACTCCATAAATTACATTCTTCTTTCTCTCTGAATCATCGATATAAAACTGTCTTAAGGGCCGGGCGCGGTGGCTCACGCCTGTAATCCCAGCACTTTGGGAGGCCGAGACGGGCAGATCACTTGAGGTCAGGAGTTCAAGACCAGCTTGGCCAGCATGGTGAAACCCCATCTCTACTAAAAATACAAAAATTAGCCAGGCGTGGTGGCAGGCGCCTGTAGTCCCAGCTACTTGGGAGGCTGAGGCAGGAAAATCGCTTGAACCCGGGAAGGTAACAGTGAGCCGAGATCACACCACTGCACTCCAGCCTGGGCGACAGAGTGAGACTCCATCTCAAAAACAAAACAAAACAAAACAAAAAACAAACAAACAAAACTGTCTTCAATAATTCCATTTCCTTATAGGTCTCCTATGTAACCTCTGAAATAGTTCTCCCTTAGAGAGTAGAATAAAAAAAGATGGCACCCTAAGGAAGCAGAAATATAGAAATATAGGTATTGACACAATTTCTGTCAATTCTAAATATTCTATCAATAATCCCTAAAAAGCAGATACTGTCTATAAAATGAATCATGAAATACGTTTTTTGTTTTTTTTTTTTCTGAGACAGAGTCTCGCACTGTCACTAGGCTGGAGTGCAGTGGTACAATCTCAGTTCATGCAACCTCCTCCTCCTGGGTTCAAGCGATTCTCCTGCCTCAGCCTCTCAAGTAGCTGGAACTACAGGCGCGCACCACAACGCCCAGCTAATTTTTTTATTTTTAGTAGAGATGGGATTTCACCATGTTGGCCAGGATGATCTCAATCTCTTGACCTTGTGATCTGCCCGCCTCGGCCTCCCAAAGTGCTGGGATTACAGGTGTGAGCCACCACGCTCAGATGAAATAAGATTTTTTAAAACTTCTAATAAAGTTTTATTTAGCACAACATATACAAAAGATTGTCATTTCAACATAAAATCAATATAAAAGTTAATCATTTTGCAAGTATTTTTTGTGGTGAGGGGGAACTAAGTCTTTGAAATCCAGGCTGTAGTTTAAAAGTACATTTCAATTTCACTGTTAATTTTTAAACTGTCATTTAAAAAACCCATAAAAATGTATCATCTTAACCGTTTTTAAGCATACAGTCCAGCACTGTAAAGTATAATCACACTGCTGTGCAGCAGCTCTCCAGAAACTTCATCTTGCAAAATTGAAGCTCTATTCCCATTAAAATTACCTTCCTCCTACCTCAGTCTTTAGCAATCACCTTTCTACTTTGTTTCCATGATTTCAACTACTTTAGATACTTTATATGAGTAAAATCATACAGTATTTGTCCTTTTGTAATTGGCTTATTTTGTTTATGATGTCCTCAAGGTTCATCTATACTGCAACATACGGCAGAATTTTCTTTTTTGAGGCTGCATAATATTCCCTTGTATGTATATGCCAAATTTTGTTTATCCATTCATCTGTTGATAGATATCTGGGTTGCTCTCACCTCTTGACTATTCTGTGCAAATATCTCTTCAATATTCTGCTGTGAGAAATTTGTTTTTAAAAATGGCCTTTCATAAAATGAACCAAAAGAATGAAGAACATTCAATAAACAAAAATTTGCTAGAAAAATTCAGTAATTTTAGTACATTAAAGGTAAGTATCTTTTGAGAATTTGAGTCAATTTCTTTTTTTTTCTTTAAGAGGGAAGTCTCACTCTGTTGCCCAGGCTGGAGTGCAGTGGCATGATCTTGGCTCACTGCAAGCTCTGCCTCCTGGGTTCATGGCATTCTCCTGCCTCAGCCTCCCTAGTAGCTGGGACTACAGGCGCCCGCCACCATGCCTGGCTACTTTTTTTCATTTTTAGCAGAGACAGTGTTTCACCGTGTTAGCCAGGATGGTCTCTATCTCCTGACCTTGTGATCTACCCGCCTCGGCCTCCCAAAGTGCTGGGATTACAGGTGTGAGCCACCGCACCCAGCCCCGAGTCACTTTCAACATAAAGACTGAAAGCTTAGATTTAAAGATTGTTTGTAAGTTATATTGGGAAAAAATTAAAAGAATCAAAGAAGCCAAATTTACAACTACATCAAAATTGATGGCCAGGTGCAGTGGCTCACGCCTGTAATCCCAGCACTTTGGGAGGCCGAGGCAGGCAGATCACCTGAGGTCAGGAGTTCAAGACCAGCCTGGCTAACATGGTGAAAACCCGTTTCTACTAAAAATACAAAAAATTAGCTGGGCATGGTGGCATGCGCCTGTAATCCCAGCTACTCAGGAGGCTGGGGCAGGAGAATCGCTTGAACCTGGGAGGCGGAGTTGCAGTGAGCCAAGATCACGCCACTGCACTCCAGTTTGGGCAACAAGAGCGAAACTCCGTCTCAAAAATGATAAAAACAAAAATAAAAATAAAAATTGGTATTTGGCTTCAAAATTACAACAAATGATCTTCCCAGAAACCTTTAGACCATCATAAATATAAGTAAAACCAAATCAAAAACCTGTCTGCATTTTCTCTATGATGACTGCTCAATAAGCATGGTCAAACACAATCTATGAGCAAGTACCTGCTCAGCTGCTTTTTAAAAAGCTGCCATAGTTTTAATATTTACTCCTGCAGTAAACACGTCATGCAATTAAAGCTGTGTAATTTTACTGTAATAATTACAAGGCAATAAACTTTGCTTGTCTGATTTGCTAAAATAACTCTCAAAGAGAATATTCTCAGAAAAATGATTACATTAGATAGACTAATAGTAAAGAAACCCCATTGAAACAATACACATAAAGTGTTTACACCTATATACATTATAAATCTTATTCACATACAAATACCAGAATTTAGCACAACCAATCTAGAATATTAATAGTTTAGCACAGATATTTCTCAATATCAGAAGTCAATTATTTTTCAAGAGCTTTCTACATATACAGCTACCTAATCTGCCTCTTAACAGAACTTAGTTCTACTGAAATAAACATCACAGAAAATAATTTTTTAAGGTTTTGGGAACCTATGGTCAAAACGTTAAATGGAGAGATAAGGAAAGTGGCAGAGATCAGCTAATGACATAATTTAGTCCTAATCCTTATGAGAATCTGTTCTGTGACCTTGAGTAAGTTACATTAGCCATGTGCTCTGCCAGCCTCTGTAAGTGAAATGGGCTGTTTGTACGGGCTAATACCAATGAATAAGAACCATCTGGAAAAAAATTAAGTTAGATCTCTGCCTCACACCATATACAAAATGGAGTAGCGATTCAATTAAACACCTAAATGTAAAAAATAAGGTAGAAAACCTAAATATATTTTATCAGGTTAGGGTAGGAAAGACTTCTCAACGCAAGCATAAAACATAAAAGCCAGAAAGGCTGATTTTGCTATATAAGAATGTAAAAGGTTTGTTGGCATGAAAGATATCGAATGTTAAACAACAAGGACTGAGAGAAAATATTTAAAACATCTCAACAAAGGTTAATAATATCTAAAATGTATAAAGGGCTCCTACAAAGCTATAAAAACAATCCAATAAAAAAGGGAAATATATATAAATAGGTGAGACACAAAATAAATGGCCAATAAACTAACAAAAGATATTTCAACTCATTAGTATGCAGAAGAACATAAATTAAAACAGCAAGAGGCCAGGGGTGATGGCACATGCCTTGTAATCCCAGGATTTTGGGAGGCTGAGGTGGGAGGATTGCTTGAGCCTGAGCCCAAGAGTTTGAGACTAGTCTGGGCAACACAGTGAGGACCCGTTTCTACTTAAAGCAAAAAGAAGTACCTGGGCTTGGTAGTATGTGCCTGTAGTACTAGCTACTCAGAAGTCTAAGGTGGAAGATCGCTGGTGCCCTGGAATTTGAGGTTACAAGTGAGTTACCTCGCTGCAGGTACTGCTGTGTTATCTAGCCTGAGCAACATAGTGAGACCCTGTCAATCAATCAATCAATCAATAAAAATAAAGATATAAGAATAAGGATGTTTCATAAAATATTATTTATAATAATGAAGGAAGTGAGGGCCACCAAAATATCTCGTAGAGAAGAATGACTATAGTGTATCCATTCAACAGAATGTTTGACATGTTTAAAAGAATGAAATAGGCTGCTCCAGGTGGCTCATGCCTGTAATCCCAACACTTTGGAAGGCTGAGGCAGGAGGACTCCTTGGGCCTAGAAGCTGGAGACCAGCCTGGACAACAATGTGAGACCTCATTTCTACAAAAAAAATTTTTTTTAATTATTTAGGTACGGTGGTATGCACCTGTAGTCCCAGCCACTCGGGAGGCTGGGGCAAAAAGATCCCATGAGCCCAGGAATTCAAGGTTACAGTGAGCTATGATCACACATTGCACCCTAGCCTAGGTGACAGACTGAGACCTTGTCTTAAAAAAAAAAAAAAAAAAAGACTGAAAATATGTCAAATTACAAAAGTAAGTCTCAGAAGAATGATGTTGGGAAAAAATCAATTTAATTGTTTTTTAAAAATGTACAGAAAATGTTTAGGAAGATTAGGAAGGGAAGGGTCTCACCTTTATTTCTGCAGTCACAATTACTGTTTGAATGTTTTCTGACAAGCTTATATTACTTTTATTAAAAAATTACTCAGTTCCGGCTGGGCGTGGTGGCTCACGCCTGAAATCCCAGCACTTCGGGAGGTCAAGGCGGGCGGATCACAAGGTCAGGAGATTGAGACCATCCTAGCTAACACAGTGAAACCCCATCTCTACTAAAAATACAAAAAATTAGCTGGGCGTGGTGGTGGGCGCCTGTAGTCCCAGCTGCTCGGGAGGCTGAGGCAGGAGAATAGCGTGAACCCGGGAGACGGAGCTTGCAGTGAGCCGAGAGCGTGCCACTGCACTCCAGCCTGGGCAACAGAGTGAGACTCCGTCTCAAAAATATATATATATATATTACTCAGTTCCCAGATTCCCTATCCAGACTGAATCACATTTACAAAGTATAGTAATAATCATGTGCCAACTGCAGTTCTGAGATTTAAAAAAAAATTGTTTTGTAAATATTTTTATTGTTGTTGCCTCAAACAAAAGAACACAGCACCCTGGAGAAGACTGATTTCTGCTTTATCACTTCAGTATATAATAGCTGACCAGGCCCAGAAAAAAAACAGAAATAGAACAGAATTCATCTGTGAAAAGGCTATGCAGTATGAGACTTGTGAAAACAAAACAAGGGAGAATGGTAAGGATATGATACATGGCGTTCCAACTTGGTGGGGCTGTTTGAAACTCTCTAAAAGAAGTACAGTTTGTACAACATAAAACTTGTGAGAGAATCTGCCCAGCAGTGTTTCCTGAATACCTAAATAAGCTAATTCAGGACAGGGGTTACTAGAGAGGTTTTTAAAGATAAAGACTGGTTTGCTTGGGAAATGGATATCCTTTATAGTACAGAACTTCCATCTGTGTTTTTAAAAATAGGCTTAATGCCATTTTCATTGTTTCCCCCAGTTCCCTCTTTTATTTATTTATTTATTTATTTATTTTTTGGAAACGGAGTTTCGCTCTTGTTGTCCAGGCTGGAGTGCAATGGCGCGATCTCAGCTCACTGCAACCTCCGCCTCCTGGATTCAAGCAATTCTCCTGCCTCAGCCTCCTAAATAGCTGGGATTACAGGCGTGTGCCACCACGCCTGGCTAATTTTGTATTTTTTTAGTAGAGATGGGGTTTCACCATGTTGGTCAGGCTGGTATTGAACTCCCAACCTCAAGTAATCCACAAGCCTTGGCCTCCCAAAGTGCTGGGATTACAGTGAGCCACACCACGCCTGGACTACTCCCTCTTGTTCATGAGACTTTGATCTTGACAACTGCAGTTTTACTAACCACAGTATTTTCCAGGAGCGTAGCTCCCAAGGATGGCAAAGGATGTGAGAGAGTCGGTAAGATCTGGGTTCAAATCTAAATTGCATTTCAAGCTGCATTACCATGGGCAAGTTACTTACGCTGATCTCTGAGTGAAATGGAGATGAAATGGTGTAATGAGTGGAAATGACAGAGTAAAAAACATTTAAGCAAAGTACCTTGTGCACAGAAAACCCTTAACAAATGGGAGGTATAATTTTTATATGACAGACCTTTGACCAGAGTGTGGGGGTGGAGGGCTGTGCAGTGGACACGGAGAAAAGCACCTGAAGTGTTTCTCTTCTCATTCTACTGGGACTAGATGTCTGGCATTCTAATTTGCTAAAGATGAATTGATTCCATCAGCCCATGCAAAATGTAAGTGCATTTGACAGAATACAGCAAAGTTAGGATTTATATTGTGAGCTATTTTTAAAATTGCCTGGTTAGCAAATTAAACCAGCTGTGAAAATATCCTGGTTTCCATTCACAACAAATACAAGACAAGCCATTTTCCTTTAATGAATCTGGCCTCGTGGCAGCATAGTCCATTCTGCATAATTTATTCCTAAGGGTTTCAAAGACATAATTTTCTTAAGACAGACCAAAATTAAACTGTTTTCTAGGAAAAAAAGTATGAGTGAGAGGAGTTTCTCTCTATAGATTTTTGGTAAATTCCATGAATCACTGGCCATGAATCCATGAATCCAATTTAGGAGACTAATGTCTGAATAAAAAATAGTAGTTATGTCAGTACTTTAAGCAGTCTTAACTGGTTTTCCTTTAAAAGGGCATATGAAAAACCAGTCTGCTCTGCAACACAATTTTTCACATTCTATGATGGAGAGAGGAAAAAAATTCACTCACTGCTATCAAAAAGCTACCCAACAGCCTCCCAACTTCAGGTTTAAAACCCATCACCCCGGCCAGGCGCGATGGCTCACACCTGTAATCCCAGCACTTTGGGAGGCCGAGGCAGGCAGATCACCTGAGGTCAGGAGTTCAAGACCAGCCTGACTAACATGGTGAAACCCCATCTCTACTAAAAATAGAAAAATTAGCTGGGTGTGGTGGCAGGCAACTGCAGTCCCAGCTATTCAGGAGGCCAAGGAAGGAGAATTGCTTGAACCCAGGAGGTGGAGGTTGCAGTGAGCCGAGACTGCGCCACTGCATTCCAGCCTGGGTGACAGAGTAAGACTCTGTCTCAAAAAAAAAAAGAAAAAACTAACAACAAACCAATCACCCCTTAAGGAGTTTGGGGAGAGATTCTGAATTATTTAGAATGTTGGCTAAGTTATATTATTTATAATTCCTGTTCCTTTAGGGAAACAATTTGTTATTTAAACAAAGATCAGCAGTGTAAATAACCAAATGGAATAGAATTTCAGGAAGTACTATTCAAATAAATTCACGCTTAGATTGCAGGGAAATGTTCTATTAATTTAGTTCACTTCATAAAGACATGCTGAGAAAAGGATGTACCGTTTTATACTTTCTTTGGAAGTCAACGAAACAGAATTAGTTCAATTTGGAACATACTGAGCCTTAAAGCCTTTGCTACAACATAACATAAATTTTGATTAGGCGAGTGTGGAAAAAACTATAAAGCTAACTTTCTTGTCCTTCCAGTTAGTTGGTCTATAAATAGAAGCAATGCATTAACAGCCACCAAAGCAACTGGTGAGTTCCCCAGTGTCTCTAACGTATACATCTCCGACAAATAGACTATCAGCATGTTGAACCAAAGTGTTTCTGAGGATCTGTAACAGGACTCTTTTTAAATAAACTGTGACTCACTGTTTGCTTTCTTCACCAGGAGGTGGAGTCTTGCCGTGCCCTTCCATTACAAAATCCTCCTGTTCCACCTGCAAAGGCAAGCACCACAGGTCAGCAGCAGTCAGTAACTACAATGCAACTCACTCCAAGAACCCACACCCGCCCTGTGCAAAACCACAGGGCCATTTCACTACGGTGCACAGAACAGAAGCCTGGGCCAATGGTTTTCAAACTTCTCCTTGAGTGATTAGATTTGCAGAAAAAAGGAAACATGTTGATCAGCAAAACATATAACTCTGACAAAGGATTAGCACCCAGAATATAAAAGAACAGTGATGAATCAATGAGACAAAGACAAAGAACACCTACTAGAAAAATCTGCAAATAACCAAGTAGGAATTTCACTGAAGAGAACACATAAACAGTTCCTAAACATATGAAAAGATATTCAATCTCATGTCAGTCAAGAAAATGCAAATTAAAACTATTTCACAACCACCAGGTTGGCTAAAATTAAAGTCAGGCAATGCCAAGTGCTGACAAGGGTATGCAGCAATGGCAACTCTTCTCCACTCCTAGTGAGAGGGACAACTGGTACAGCTACTTCAAAAAGCAGTTTTGTTGGCCAGGCATGGTGGCTCACACCTGTAATCCCAGCACTTTGGGAGGCCGAGGCAGGTGGATCATGAGGTCAGGAGATCGAGACCATCATGGCCAACATGGTGAAACTCCATCTCTACTAAAAATACAAAAATTAGCCGGACGTGGTGGCATGCACCTGTAGTCCCAGCTACTCGGGAGGCTGAGGCAGAAGAACTGCTTGAAACTGGAAGGCAGAGGTGGCAGTGAGCTGAGATCACACCACTGCACTCCAGCCTGGGCCCTGGGTGACAGAGCAAGACTCTGTCTCCAAAAAGAAAAAAAAGGTTGCCATTATCTATTACATTTGAAGATGCATTTACTGTACACATTAGTAACTGCACTTATAGGTATATACCCTAGATAAACTTTTGCATATATACAAAAATATTTATAGTAGAATTACTTTTAACAGAAAAAAAATACAAGAATAAACATCTATCAACAGTAAAACAGATAAATAGGCTATGGTGTTTCCAGAAAACAGAATACTATATTGCATGAAAACGAATGAACTACAGCTACACACTTCAATCTGGATGAGTTACAAAAAGGTAATCAAGTGAAGGAAGCAAATCACGAAAGAATACATATATAATATGATTCTATAAATATCAAGTCCAAATATATACGTATTTTAGAGCAAACTGAAGCAGAAAATATATTTTTTTAACCATATATATGTGTATGTAGGCATACATATGTATATACATGCTTTTATTTTATTATTTATTTATTTTTGAGATGGAGTCTAGCCCTGTCACCCAGGCTAGAGTGCAATGGCACGATCTTGGCTTACTGCAACCTCCACCTCCCAGGTTCAAATGATTCTCCTGCCTCAGCCTCCCAAGTAGCTGGGATTTCAGGCACCCGTCACCATGTCCAGCTAATTTTTGTATTTTTTTAGTAGAGACTGAGTTTCACCGTGTTGGCCAGGATGGTCTCCATCTCCTGACCTCGTGATCCACCCACCTTGGCCTCCCAAAGTGCTGGGATTACAGGCGTGAGCCAACGCGCCCGGCCCATGCTTTTATATTTAAAGATAAAAAGAAAAGGCTGAGGGTTATGGCATGACCCTGTAAGTCCCAGTTACTTTGGGGGTTAGAGGCAGGAGAATCAATAGAGCCTAGGAGTTTGAGACTGTAGTGCTCTATGATCACACCTGTGAATAACCACTGCCCTCCAGTCTAGGCAACACAGCGAGACCCTAAGTCTTAAAAAAAAAAAATAAAGAAAGCCAATAATTTCTTAATATCAGTATTAAATCACTAATATAATTTCACATATGGAATTATTCCCTTTCTTTGATAATTTATAATTTAAATTACTAATTTAAAAATTATTAAAATTTATATTAAATACATATACATTTAAAAAGTCAAATAACATTAATACTACAGGCTGACAAACAAAAACAGCACTTTCCACCCCGCCCCACCTTCACAACATAAGCCTCCATCCTCCCTTCCTCACAATGTAAGTTACCGTTTTTGTTCAACTCAATATTCAGTGCTAACAGTGCTATTATGTAGTAAATATATACAGCTGAATCATATGGAATGCTATAATTAAATTTCCTTTCTTGTATAATTTTGGTTTCCCTGGAACTAATTATTACCACTTCCTCTTCTTATTCTTTTTCCTTTTTTTTTTTTTGTTCTAGCTTAGTATTTGTTATGTATTTTTCATTAATTCATCCTCAAACTCTCCTACAGAACTGTAAATCTCCTCTTAATCAGTTCAAACACTTCAGGTAATCTGTCAGTTTCAATCCGCCTTGGAAACATCCTCAGGGGTTTCTCCGGCTCCGAACTGGATTGATTGCTCTCTAGGCCACTGAATCGCTGACATCTCGCCAGGGATGTCTCCTCCTCTTCATCTCTGGAATGCCCTCTCCTCTTTCTCCTAGGCTGGAGCATGTTTCCCAGATCCTCTGTCTCTTAAGGTTTACTCACTGATTCAGGTGGAGTATATATTCCAGTGATTTCCCCATAAAAGGTATATAGAAGGTGAATTTTTTCTGAGACCTTGAATGACTGAAATGTTCTTGTTTTATCCAGATATAACTGACATATAAAAACTTATTTATTTATTTATTTATTTTTTTGAGACGGAGTCTTGCTCTGTCGCCCAGGCTGGAGTGCAGTGGCCGGATCTCAGCTCACTGCAAGCTCCGCCTCCAGGGTTAACGCCATTCTCCTGCCTCAGCCTCCCGTGTAGCTGGGACTACAGGCGCCCGCCACCTCGCCCGGCTAGTTTTTGTATTTTTTAGTAGAGACGGGGTTTCACCGTGTTCGCCAGGATGGTCTCGATCTCCTGACCTCGTGATCCACCCGTCTCGGCCTCCCAAAGTGCTGGGATTACAGGCTTGAGCCACCGTGCCCGGCAAATTTCTGTTCTTTATCAAGTACCTAGTGTGTGGTATTTTGTTATAGCAGCATAAACAAACTGAGATACTGTGGAACCATCACCACCATCCATCTCCACCATTTTTCCATCTTTCCCATCTGAAACTCTGTACCCCTTAAACAGTAACTCCCCAGTCCCTGCTCCCCCCAGTCCCTAAGAAGCACCATTCCACTTTCTGTCTCTATGAATCTGACTCCTCCAGGTGCCTTACAGAAGTAGAGTCATACGGCATTTGTCTTTTTGTGACTGGTTTGTTTCACTCAGCATATGTCTTCAATATTCATCTATGTAGTAGCATGTGTCAGAGTTTCCTTCCCTTTGTAAGGCTAAATAATATTCCGTTGTATTATATATACTACATTTTGTTTATCCATTCACCCTTCCATGGACGCTCAGCTCACTTCCACCTTTTGGCTATTGTGAATACCTCCAAGTAATATTTAACACAGTAGCCGTCTCCACCCTTCTGAAAATCTCTGCCTTGTACTGGACCATCTTCTGTCATTTATTTTCCTCTCTCTCACCCAATCTTAGGGTCTTTGGATTTATTCCTTTGACTTAGAAAGCGTTTCTTGGCCGGGTGCGGTGGCTCAAGCCTGTAATTCCAGCACTTTCGGAGGCTGAGACGGGCGGATCACGAGGTCAGGAGATCGAGACCATCCTGGCGAACACGGTGAAACCCCGTCTCTACTAAAAAATACAAAAAAACTAGCTGGGCGAGGTGGCGGGCGCCTGTAGTCCCAGCTACTCGGGAGGTTGAGGCCGGAGAATGGCGTAAACCCGGGAGGCGGAGCTTGCAGTGAGCTGAGATCCAGCCACTGCACTCCAGCCTGAGTGACAGAGCGAGACTTCGTCTCAAAAAAAAAAAAAAAAAAAAGAAAGCGTTTCTTGTTCAGGCACAGCGGCTTATGCCTGTAATCCCAGCACTTTGGGAGGCCGAGGCAGGTGGATTACGTGAGGTCAGGAGTTCAAGACCGGCCTGGCCAACATGGCGAAACCCTGTCTCTACTCCAAAAACAAAAAAAAATTAGCCGGGCATGGTGGTGGGCACCTGTAATCCCAGCTACTCAGGAGGCTGAGGTAGGAGAACTGCTAGTGAGAGGAGGTTGCAGTGAGCTGAGATTGCGCCACTGCACTCCAGCCTGGGTGACAGAGCGAGACTCTGCCTCAAAAAAAAAAAAAAAAGCCCAAGAGCAGCCGGGCATGGTGGCACATGCCTGTAATCCCAGCTACTTGGGAGGCTGAGGTAGGAGAATCCTTGAATCCGGGAGGCGGAGGAGGCAGAGGTTGTAGTGAGCCAAGATCATGCCATTGGTCTCCAGCCTGGGCAACAAGAAAGAAACTCCATCTCAAAAAAAAAAACAAAAAAATACAGCATTTCTCACATATTGTTACATGAAAGCTTCCTTCACATCATTCAGGCATCAGCTCTAGGGCCACCTCTTTGATCCAGGGTGATCTTCCCTACCAGCCCAGCTGAAATACTTCCACGGTCACTCCCCAGCATCACACATATCACTACCTGAAAGGCTTATTTGTTCATGTGTCTTACTGTCTCTCTCCCCAGCTACGAATGCAAACTTCTTGAGGCAGAGACTTTGAATGTCTTATTCACCAGAAGCCTGGCACAACAAAGTTGTCTGACCAGGATGTGCTGTCTGTCTGATACCTGTTTCCCTTTCTCCTACTACTCCCTAAGCATTTATTTCCCTAGATTCTGTGCTTGGACCTCTTTCCTCTCATTCTGCCACAGCAATTTCATGTAATCTCACAGTTTCCACTATTAAATTTGAGTGATCCCAATTCTGTTTCCAGCCCTAACCTATCATGTTTCTAGCCCCACGGTTTCATCAGGTCGAATGACATTGCCACACAGATAATACGCCAGCATTTCAAACTCTGTGCTCCATACAGAATGCATCCTATTCACTCTCAAACCCGTTTTTGTTTTGTTTTGTTTTGAGACTGAGTCTCGCTCTGTCACCAGGCTGAAGTATAGTGGTGTGATCTTGACTCACTGCAACCTCCGCCTCCTGGGTTCAAGCGATTCTCCTGCCTCAGCCTCCTGAGTAGCTGGGATTACAGATGTCCGGCCACCACACCCAGCTAATTTTTGTATTTTTAGTAGAGACGGGGTTTCACCATGTTGACCAGGATGGTCTCGATCTCTTGACCTTGTGATCCGCCTGCCTCAGCCTCCCAAAATGCTGGAATTACAGGCGTAAGCCACCAAGGCCGGCCGATTTATCATTTTCTCTTTCCTCAACATCAAATAAATTGCTAAATCCTATCCATTTTATAAGTGTTTCCAACCACTTCCTCTATTGCAGATACTGCAGTTAAAAAGAAAATGTATATATTTTTTGAAAGCTGAGAAGTCAGCTGATATAATGGATAAAAGAATATTTAACATGGTCTCAACAGACTAAGGAGATAGGTGGAAGCTCCTAATTTTTTTTTTTTTTAATTTAAGTATAATTCACAAGCAGAAAAATACACACACTTTAAGTGTAGAGCTCAGTGAATTTTATTTTTCTCTCATTTTCTCTCTACTTTTGAGACAGGGTCTCATTCCATCACCCAGGCTGGAGTGCAACGGCACAACTGTGACTCACTGAAGCCTTGACATCCTGGATTCAAGTGATTCTCCCACCTTAGCCTCCCAAATAGCTGGGACCACAGGCCTGTGCCAGCACACCCAGATAATTAAAAAAAAAAAAAAAAATTTTTTTTTGTATAGATAGATAGGGTCTCTCTGCCCAGGCTGGTCTGAAACTCCTGGGCTGAAGTGATCCTCCAGTCTTGGCCTCCCAAAGTGCTGGGATTACAGGCATGAGCTACTGAGTCTAGCCTTAATGATTAATTTTAGATACGGTTGTACCTTCAAGCAACATATAGATTGAGAGAGAAAATTTCCATCTCCCCAGAAAACTGCTACATGTCCCTTCCCTTGAAGATCCCCTTATTACTATAAATGGGGTTGACATGTTCGTAAGCTTTATATCACTGGGATCTGACAGTATGTACCACTTTTATATTTACCTGTTTTCACTAGGTATAATGTTTCTGAGACTTATCCATGTTGTTATACTGATCAAGAGTTCTTTATTTTTATTTTTATTTTTTTTGAGATGGAGTCTCGCTCTGTCGCTGGAGCGCACAATCTCGGCTCACTGCAAGCTCTGCCTTCTGGGTTCATGTCATTCTCCTGCCTCAGCTTCCCGAGCAGCTGGGACTACAGGCGCCCGCCACCACACCCAGCTAATTTTTTGTATTTTTAGTACAGATGGGGTTTCACCGTGTTAGCCAGGATGGTCTCAATCTCCTGACCTCGTGATCCACCCAGCTGGGCCTCCCAAAGTGCTGGGATTACAGGCGTGAGCCACCGTGCCCAGCCAAGAGTTCAATTTTTAAACTCAGTAGTGTTCCATTGCACTGACAAACTATAATTTGTTTATTCATTAGACAGACAGCTTGCTATTTCCAGTTTGGAGCTGCTATAAATAAAGATGCCATGAGCATTTTCATATAATGTGTTTTTGCAAATCTATGCAGTCATTTCTATGGAGTATACACCTAAGAGAATGTTTGCCTTCTAGGGTGGAAGTTCATTTAACTTTATTTAGAAGCTTATGAAACAGTTCTTTAAGTGGTTGTATCATTTCACACTCCTTCCAACAATGTCTAAAAGTTCCAGTTGCTCCACATTCTTGGCAACACCTGGTATTATTAATCTTTTGAACTGTAGCCATTTTGGTGAGTGTATAACAGCCTTACATTATAGTTTTAATTTGTATTTTGCTCATGAATAATGTTGAACATCTGTGTTTTCACAACCATCGGGATGTCTTATTTTGTGAAATGCCTAGTCTTTTGCCCATTTTTGTTGTTTGACCTTTTCTACCTGATTTTTGGTAATTCTTTACATACTCTGGATACGAGACTTTTATTGGAAAGATGTATTGCAGGCCAGGTGCGGTGGCTCATGCCTGTAATCTCAGCACTTTGGGAGGCCGAGGCGGGCGGATCACGAGGTCAGGAGATCGAGACCATCCGGGGTAACACGGTGAAACCCCATCTCTACTAAAAATACAAAAAATTAGCCAGGCATGGTGGCAGGTGTCTGTAGTCTCAGCTACTTGGAGGCTGAGGCAGGAGAATGAAGTGATCCCAGGAGGTGGAGGTTGCAGTGAGCTGAGATGGTGCCACTGCACTCCAGCCTGGGCGACAGAGCAAGACTCTGTCTCAAAAATGATGTATTGCAAACGTTTTTTCCCAATCTATAGTTTTCTATATTTTTATTTATTTTATTTTTTTACAGTCAAGGTCTTGCTGTGTCACCCAGGCTGGAGTGCAGTGGCGTGATCACAGCTCATTGCAGCCTCAACCTCTAGGGCTTAAGTGATTCTTCCACCTTAGCCTCCTAGGTAGCTAGGACTACAGGAGTGCATCACCACACCCAACTAATTTTAAAACATATTTCTGTAGCCTCGGGGTCTTGCCATGTTGCCCAGGCTGGTTTCAAACTCCTGGCCTCAAGTGATTCTCCCACCTTGGCCTCCCAAAATAACTGGGACTACAGACATAAGCCACTGTGCCCAGCCTTTTTCCACATTCTTAATGGTGTCAGTTGTTCAGCAGAGGTTTAAAATGTTCCATGAAATTCAACTGAACAACGGTTCTCTTTTACAGTTAGTGCTTCTTGCATGTTACCAAGAAATGTTCATACCCTCCCCAAGGTCATGAATGCAGACATCTCTTCTGCGGCCATCCAAAGGCTTCAACGTTTTAGCTCCCCCTGTTAGCTCTGTGATCCACCTCAAATTACGTTTTGCATATAGTATGTGACATAGAGGTCATGGTTTATACATTTCCACGTGGTTATCCAATTCCTCCAGCACCTTTTCCTCACTGAATTACATTAATCTTTTGATAATTTTTTTTTTATTGTGAAGTCTTATGCTTTAGGTTCAAAAGAATCAATTATACAACTATAGGTTAGGCATACAATAATAGCAGTGTATGGACAACGTGGTTGACTTCTGAAAAAAAGAAACACTTCTTGCTTAGCTATAGAACCACAGATTTTAACTTATAACATATTTTAATATCCTCTGAAGCTTATTCTGACCATGTGATTACATTCTAGTCAAAGAGATATAAGCAGGATGTAAAGTGCAGCTTCCACAAAGTCTTCCTAAGAAAGTGGCAAGTGTTCTCCTTTCTGCTACATGGAACACAGTTAAGAATGGCTATTGTTATTTTTTATTTTAGCCATTCTAGTGGATGTGAAATGCTATCTCACTGTGGTTTTGATTTGCACTTTGCATGCTTTTTAAAGCAAAGATGCCTAAGCCCTACTGGGCTTAATGAAACAGAATCTTAAGAGTTAGAATCTGGTGGCTGTGCATGGTGGCTCATGCCTATAATCCCGGTGCTGTGGGAAGCCAAGGTATGAAGATCACTTGAGGCCAGGAGTTTGAGACCAGCCTGGGCAACATAGCGGAGACCCATCTCTAAAAAAAAAAAAAAAAAAAAAAAAAATTAGCTAGGCGTGGTGGCACATGCCTGTAGTACTAGCTACTCAGGAGGCTGAGGTGGGCGGATCCTTTGAACCCAGGAGTTCAAGGCTCAGTGAGCTATGATCACACCACTGCACTCCAGCCTGGGTGACAGAGTGAGACCTCTGCTTCAAAAACAAAAACAAGAAAAAAACAGTTGGGACCTGGGATCTCTATTTTCTTTACAAGCACCCCACGTGACTCTCATGAAATAGTAGGCAGACTACAGTTGAACAAAGGGGCAGTCAGAGGAGTGAGAACCGGTGAATTTTTAAAATTTTCTTTAAGAGGTAAGGCACTTACAGACTTCAGAGTAGGATTACAGCTGAGGAAGGAGGAAAGGGATTGGCTTGGGAAAGGGCTACACAGAGGCCCTCAACTATCAACTATATCCTTATTTTATTTCTTTAAAAAAGAGATAAATTTGATCCCAGCACTTTGAGAGGCCAAAGTGGGGGAATCACTTGAGGTCAGGAGTTTGAGACCTGCCTGGGGCAGCATGGTCTCTACTGAAAATACAAAAGTTAGCTGGGCATGGTGGTGTGTGCCTGTAGTCCCAGCTACTCGAGAAGCTAAGGTGGGAGCATCGCCTGAACCCAGGAGGTGGAGGTTGCAGTGAGTTGAGATCGTGCCACTGCATTCCAGCCTAGGCAACAGTGAGGCCGCCTCAAAAGAAAAAAGAAAAAAGGATAGAATTTGAGTTCACCACCCATGGAAAGAAGTTAACTCCACTTTGCTCAATAAATTCATTAATTAAAAAAAAAACAAAAAAGAAGACAGAGGAATTTGTTTTTTTTTTTTGAAGAGAGAGAAATTTGAAGCAAATATGACAAAGCGAGTATGTTAAATCTTGTTGATGGTTAAGTGGATGTATCTGTTATTTTATTCTCTGTACTTTGCTACAGCTTAAAATTTTTTCCTCATGACAAAATCTTACCATGAGAAGGAAAACTTCAATAAAGAATATAAAAATATAATTATTGGCTGGGCATAGTGGCTCATGCCTGTAATCCCAGCTTTTTGGGAGGCTGAGGCAGGCAGATTGCTTGAGGTCAGGAGTTTGAGACCAGCCTGGCCAACATGGTGAAACGCCACCTCTACTAAAAATACAAAAATTAGACAGGCATGGTGGCGGACACTTGTAGTCCCAGCTTCTTGGGAGTCTGAGGCAGGAAAATTGCTTGAACCTGAGGGTCAGAGGTTGCAGTAAGCAAAGACTGCATCGCGACTCCAGCCTGGGCAACAGAGCAATACCCCATCTCAAAAAAACGGAGTAAGATAGAAAAAAAAAATACCATCTATTCAACAACCACTCTCTCAAATATATGAAGACTGTTTTTAATATCTTTCTTAGACATCTGTGTAAGGGGTCAAGGACTGGTCACTTTCCAATTACCAGGGACTTGAGACTTCTATTTTGTTCTTCCATCTTCAATGTATTTCTTCCACTTTGTGTTCTAAGATGGTTGCTCCAGCCCCAACCTTCATGTCTGTGTTCCACGTAGCAGAAAGGAGAGGACTTGCCACTTCCTTAGGAAGACTTTGTGGAAGCTGCACTTTACATCCTGCTTACATCTCTTTGACTAGAATTTAATCACATGGTCAAAATAAGCTTCAAAGGATATTAAAATATGTTATCAGTTAAAATTTGTGGTTCTATAGCTAAGCAAGAAGTGTTTTTTTGTTTCAGAAGTCAATCACATTGTCTGTACACTGCTAGTATACTGGTTTTGCCCATCCTATAGTTGTATAATTGATTCTTTTGAACTTAAAGCATAAGACTTCACAATTAGAAAAAAATTATCGAAAGACTAATGTAATTCAGTGAGGAAAAGATGCTGGAGGAAATGGATAACCACATGGAAATGTATGAACCATGACCTCTATGTCATATACTACATACAAAACTTAATTTGAGGCAGATGACAGACCTAACTGTTCTGACCTAACTGGGGGCTAAAATGTTAAAGCTTTTGGATGACAGTAACAAGTACTGGTGATGATGCGGACAAATCAGAACCTTCATGCATTTCTGGTGAGAATATAAAATGGTGTAGTCACTTGAAAAACAGTATGGCAGTTCCTCAAAAAGTTAAACCATATGACCCAGCAGTTCCACTCCTAGGTATATAAGAGAAATGAAAACATATTCCACACAAAAACTTCTATACAAATGTTTGCAGTAGCATTATAATATTCATTTCATAATATTATTAATGTTTACAGCAGTCAAAAGGTGGGAACCATCCAAATATTCATCAGCTGTTGAGTATGTAAACAAAATGTGGGCCGGGCATGGTGGCTCACGCCTATAATCCCAGCACTTTGGGAGGCCGAGGCAGGCGGATCACCTGAGATCAGGAGTTTGAGACCAGCCTGGCCAACATGGTGAAACCCTGTCTCTACTAAAAATGCAAAAATTAGCCGGGCATGGTGGAAGGCGCCTGTAATCTCAGCTACTCAGGAGGCTGAGACAGGAGATTGCTGGAACCCGGGAGAGAGAGGCTGCACTGAGCCAAGATCACACCACTGCACTACAGCCTGGGTAACAGAGCAAGACTCCATCTCAAAAAAAAAAAAAAAGAAAAGAAAAGAAAAACAGAAAAAGAAAATGCGTACATCCATGCAATAGGGTGTTATTCAGCCATTCAAAGGATGGAAGCACTGATAACGTGCGATAACATGGATAGCCTTGAAAACATGATGCTAACTGAAAGAAGTCTCACATAGAAGGAAAACATACTGTATGAATCTGTTTATATGAAATGTCCAGAACTGGTAATTCTATAGAGATGGAAAGATTAGTGGTTGCCTGTGGCTGGGAGGAAAGGGAATGAGTGACTGCTAATGGATACAGTTTCTTTTTGGAGTAATGAAAATGTTCTTAAATTAGATGGTAGTGATGGTGGTACAACTCTGTGAACACAAAGTATACCTTAATAAAGCTGCTAAAAAGAAAAAGGAAAGAACATCCAAGCTAATTCTTTTCTTTCCTTAATTTATTTTTATTTTTATTTTTACTTTTTTTTTTTTTTTTTTTTTTTTAGCATTTTGAATTGCTATTTGGGGTTCTGTTTTGTTTTGGTACTTTGAGAAAGCGAATTCTTATCCATGCTCAGGTTGGACCCAGTCTGAAAGAGTTCCTACAGTTCTATACTTGAGCCTTTTCTCATCTCCCAGGCCCCATCTATTCCTATTATGCTGAGCACTCCTAATGTGTATCTTGATGTCCTGTCTCTCTACTGAGCTCTAAAATGCCTACTAATTAGTTTTACCTGGGCTGCCTGCAGGTGCCTCAATATTTCAAAATCCACACCCAGTTAAAAACAACAATTACAGGCCAGGTGTGGTGGCTCATGCCTGTAAACCCAGCACTTTGGGAGGCTGAGGCAGGCGGATCACCTGAGGTCAGGAATTCAAGACCAGTCTGGCCAACGTAGCAAAACCCCGCCTCTACTAAAAATACAAAAATTAGCTGGGCATGGTGGTGTGTGCCTATAATCCTGAGCCTGGGAGGCAGAGGTTGCAGTGAGCTGAAATCATGCCATTACACTCCAGTCTGAGCAACACAGCGAGACTCCATCTCAAAACAAAAACAAAAACATAATAACAGTAACAATAGCTACATCCAATACCTTGCTCTATCTCCTATTTTATGTGGTATCATTCAACCCTTTGCAGATTTGTGCTCTCATCCCATCCTTCCTGTATGCCTCTGCAGACCACTGTTACTGTCTGATTTCAAGCCTTCCTCAGTCTTCTTGAGGGGACTCCTAACTGGTCTCCCTGTCTCCATTTTACACCCTGTTTGTAATCATTTCTCCACACTCCTGCCAGGTCATTCTTTTTTTTTTTTTTTTTTTTTTTTTTTTTTTTGAGATGGAGTCTAGCTTTGTTGTCCAGGCTGGAGTGCAGAGGCATGATCTTGGCTCACTGCAACCTCTGCCTCCCAGTTCAAGTGATTCTCCTGCCTCAGCCTCCCGAGTAGCTGGGATTACAGGCGCCTGCCACCATGCCCGCCTAATTTTTGTATTTTTAGTAGAGACAGGGTTTCACCATGTTGGCCAGGCTAGTCTAGAACTCCTGACCTCAAGTAATCCGCCTACCTCCGCTTCCCAAAGTGCTGGGATTACAGGTGTGGGCCACAGGGCCCGGCAGGTCAGTCTTTCTAAAATATGCATCAGATCAGGTTTCTCCCCTGCTTAACATCCTTCAATAGCTCCCTATTGCCTGCAGGGATTCTGCTTCTAACCCCATCTCCAGGGTCTCACAGACATCTCAATGCTCTAACCATCTCTTCTCCAGAGAAATGTGTGGCTCTGAATATTCACAAAGCACCATCTCCCTTCTTAGGGATTCTTCTATACCCAGGTGACTTTTCCAGTAAGTTTATCTGACATAAGGAAACAGTTGATTACTCTGCCGTATAACTTGTCCAGGATGGAATATTGAACTACTACGGCCTCTGGAGTCAGACAGACCTGGAATCCAACCCAAACGATGCCGCTTACCAGCTATGTAAACAAATGGGGAAAGCACTTGCCCTGCATGTTTGCTTTTCCAATCTGCTCTTGGAATACCAAATTCCATGACATCTTGTGATCACTTGCTAAAGCAGATTCAACCTAAGGTAGAGATATCCTAAGCTCTGGAAAGCAAAAGACTTTATTAAACTATGTGTAAATCTTTCTTCTCTGCATCCCCTACCAAAACACAAACAAAACAAATTACCATGTTCCTAAAATACTCCTGTGTAACACTTTTCTTGACTAAATGAGCACTTACTATTAAGAACAGACCTTGCAGTTCTTTGTCAATGAAACCAGTTAAAGCAGATCATTCAAATACTACTGTGTATTTTATGTCTAAATTATCCTATTTAACTATCTTTAATGTATTCTCTGTAGACAAAGACTATGTTTACTTGTTACCTTTGCTAACGATAAAGAACGTTATATTAATAGCTAAAATGTTAGCTTCCTAATTCAGTAAATATTTATTTGCAGTAATTAGTAGAGACACCTGGGTACTTAAACCTATAGCTATAAATCTGAAACCCTAGAGCTTACTTTCATTGTTTTATTATAACTATTTAAATATACAGGCCAGGCATGGTGGCTCAAGCTTGTAATCTCAACACTTTGGGAGGCTGAGGTGGGAAGATCTCTTGAGCCCAGGAGTTCAAGACCAGCTTAGGCAACATAGTGAGACCAAGTCTCTACAAGATAGTTAAAAAAAAATTTAGCTGGGTGTAGTGGCACGTACCTATGGTCCCAGCTACACAGGAGGATCCCTTGGAGCCCAGGAGGTTCAGGCTGCACTGAGCTGTGTTCAGGCTACTATACTCCAGCCTAGGTGACAGAGCAAGACTCTGCCTCAAAAAAAAAAAAAAAAAAAAAAAATATATATATATATATATATACACACACACACACGTATACACATACATATGTATACATATATGTGTGTGTGTATATATACACACATACATAAGATAAATATACACAAAGGTACAGAGAATATGATCACAAACACCCAACTGCTCAGCTCTATAACAAACTCTACTATTATCTGTTTTAGATTTCACTTAAAAATGAACACTTCAAGTCTAGAGCTACAGAATCTCTACAGCTAGTAAGCTAACACCAACTCATTTAGAGTACTGACCTAAGTTACATTGTATTTAAAGTGAGAAATGGCTACAGAGTTTAAGCATTCTAATCTATCTTTGTTAAGAACCGTAGGCCGGGCGCGGTGGCTCAAGTCTGTAATCCCAGCACTTTGGGAGGCCGAGACGGGCGGATCACGAGGTCAGGAGATCGAGACCATCCTGGCTAACACGGTGAAACCCCGTCTCTACTAAAAATACAAAAACTAGCCGGGCGAGGTAGCGGGCGCCTGTAGTCCCAGCTACTCGGGAGGCTGAGGCAGGAGAATCGCTTGAACCCGGGAGGCGGAGCTTGCAGTGAGCTGAGATCTGGCCACTGCACTCCAGTCCGGGCGACAGAGCGAGACTCCGCCTCAAAAAAAAAAAAAAAAAAAAAAAGAACCGTAAACTAAGATTACATCAGGTCTGGAGACGGTCCCAGGAACGCTAGTCCTTGCCCTTGCCTTCCGGTTCATTTGTCCTTCTATGGGATCTACTTCCTCACCTTTTGTTCTTTCTCTCTTAACTCCTGAGAACTCACAACCCAGTGGAAATCAGTCCACAGGCAAGTAGGCCTATTAAATCCTCTCTTTTAGAGAATCTGAGTGTAGAGATACAGATATTCTAGTCTACCCTCTACATCAACACCAGTTATCCTCACACAGCAAATCATAAAGTAAAATGTCCATCTCATTTCCCTGCTTTAAAAATCTGTTGCTTCGGTTGGCTGCAGTGGCTCACACCTGTCATCTCAGCACTTTGGGAGGCTGAGGCAGGAGGATCACTTGAGTCAGAAGTTTGAGACCAGCCTGGTCAACACAGTGAGACCCAGTCTCTACAAAAAAAAGTAAGAAAAATTAGCCAGGCTTGGTGGCACACCTGTAGTCTCAGCTATTCTGGAGGCTGAGGTGGGAGGATCACTTGAGCCCGCTAAGTTCAAGGTTTCAGTAAGCCATGATCACACCACTGCTCTCCAGCTTGAGCAACAGAGCAAGAACATGTTTCTATTAAACAAACAAACAAAAAAATCTGCTACTTCAAGGTGTCAGTAAGGTTGCTAAAATAAAAATAAAATAAAATTGTTTAATCTGTTGTCTATTCTTGAAACTCTTCAGCCTAAGATAATCTGGGCTCTGCCATGCCCTCCGCTTCCCTGGCACCCAACACTCTAGTCGCTGTGTGGTGGATTAAAGATGACCTCATATTTAAGGCCAGTGTTCCCATTGAAAGGTGGGATCTGTTTCTCCCCCGCTTGAGTCTGGGACGGTCCTGTGACTTGCTTTAATTCAACAGACTGGGGAAGACGCAAAGCTGGGTGACTTCTAAGGCTGGGCTTAAAGGTATCTGCAGCTCCTGCATGGTTGGAATGCTCCCTCCTGAATCACTGCCAACTGCTGTGAGAAACCCAAGGCATGCAGAGGTCACATGGAGGAGAACCTTGGGTCAACAGCCTCAAGGTGGTCTCCTAGCTTGACAGCCAACACCAACTGCCAGCCATGTCAGTGGGCCCTTTCAGACATTTTTGGCTAACTGGGCCTCCAGATGACTGTAACTCCAGCCAATACCACTTTGGAAGAGAAGAACTGCCCTACTGAGCCCAGGAAAACACAGAATTATGACAAATAAAAGGTTGTCTTGGCGATGGAGTTTTAAAAATATATGAAAACTTTATTTTTTGGAACAGTTTTAGATTTACAGAAAAATTATGAAGATAGTCCATTTATCTGAACCCAGTTTCTGCTGTTAGTAACACGTTTCCTTAGTATATTTGTCACAATTCAAGAACCAATATTGATACATTATTATTTATTAAACTGTAAGTTCTGGAATACATGTGCAGAATGTGCAGGTCTGTTACATAGGTACACATGTGCCCATCAACCCGTCACCTACATTAGGTATTTCTCCTAATGCTATCCCTCCCGTAGCCCCCCACCCGATACATTAACTAAAGTCCATGCTTTATTAAATTTGCTTAGTTTTTACCTAATGTTCCAGGATCCCATCCAGAATACCATATTACATTGTTATCATGTCTCCTTAGCTGTCTCTTGGCTGTGACAGTTCCTCAGGTTTTTCTCAGTTTTCCTTGAGTTTTCAGGCGTGCTGATCAGGTATTCTGCAGAACACCCCTCTAGTGGAATTTGTCTGATGTTTTTCTCATGACTAGACTGGGATAATGGATTTTAGGGAAGAAAACTAGAAATGGAAGTGCCATTTCCTCACATCGTACCAAGGGTATAAACTATAAAAATGACTTATCACTGTTGATGTTGACCTTGATCGCCGGGCTTTAGGGTTCTCCACTGTGTGAATCCACACTTAAGGAGTGGAAAGTTATGCTCCACATCCTTGAGGATAGAGTATTTACCAACTTTTTGGAATTATTCCACTCAGGAGGTTGCAATGGTGGTTTGAAACCATTAAGTTTTGATGTGATGTAATAGACACCAAGATACCTGAAACACACTCAAATTTTTCACCATCTCCCATCACATGTTACTTTATTATTATTATTATTATTATTATTATTATTATTATTATTATTATTTTGAGACCGAGTTTTGCTCGTGTTGTCCAGGCTGGAGTGCAATGGCACGGTCTCGGCTCACCACAAGCTCTTGCCTCCCGGGTTCAAGCGATTCTCCTGCCTCAGCCTCCCAAGAAGCTGGGATTACAGGCGCATGCCACCACGCCTGGCTAATTTTTTTGTATTGTCAGTAGAAATGGGGTTTCTCCATGTGGGTCAGGCTGGTCTCGAACTCCCAACCTCAGGTGATCCGCCCGCCTCAACCTCCCAAAGTGCTGGGGTTACAGGCGTGAGCCACCGCGCCCAGCACATTACCACTTATATGCTATACACAGTTCTCTCTGCATATAATAGCCTTCTCCCCATCACCCATCCAACAACAAACCAATAAAAACCATGAAACCCTTCTTCTTTCTACAATGCCCAGTTCAAGTGTTCCCTCTCCATTGTGGAGCTTCATTCCAGACAGAGTTCACTGCTTTGACCTAGGCACATATTTAATATCAGTGTCATAGCCTGTATGGTATGGTTACCTCCCTCAACCAGATTAAAAGTGCCCGAAATGCAGAAACCATGTCTTACATAAATAACTTGGCATGCCTGTACCTACGACATCAGCAACTAGTAGGTGCCCAATAAATGTTTGTTGAATTAAATAAACTGAATGACTATAAAAGAATATCACTTTTGATAATATCTCAATAAAAAGAAGAAAAGATGATACAAATAAACAGCTTAGTTCCAGCACGTGTCAGCAAAGCCACAAAAGAGCTGAAACCTCCCAGTAATGCACAGTTCCACTATGTGATAGCGAAACCAGGCACTAACAAAAGTGAGCATTACATTTAACCAGTCAAAGCCACATGTGACAGATAAAATCGTATCTGTTTTCAGATCAGTGTGATAATATAAGCACAAAAATGCCAAATAAAATAGGTCACATGAGTTTCTCTCTATGGGAATCAGGCCAACGAAGTACACACATATCCATGCCTCCAGATTTCTTATGTCATCAAAGACTTTTTACATAATATAATTTTTTCTTTTCTTTTCTTTTTTTTTTTTTTTTGAGATGGAGTCTCACTCTGTCGCCCAGGCTGGAGTGCAGGGGCATGATCTCGGCTCCCTGCAACCTCTGCCTCCCAGGTTCAAGTGATTCTCCTGCCTCTCGAGTAGCTGGGACTACAGGCACATATCACCATGCCTGGCTAATTATTGTGCTGTGTTGTGTTGTGTTGTGTTGTGTTGTGTTGTGTTGTGTTGTGTTGTATTGTATTGTACTGTATTGTATTGCATTGTACTGTATTGTATTGCATTGTACTGTATTGTATTGTATTTATTGAGATGGAGTTTCACACTGTCACCCAGGCTGGAGTGCAGTGGTGTGATCCTCGCTCACTGCAACCTCTGCCTCCTGGGTTCAAGTGATTCTCCTGCCTCAGTCTCCCGAGTAGCTGGGATTACAGGCACAGCTGGGATGACAGGTGCACACTAACCTGCCCGGCTAATTTTTGTATTTTTAGTAGAGATGGGGTTTTGCTATGTTGGCCAGGCTAGTCTCAAACTCCTGACCTCAAGCCATCTGCCCGCCTCAGCCTCCCAAACTGCTGGGATTACAGGCGTGAGCCACCGTGCCCAGCCACAGAAGATAATTTTCATATTTAACCTCTAAAAATGTGGAACAATAAGACAGTTCCATGGGTAACTCTGTTAATTTCATTCAATTTTATCTCTCACATACACAGCAGAAAAATTAAATAAGCCCTGAGTGGTCCTTGGGAAAAATGTAAGGAATAGTCACTGTTCCTCCAAAGGATACGTTCAGGGGCGTCTAAAGTTTTACATTAACAATAACTCTGTCAACTTGTCTTCCTTCAGCATTTACAATAGAAGCTTTCACAACAACAGCAGAACTCTCTTTGAGAAATTCGTTAGGTCATACAAAATTGCAATCTGGTGACCATTCAGGGAAAAAAAAGCTCATTCCAGACTGATGTGAAATTTAACATTCTTTCTTCCTGCCTCCACTTTAAATGGTTAGAGCTCCAAGAATTAAAAGAATAAATAATAGTTTAAGGAGTCGGCCGGGCGCGGTGGCTCAAGCCTGTAATCCCAGCACTTTGGGAGGCCGAGACGGGCGGATCACGAGGTCAGGAGATCGAGACCATCCTGGCTAACACGGTGAAACCCCGTCTCTACTAAAAAATACAAAAAACTAGCCGGGCGAGGTGGCAGGCGCCTGTAGTCCCAGCTACTCGGGAGGCTGAGGCAGGAGAATGGCGTAAACCCGGGAGGCGGAGCTTGCAGTGAGCTGAGATCCGGCCACTGTACTCCAGCCTGGGCGACAGAGCGAGACTCCGCCTCAAAAAAAAAAATAGTTTAAGGAGTCAATTCTGTGTGTCAGCACCCAGCACAGTTCCTGGCACACAGTAGATGCTCAATAAATATTTGCTGAATTAATCAGGAGAGAGGAGGGGAGGAAAGAAGGCAAAAATAAGGAAAAATAGGACGCTTGTGCATAATTCAGGAATGATCTATAATCTGTTTACAGCAGTCTTTTGGAAACCATCACCTGCTTTATATGTTTCTGGCAGAGAAAAAAAAAAAAAACTCCCTAAACTCAAGAGATCAAAGTCTACATTTCCCCACTCCCGAAGAATATAGAATCCTAATCCAACTCTGAACTTCAGTAAACATCTCTCTCCAAGAAAATGTTAAGGAAAATGCTGCACGGTTTCAGAGAACATCTCTTCAAGAGGAACAGCAAAATTCACTTCCTCCAATAAGACTTCTATACCAACCCTGCCCATCCATAAGGGCTCCTGATTTATACTTGCACAACCTACCTGGATATTTTGTAAACCATATTGACCCTTTATTCATTTGTTAACTATTCTTAGCACCTTCTCTACAGCTGCAATTCCAAGCCTTTCCTCTTAATAGGAAATCGAAACCTGTCATTTCAAGTCTTCGACTGTGTACTCTACACTCTCCCAACTACAATGACCTCTTTCGAAGGCAATACAAAGAAAAGCTGAACCCACTTTCTTTCTTTCCTCCTCCAAAACTCCCTCCACCACTAAACAAGAATCAGAAGAGCAGGATTTGGGCCTGAGCTCAGGCTTTAGTGCAGTACGAGGCCCGTTAAGCCTGGAAATCTGAGAAACCTTTTTTTTTTTTTTTTTTTTTTTTGAGACAGAGTCTCGCTGTGCCGCCCAGGCTGGAGTGCAGTGGCCAGATCTCAGCTCACTGCAAGCTCCGCCTCCCGGGTTCACGCCATTCTCCTGCCTCAGCCTTCCTAGTAGCTGGGACTACAGGCGCCCGCCACGTCGCCCGGCTAGTTTTTTGTATTTTTAGTAGAGACGGGGTTTCACCATGTTAGCCAGGATGGTCTCGATCTCCTGACCTCGTGATCCGCCCGTCTCGGCCTCCCAAAGTGCTGGGATTACAGGCTTGAGCCACCGCGCCCGGCCGAGAAACCTTTTTCTAACTGCACTCTTGCCTTCCTCCACTCATTTCTTCCCTTTTTTCTCAAACATGCATAGGCCTCTTCCATTTTAAAAAAATCTTTCACTTGAACTTAATCCTCCTCCTCATTGTTCTCTCTTCCATTTATTTCCAAATGTCCTAAAATTGGGTGGTGGACTATAGTCATAACGCATTTTTAAAAATCATTTAATTTCTCTTTAACCCATAAAATTTGGTTTCTGCACCTCCTACTCCAATTAAATGGCACCCCTGAACACCAGTAAGTTCTTTTTAGAAGCTATCATAGAAAATTTAAAACATGTACAAAGTAAATACAAATAAACCCCATGTACCCATCACAACACTTCAATAGTTGCCAACATTCTGCCACTCCTGCTTCATCTATACTTCCATGTATTCTCCACTCCATTTGATTATGTCAGTTTCACCACACACAATGTACCTACACTGTAACTATTTTTATTGTAATTATAAACCGTTGCACCCCTATCAGACACAGAACATCTCCATCTCCCCAGAAAGTTTTCTCATATCCTTTCTCTTTAATTAGTTCTTAAACAAATCCAGGTGTCTTTTCTCACTTGTCAACCTCCTTGATTCTTGGCAGCATCTGAAGTTACTGAGGGAACCTTTTTCTTGAAATTCCCCTTTCTATGATGCAAAAGGATCCCAATCCATCCTCGAGTCACATCAGTGTTGGCGCCAAAATACACCTCAAGTCTGTCTTTCCTCCACTTCCAGTAACACCCATGAATGCAGCCCTACCCGAAAGGCTGCACGTGCCTTCTCACCAGGCTCCCTGCTTCCACTCTTACCTCTTTCCAATCCACTCTCCAGACAGCAGCCAGAGACATCTATTAAAACGCAAATCCTACCACATCACATCACTCCTCGAGTGAGCAGCCTTCAATGGCTGCCCTATGCATGGAGAATAGGTCCACGTTGCACTGTGGCCTCTGAGGCCTTGCAAGGTCTCTGCCTCTCTCTCTAACCTCCTGTCACACTTGGCCCACAGGTTTCTGAGAGTTCTTGGAAGAGGCCAAGGGCTTTTGCAGCTGTTTCCTGTGTCTAGAACACTGTTCCTCCAGCTCTCCAGACAGCTGGCTCCCTTGCCCGTTAGCTTCAGCTGAAATGTCCCCTTCTCAGGGAGATCTTCCTTGACTAGCTACGCTCTTCCTCCCAGCTGCCCTGCATGACATGGCTTTATTTTCTTCATAGCACTTACCATCATCTATAATTATTATCTTTATTTATATTTATTCATGTCTCCCACTAAGAAGAAACTGCCTTGAGAGTAGGAACCATGTCTTTTTGGTTCACTGTTGTACCCCATGATAACACATGCTTAAGAATTATTTATTGAAGGCCAGGCGCAGTGTCTTACACCTATAATTCCAGGACTTTGGGAGGCTGAGGCAGGAGAATCAGTTGAGCCCAGAAGTTCGAGACCAGCCTGGGCAACACAGCAAGACTCTGTCTCTACCAAAAAAAAAAAAAAAAAAAAGAGCCAGGTGTGGTGGCACACACCTGTGGTTCCAGCTACTTGGGAGGCTGAGGTGGGAGAATTGCTTGAGGCTGCTGGGTGGTTGAGGCTGCAGTGAGTCGTGAGCTGTGATCATACCACCACATTCCAGATGTGGTGACAGCAAGATCCGATCTCAAAAAAAATTTTTTTGAACAAAAATAAATTCAGCTGAAAATCACTTTTTGGTAAAAAATTCTCTACTTTTCCTCAAAACCTGCTACCTTTCCTAATGGCCTTCTGTTAACAGACATCCACAAACTACATAACCACAGCAAAATGATAAATTCCAGCCATACATTAAATCATTCCAAACATAAGATTTTATTGACTGATTGACTGATTTACACCCTCGGTGGGGGAGAGTGGACTGACCCCTGTGAGATGAAATCAGCGTCCAAATATAAGATTTTAAACAAAAGCAACATCGGGGGAAAAACATAAGAACCTGAGTTAAACTAAGGCTGATGAAGTTGAAGTTATAATCTGATTTATAACAGAAGCATCCACTTAGGGCACATATAAAAAGAATGTTCTCTTATTCTTGAGTCTAATTCATTCTGAACTGATAAACTATTCAGTAACTGAAAAATCAAGAAAACTAGTCATTTATTTTTCCAAAAAGAAGTTGAAAACTGAGCTTATGGCACAGTAATATATTCTATACTGGTCTAATTACATGTTCACCAAGCAATCTTCCAATTATACCTTATCTTTCCAGGGAGACAATGTACTAGCCAGAAATCCAATCTTCCTTTTTTTTTGAGACAGGGTCTTGCTTTGCTGCCCAGGCTGGAGTGCAGTGGCATAATCACAGCTCACTGCAGCCTCCACGTCCCTGGGTACAAACAATCCTCCCACCTCAACCTCCTGAGTAGCTGGGACTGCAGGCATGCACCACCATGCCCAGCTAATTTTTGTTTTTGGAGAAAGGATTTCATCATGTTACCTAGGCTGGTCTCGAACACTTGAGCTCAAGCGATCCACTTGCCTCGGACTCCCAAAGTGCTGGGATTGCAGGCATGAGCCAGCGCGCAGAGCCCCAGTCTTCCTTAACATTACATTTCACTATAAATTAGTAAATTAGGATCTTGGGGAAGGATGCATATGTACCTCAGACATTCTGGGGTGTGTGTATCTTGGGTGTCCCGGGTATGTGTGTGTGTGTGTGTGTGTGTGTGAGGGAGATTCCTAGAGCATGTGTGTACCTCACAGGCTCTGACTCACCCTACATGAGATTCAGGGTCTAGATGAGTCTGATGAAAGTCTATAAACTTGTGCTTTGGCTACAGAAAGAAAGAAATCTGGTGAGATGGGAAAGGAAAACCAAGAGGACGGGATGACATCTGTCCCTCCACCCAAGCCGTGGACTAGATCACAGCCCCGCAGAGGGGACATCCAGAAAGAAACTGAAAGAGTTGTTTTCAGAGCTCCCAGGAAGAGCTACAGACAATTCTGAATGACAAAGAGGGAAGTAAAAGTAATACTAACGGTCTCATGTAACCATGTTAAGCAGCAGCCAAGGAAAATCAGCACATGGAGCCAGATAGAGACAAAAATATAGATAAATATTTATATATAGGATTTATATATAGATTTGTATATATTTATTTTTATTTATTATATATATTTACATATAAGATTTGATAACATTCCTTAGGCTTCAGATTGAAAAAACAAAGCAAACAAATTACCATTTAAAAATTTATAATACGCAGCCATAAAAAAAGAATGAAATCATCCAGGCATGGTGACTCGTGCCTGTAATCCCAGTACTTTGGGAGACCTAGGCGGGTGGATTGCTTGAGCTCAGGAGTGTGAGACCAGCCTGGGCAACAAAGTGAGACCCTGTCTCTACAAAAAATACAAAAATTAGCCAGGTTTGGTGGTAGGCACCTGTAGTCCCAGCTACTCAGGAGGTGAGGTGGGAGGATGGTTTGAGCCTGGGAGGCAGAGGCTGCAATGAGTCAAGATCGTGTGACTGCACTCCAGCCTGGGCAATAGAGCCAGGCCCAATCTAAAAAAAAAAAAAAAAAAAAAAAAAAAAAAAAGAATTAAATCATGTCCTTTGCAGCAACATGGATCCAGCTGAAGGCCATTATCCTAAATGAATTAACAAAGAAACAGAAAACCAAATGCTGCATGTTCTCACTTATAAGTGGGAGCTAACCATTGGGTACATGTGGACATAAAGATGGAAACGCTGGACACTGGGGACTCCAAAAGGGAGAGGGAAGGAAGGGAACAAGGGTTCAAAGACAAGCTCTTGGGTACTATGCTCACTACCTGAGTGATGGAATCATTTGTACCCCAAGCCTCAGCATCACATAACATACCCGTGCAACAAACCTGCACATGTACCTCTGAATCCAAAATAAAACAAAATAAAATTTATAATAGAAAAACACCTAAAAATCATCAGTAACTGCCTCTGTGCAGCAGCAACAGGGGACCAGCTTTGACTCTTGACTTTATATATACTTCTGATTTTTTTATAAACCTAGAGTAACTTTCATAACAAACTTAAAAAGACATAGTATTAGTGTTCTAAAAATATAAAGTTCTCTGTAGTTCAGTAAAATGGTTTTAAACTAGCATATAGCATTAAAAAGTATACTGAAAAGAAATAATATTTCTCAATCTTAGGTTAGGTTCTAATTTAAATCAATCGAATTTTTACAGTCATGTAAAACGAAATCCCCATTCTGCTCATCCACAGCCTCTACTGTTCAATTTCTACCCAAACTGTATCTTTCAGTAATTTACTGACCTTGGAACTGCTTTCTTCCGATACTTCTCCCTCATTGGTTTGCATGGGAACAGATTTTGTGCAAAACTCTGCAGAAACACAAAAATACTGCCTAAAAGAAGAGAGAAGAGAGAAAGTATGTAAGGAATTCAGGGCAAAATTTTGTTTTTTCAAAGGTTTCGACAAAATTCTCTCAATTAAGGCCACAGACACTGTGAAGTAACTTTGAGTAATTGTGTGTGTGTGTGTGTGTGTCTACGCACATTCATCTTAAGAAAGAGGGAGGGAGAGAAGCAGGGAGGGAATTTTTCCCAACTTGGGGGAGAAGGGGAAGTAGGACAGGTTTCCAGCATTGGGATATTAATAGCTCTAGATTTCTCTCCCTATTTTATTTGGCTTTTGGCAGAGGTGGTGGTGAAATTCTTACAGCAGACACTGACCTGCAAGAAAGTATGGCAGTGAGCAAAGCGGCACACCTGTTGTTCCGCCCCTGCAGGTCACAGTGCTTGGGTATTAGGCTAAGGATATCGGAATTGGCAGGGTTTCCTGGGCTTATAATTTATGAATAACGTTCCTGCTTTCTTTGTAACTGAAATTAAAGTACACTATAATGGCTGGCCCCACTTTTCATTTTTAGGAAATGTGCTTAATAAACTAAATGTCAGTTAATTTATTTTTATATGAGACTATTTATAGGGCAAGACAGTAAAAAGTAATTAATTTTTCCCCGAAGAATAAAATGAGTTAAGAAAAAGTTTGTTCAAATTTTATGAATTAAAATGTGCCAAATGGAAACTACTAAAAATTTACACAACATTTTCATGAATTCATTACATATGTAATTATTGAGGAATAATTTTTTCTCTTTTTCTTTGAGACAGAGTCTTGCTGTGTCGCCCAGACTGGAGTGCAGTGGTGTGAGTTTGGCTCACTGCAACCTCCACCTCCTGGATTCAAGTGATTCTCCTGCCTCAGTCTCCCAAGTAGCTGGGACTACAGGCGCCACCACCACCCCCCGCCAATTTTTGTATTTTTAGTAGAGATGGGGTTTCACTATGTTGGCTAGACTGGTCTTGAACTCCTGACCTCGTGATCCGCCCGTCTCAGACTCCCAAAGTGTTGGGATTACAGGCATGAGCCACCACTCCTGGCCCTACTGAGGAATCATTATTCAAATGACACAAATCTCCATTATAATACAGGTATGAATATTTACAAACCTATCAGCTACTTTTTTTTTTTTTTTTTTTTTTTGAGGCGGAGTCTTGCTCTGTCGCCCAGGCTGGAGTGCAGTGGCCGGATCTCAGCTCACTGCAAGCTCCGCCTCCCGGGTTCCCGCCATTCTCCTGCCTCAGCCTCCCAAGCAGCTGGGACTACAGGCGCCCGCCTCGTCACCCGGCTAGTTTTTTGTATTTTTTTTTTTTTTTTTTTTTTTTTTTTTTTTTTTTTTTTTTTTTTTTGAGGCGGAGTCTCGCTCTGTCGCCCGGACTGGAGTGCAGTGGCCAGATCTCAGCTCACTGCAAGCTCCGCCTCCCGGGTTTCCGCCATTCTCCTGCCTCAGCCTCCCGAGTAGCTGGGACTACAGGCGCCCGCCACCTCGCCCGGCTAGTTTTTGTATTTTTAGTAGAGACGGGGTTTCACCGTGTTAGCCAGGATGGTCTCGATCTCCTGACCTCGTGATCCGCCCGTCTCGGCCTCCCAAAGTGCTGGGATTACAGGCTTGAGCCACCGCGCCCGGCCGTTTTTTGTATTTTTAGTAGAGACGGGGTTTCACTGTGTTCGCCAGGATGGTCTCGATCTCCTGACCTTGTGATCCACCCGTCTCGGCCTCCCAAAGTGCTGGGATTACAGGCTTGAGCCACCGCGCCCGGCCCTATCAGCTACTTTAAAGCTCACAGCTACAAAACATAAAAACTAAAAAAGGCCAGGTGCAGTGGCTTTGCCTGTAATCCCAGTAATTTGGGAGGCTGAGGCAGGTGGATTGCTTGAGCTAAGGGCTTTGAGACCAGCTTGGGCAACATGGCGAAATCCCACTTCTACCCAAAATACAAAAATTAGCCAGGCGGGGTGACACATGTATGTGGGCCCAGCTACTCAAGAGGCTGAGGTGGGAGGACTGGTTGAGTCCAGGAGGTCAAGGCTGCAGTGAGCCGTGATCACACCACTGCACTCCAGCCTGGGTAACAGAGTGAGACGTTGTCTCAAAAAAAAAAAAGGGGGGTGGGGGATAAAAAGATGCTGGTAGTGTGTTTTGCAAGAAAAATCTATTAATGCACAATGCCTGATGATCTGTTTTGGTGCAGACTTCTCTATAACCAGCCAAGACTCATGGCTAAGAAGGTACTTCCAGGAAGCTGTTTCCTCATCTACTGGGTGGGAAGGGGTTACCAAAATATCTACTTTGCTCACCTACCTAGCAAGGTCTTTTTGGGAACGAATGCATATTTATGTGATGTGAAGTGTAAAATCAGTACAGTAGAAGCTCTCAATTGATATTCATTTACTCACTCCCAACGTAATCAACATTGCCCATCCCCTCTGTAAAACACATGACTGATGCTCACAGCAAGTGAAAACAAGCTTTCTCTAGTTGACTTTGTCCCTCACCTACTTATCACAGTTGTGCAAAAAAAAAAAAAAACAAAGTTCTCTTTCGATGAAAATTACGTTGATAACACCAGAAAAACTCGGTAACATATCCAGAAAGATTTTATGTGTAATTTGCTTCACAGATGTCTTTAAGTTCTCCTACTTCACTGAAACAGAGACTGCATTTCATAGATGATGCATTATAGGCATAGCTGAACCAGAAAAACTCCTTGGAACTCCATTCATGCTTGCAGGCCTGTGCTCAGCACACTCCTTGGTCTGGTGCTGTACTGTCTGCTCCCTCCAGACCCACACTCCATTCTCTGCCTGTGTGCCTCAGGGGACACCATCACTGGGCTCCTTATCTTCTGGCTGCTGGCTAGGCTAAGCCAGTGGGAGGCACTGACTGGAGACAGGAGGTAGGGAGAGGAAGAAGGGATGGCAGTGGTTGTTTCTTCTATGAAAGGGCACTGCTTTCATCTTGCTGGCTTCTCCTTCAGCTATAATCTTTTTACTTTCATCCTTTCTGGATTCTCCTATTTGGCTGTTCTATTTTTCTTAAGTCTTTTACTAGCTTGACTTGCCTGGCCATATTAGTTCTCTCCTTCTCCGACAATCACTGCTATTTCCCCTCACCGACTCCTCCTCCCTACCCCCCAACACTGAACACTGTCATCTCTCCTCCCCTATGCTATCACCTTCTACCCAAGGCTTTAACCAAGACTTCTGCCCCTACACTCACTCCTTAAAATCCATTGTCTCCTAATAAGATCCTACCAAGGCCCAAGTCTTACCTTCCCTACTACTCCAACCCTCAATTTTCCAACACGTTAGAATGGAAATAGGGAAACCAACAAAGGCTAATGAACCACCCAGTGGCTGACAACAGTGGGGAACCTTACTATTGCTAGGCCTGAAGGGGAAGGAGCAGTGACTGGAACCTGGAGGGGGAGCTGTGGCCGTCACTGAAGAGTCCAACAGACCTGAATGCGTACAGATGTGTGACCTTGAGGTAATTACTCAATTCATCTCAGTCTCAGCTTCCCTATCAAAACTTGGGAATAATAGTTATTCTGAGGATTCACTGATAATGTATTTGCACTTGATACATAATAGATACTTAATAAGTACATGGGGATGACCAACTCACAAGGCATTCTCTACTCTGAACTCTTATTCTTTCAGGGTCCGATCCCCAGTGATCTCCATTTCCCTTTGGACATGCTGTGAAAAGGGAATGCTTCTTCCTGGCTCCTGAGTTTCCACCCTTGGCTCCTCTCCACCTGCACACAATCCACTCCAGAGAAGGTAACAGGATCTTACTTTAATGGTGAGTTTGGAAGGAGAAACAAGGTGTGTGGAGCTCAGCCCTTTCTTTTCCTTCCTTTTGGAAGCCAGCTGCCCCAGGGAGCAGGCACTCTCCTCTCCTCCTCCACCCACAGACACAGGACCCTCAAAACTACCCATGAGTAGGTCAGTCTGTGTGATTATGAAGTTCAGTGTTAAGCTCACTGGCCTGCAGACGTGCCACATTCTCCAATACAGCTGTTTTTTTTTTTAAGCCCGGCCCCTCCACCCAGCGGCACACACAATAGCAGTGGCAGCAGGAACAGGAGGTCTAATACAGCTTTATTAGTCAGAGAAACAGTATTTTGGTCTCCCAAATGCCCTCCTTTTAAAAAGGAGGGAAAAATGAAAAGTGTAACAATTTTTTGCTGCATGTAAGTTTTTAAAAGGAGGACATTTGGGAGACCAAAATATAGAGCCCAGTCAAGGGAAGGAGAGTGCTATTTATTGGGTCTCAAAGACCTTGGGTGCAGGGCACTAAAATTTTGATAGACAGGAACTAAAATTCAAGGGAGTAAAACACATGTGGCATTTTTGAGGCTTTTGTTAAGGCCAGGACTTTGGGCCTTGGACTTTAATGAGGTGGCACAATATTTTCTTGTAGAAGCTTATATTAGGCTTTTTACTGTTGTTTTTATAGTTACACACTAGCTTTTAACTATTGAGGCTGAATTCGAGGTTTATAAACCATAGGCACACAGTATTTTGACCTTAGCAGTGACTGTAGTTATGGCAACTTTGTCTTCACGTAAGTGGCTGTTTCTATAGAGACAAGGCTGCATACACTAGGCACATAAGCCTTTGCAAAGGGTTGGGGGCTTTGTAGGCCTCATCAAGAAACAAGCCACAGACGGTTGTGGTGGTGGTGGTGATGCTGGTATTGAAAGCTCATTTACATATCAGCTGTGCAGGCAGTCTCAGCATACACCGGCTGCTCTGGCCTAGCAAGCAAATGCCAGCTGTGCTGGCCTCAGCAAAGGGAATAGGGCATTAGCGGGCTTGGGTGGCTTCAGTGTACAGAAGGCTGCTGCTTGACCTTGAATTATGCCGGCGCAGCTTTTCCTAAGCAGGCATGGCTGAGGAAAGATTAGACTTCAGGGAAAACAGACTTTCTTCCTACAGGCCTTTTAGACGTCAGAAAGTGGAACAATTACTCGCTGCATATAAGCTGCAAAGCAGCTGAATTTCAAATAGCGCACATGCATTACAAAACCAGTGAAGTTCTACATTTAAATTGCTTGTGCTAGGCTTATATAGGTGATTCAAAAGGAAAATGAAAATTAAGAGGTTTCTGGTGAAGGAAGGAAGGAAGGAGGGAGGGAGGGAAGGAAGGAGGAAGGGAGGGAGGGAGGAAGGGAGGGAAGGAAGGAAGGAGGGAGGGAGGGAGGGAAGGAAGGAGGGAGGGAGGGAGGGAAGGAAGGAAGGAAGGAAGGAAGGAAGGAAGGAAGGGAGGAAGGAAGGAAGGAAGGAAGGAAGGAGGAGGAGGGAAGGAAGGAGGAACGGAGGGAGGGAGGAAGGGAGGGAAGGAAGGAAGGAAGGAAGGAGGGAGGGAGGGAGGGAGGGAAGGAAGGAAGGAAGGAAGGAGGGAGGGAGGGAGGGAAGGAAGGAGGGAGGGAGGGACGGAGGGAGGGAAGGAGGGAAGGAGGGAGGGAGGGAGGGAGGGAGGGAAGGAAGGAAGGAAGGAAGGAAGGAAGGAAGGAAGGAAGGAAGGAGGGAGGGAGGGAGGGAGGGAGGGAGGGAGGGAGGGAGGGAAGGAAGGAAAGCTAGGGGAGGAAAACTTTTTTCCCCGCTCCTGATGCTTCCTTCCACATGGGACAATATCCAACTTTTCATATTCCTGGCCTCATATCCCTGACTCAGGCTGTCAGGGGTGAAGTCACTTCTCTGATGAGTGTGTCTGGAAGAAGGAACCAGGCTTGCATAGTCCAGCCCTTTTCTCTCCCTTTTCCCTTGGGGGCACCTGTTCTGCTCTGCTCCTTTCGTTGACTAGGAGGCAGGTCTATCCCAGACTAGTGTTGCTGGGTGAATAAACCTGTTAAGTCCTTCAGTCCAGTATTAAAAAGTGCTTGCCCTTAGATTTAAGCCAGTTCTCCAATGGCAACTTTATGAATGATAAACGTGAAATTTTGATCTCCACCTATCTGCCCTACTCCTTTGTCCTAAGTCTCTGCTGGTTCAGAACTTGAGCAGGGAAGAGAATATTACTTATTGGATACCCTTTGATCTCAACTTATAGCTAAAATGTATCCTCCTCAGAATTAAGTTCAGTCTTCCATATCAGCCTTGTCTTCCAAATTATTCCATAACCACAGCATTAATCACACACTTTTACTTCCAAAGCTTTTCACTAACCTCATTTCTAGTTACTCTCAAAGCACACTGTATTCTGCATTCACGCAGGCAAATCTTTCCATTCTCAGCACACAACATGCTAATCTCTATCTATATATATCCTAGCCTACACCCCACTGGAAACCCCTTCCCTCATCACCAATCCACATCTCTACCCTTCTAATCTATTCAGTATTTGTTGTTGTTGTTGTTGTTGTTGTTGTCGAGACAGGGTCTCTTTCAGTCACCCAGGCTGAAGTGCGGTGGCATGATCACGGCTCACTGCAGCCTCAGCCTCGCTGGGCTTCCCAAGTAGCTGGGACTACAGGTGCACATCAGCACGCCTGGCTAATTTTTGTATTTATGGTAGAGTTGGGATTTCACTATGTTGCCCAGGCTGGTCTTGAACTTGTGAGTTCAAGCAATCCACCTGCCTAGGCCTCCCAAAATACTGGGATTATAGGTGTGAGCCATAGTGCCTGGCCTCCAGTCAATTTTTATTTCTAAAAATCTTTCCTGATTAAAACCATGTAATGTGCCCACTTACTAAATGTCATACTGATACCTATTTTTATCTTTATCCTTTATTTTATTTGCTCTCATTTTCTGTTGTTTTGGAGCTGTCCTTAGTTTTCAATGTGTTTCTTGAACAAACCTTGATAACATTCTTGTTTGAAGGCATGGCTTATGGTTGTGTCTAGGGCAACTTTCCTTTTGACAAAATAGAAGTTAAGTAAGATAGGCAATGCAAAAGTGTACGGTTAACTAAGGGTTCCATGTAAGAAGTGACAAAGGGTCTAATGTATCAGTGCTAACAGAGCCACAAAAAAGTCAGGGCAAAGCCCACTTACATGAAAACTAGAGGGGTGAACAAGTCATGCCAAAGTGACAAGTCATGTCCCATCATGAGATGAGACAACACAAGTGTTTATTGTAGGTATGTACATATGTATGCATGCATGCAGGTGTGTACGTATGTATGCATGCATGCAGGTGTGTACGTATGCATGCATGCATGCAGGTGTGTACGTATGCATGCATGCATGCAGGTGTGTACGTATGCATGCATGCATGCAGGTGTGTACGTATGCATGCATGCATGCAGGTGTGTACGTATGCATGCATGCATGCAGGTGTGTACGTATGCATGCATGCATGCAGGTGTGTACGTATGCATGCATGCATGCAGGTGTGTACGTATGCATGCATGCATGCAGGTGTGTACGTATGTATGCATGCATGTAGGTGTGTACGTATGTATGCATGCATGTAGGTGTGTACGTATGTATGCATGTAGGTGTGTACGTATGTATGCATGTAGGTGTGTACGTATGTATGTATGCATGTAGGTATGTACATATGTATGTATGCATGTAGGTATGTACATATGTATGTATGCATGTAGGTATGTACATATGTATGTATGCATGTAGGTATGTACATATGTATGTATGCATGTAGGTATGTACATATGTATGTATGCATGTAGGTATGTACATATGTATGTATGTAGGTATGTATGTATGTATGTATGTAGGTATGTACATATGTATGTATGTATTTAGAGACAGAGTCTCCCTCTGTTGACCAGGCTGGAGTGCAGTGGCGCAATCTTGGCTCACCACAACCTCCGCGTCCCGTGTTCAAGTGATTCTCCTGCCTCAGCCTCCCAAGTAGTTGGGACTACAGGCACACGCCACCACGCCAGGCTAATTTTTGTATTTTTAGTAGAGATAGGGTTTCACCATGTTGGCTAGGCTCGTCTGCAACTCCTGACCTCAAGTGATCTGCCTGCCTTGGCCTCCCAAAGTGCTGGGACTACAGGCGTGAGCCACCGTGTCTGGCCAACACAAGTGTTAAATTTCTGTTTTTGCACATCACTTCAACTTGGAGCAGTCACCAGTTTGTGACCTGTGGTAGGTGGTGGATAGTCCTGACCTGGCACAGTGCTTGCCACACACATGACAGGACTCAGCAAATGTTAAGAACTAAATACAAGTAATGTCCTACAGTACCTGTGCAAGTTCTTCCATGAAAACTGCCAAATATGTTAATATTTTCTTTCTTTCTTTTTTTTTTTTTTTTTTTTTTTTTTTTTTTTTTTGAGACGGAGTCTTGCTCTGTCGCCCAGGCTGGAGTGCAGTGGCCGGATCTCAGCTCACTGCAAGCTCCGCCTCCCGGGTTCACGCCATTCTCCTGCCTCAGCCTCCCGAGTAGCTGGGACTACAGGCGCCCGCCACCTCGCCCGGCTAATTTTTTGTATTTTTAGTAGAGACGGGGTTTCACCGTGTTAGCCAGGATGGTCTCGATCTCCTGACCTCGTGATCCGCCCGCCTCGGCCTCCCAAAGTGCTGGGATTACAGGCTTGAGCCACCGCGCCCGGCCATATGTTAATATTTTCAAAAGCCCTCCAGGATCCAGCCCTCACCTGTCTCTCCAGCCTCATCTGCCTGGTCTCCGTTCCTTTTGTTCCAGCCGTAATGAACATCTTACAGCTTTGCCAATATGGCAGACTGTTTGAAGTTTCCATGTTTTTGTTGCTATCACTCCCTCTGCCTTTCCCTCCTCTGGTGCCACAAGGGGAGACCCTACTTTCCAATCAAGGCTCAGCTTTTATGAACTATTTCCTGATCCATCTCTAGGCAGAAATGATGATTCCTTCCTCAGTGCCCCCAGTGGATCTTGTTTGAATTCTATTATGGGATCTGTAATACTTTATTAGATTTATTTACTCACATAGATTCCTCTATGTGATAAGGATTAGACTATCAACCCCTTAATACCAGATACTATATCTTGTTAATCTCTGTATTCAGTCTACCTAAAACTGTGTACCTGGCATTTAATAGGTATTCAATAAATTTCTATGTTAAGAATGACTGAATTAATCAACTACAGTGCTTTTTCTTTAAGATGCAGTAGATATCAATTCAATAAACATTTACCGTGCCTCTACCACATGTCAGATGGTGCTGGGATAGTGTGTTATGCTGGAATGAGCTGTGCCTTTGAAAATGTAGAATCCTACTTCTTTGTCAGTTATTAGCTGTGTGATCTTGGGCAAGTTATTTAACTTTATAATCCTGAGTATTTTCATCCGTAAAGCTGTGCAGGAAGAGGTGTTATAAAGATTAAATTAAACAATGTGTGCAGAACTCTTAGTAAGGTGTCTAAGAGCATTTTATCTTATTGCTCTATACTACTGAGGCTGAATTGGGAGGTTCAAAAATGATAGGTCACACAGTATTTTGACCTTAGCAGTGGCTATAGTTACAGCTACTGTCTTCAGGTAGGTGGCTGTCTCTACAAGAGACAAGGTGCATACACTAGGCACATAAGCCTAGCAAAGGGTTGGGGAGAAATTCATCATGAATTTCTCATCCTACCCTGGACCCCTCATATTAGCTCATCGGCAAGTCCTATCATTTTTGCTTTCAAAATTTGTTTCTCGGATCCACCCACAATTCTTCATTTTCACTGCTGTCATCCTTTCTTGCTTGTGGGGGCCTCTTTTAGGCATTAAAAATAGGTTAGCTCCTTTCCAAGCAGTCTCAAAAGGTTTATATATTAGTAAAGGAGACAGATACAAATAAACAACTTTAATATAAAATATTGAATAATTTATTACTGTAATAACAACAGGTGCTCTTAGAACACAGATGAAAAAGAAATTCTGCCAAGGGAGTTTGGGAGAAGAAGACAACAGGGAAAATACAACAAGGAGAATAGATAGTCACATTCTTCTCCCTGCTTCCAAACTCTAAAAAGAGAAAAGCATCAACCAAGGCACAAAGCCATGAAAAAAATACTATATATATCTAGGGAACAGAAAATGGTCCGTTAAGGCTTACAGATTAAGGATTCACTAAAAAAGCAGCCAGAAACGTTGACTGGAATTAGGTTTTGAAGGGATCTGTGGGACAACATCTGCAGCAACTGGATGCAATGAGGGCTGTTTAAGCAAAGGCGTGACCTGAGTAAATCCATCATTCAGAAAGTGAACCCTGGCAGTAATGTGGACTACAGACTGCGGCAGGGAAAGGTGAGAGACAGAGACGCTAGGGGTACACTCACATAAAACTCACATAATAACTAAGTGGTGGCTTTCTAGCATGAGGCACCAAATGTCAGTATCCATCTAAATACCAGTTCTTTTTAAAGGGACCTACCACATAGGAGGAAAGCAGGGGCTGGTATGATGGTCACCTTACAAATATCTTCCTGTAAGAACTTGGTAAAAGGGCAACAACGTTCTTGAAAAAGTATTTTCTTCTTTTTAAGGAGAAGACTATTGCCAATACATGGTAGACACATATTTTAAAAACTTACCTTTGACAGTACCTGGGGCAACACAAGCCCGTGAAGATGAGTCTAGGTTACATTCAGTGCAAAAAACCACAACCCTGAAAAGAGAAAAAAGTCACAATGAGCTGTATGCTCATAGCAAGATGCCACAGGAGGCAGTGGCACAGGTGGCCTCATGGAAATCCAGCTCCTCCTTTCACCAGCTATTGTTTCTAGACTCGCAGCCCAACCTCTCAGAGCTCAGCTTCCTCAACCAACACTGGGAACACTAACAACACCTTCTTCATAGGGTTCTTTTGAAGTTTAAATGCAATATGTGTAAAACTCTTAGTAGAGGGCAGGGTACCAAACACATGCTCAATTAAGGTAAGTGGTTACTAAGGCTTCATACAATCAAGGGCATCACCCTCCACCCAGGTGTTTAGGTCAGACCCTGACATCCGTCATGAATTTCTCACCCAACCCCTCATATCAGCCCATCAGCAAGTCCTATCATTTCCTCTTTCAAACTCTGTTTCTCAGATCTACCCATAATTCTTCATTTTCACCACTGTCATACTTGCTTGTTGGGGCCATTTTGCTGGTTCTCTGTTCCTATTCTTGCTCCTCCCCAATCCATTCCCCCATAATGGCTGGAATGGTCTCTTCAAAATCAATTCATAGCAAGTTGCTAATAAATGCAGTAAATATTTTATTTATTCCATGATGGAATCTCTCTCTGAAATATATATTCATGTATTTGAATGTAGAGATATAGGAATATATATTAAATGGCCAGCACCTTCATGTTACAATGACACAAACAAATGCAGAAGGAATGCTCCTCAAGGTTGGAGCTACCTATGTGTGTGCTGGTGCTCAAAGCAATGGCGAGCCCAGCAGAGATTCATCTGGGACCAGCATCTACAATGCTGTCAGAAAGCTGGCACTGTTTGGAAGCTGGCCCCTTAGTTTCACAGTAACCCAATACTTCTGTCCAGGACAGCGTGCTCCACTCCCCACAGCTAGAGACTGTAAGTCAGAGCTTCAGCCCCATGTTAGGGCACGGTGCTGCAGGGAATCTGAAAGCACCTCACTGCCCTGCTATCTGTTGTCCCCTCTATTGGACTTACTTTATTTAATAGTGTTTGAATCAATACATCTCAGATGGAATTGTGATGAGAATTAGAAATATTATGACTCATCTCCCTATCTCTCTACTATACACTGCAGCAGTCTTTCTTGCTAAAAAGCAAATCTGACCTCTGGGTATCTTGCCACCTAAATTCAGTCAATAACTATCTTTAGGGTAAAATCCAAGACCTCTCCAGACCCATTATCGCTTCATGACTGCACAGAGTTTCCTTACTCACAACATACACGCTAATGTCTGAGAGCCCTCTGCCTATTCCCTTCTCCTTTTCCTTTAGGTGTTATCTCCCAGAAATTTTCTGTATCCTCGCTGGTTGGACAAAGTGTTCCTCCTCTTAGATACACATTATATTGGTAATATCCACGAGTCCATTTTCTTTTCTTTTCTTTTTTTTTTTTTTTTTTTGAGACGGAGTCTTGCTCTGTTGCCCAGGCTGGAATGCAGTGGCCGGATCTCAGCTCACTGCAAGCTCTGCCTCCCGGGTTTACATAATTCTCCTGCCTCAGCCTCCTGAGTAGCTGGGACTACAGGCACCCGCCACCTCGCCCGGCTAGTTTTTTTTTTTGTATTTTTTAGTAGAGACGGGGTTTCACCGTGTTAGCCAGGATGGTCTCGATCTCCTGACCTCGTGATCCGCCCGTCTCGGCCTCCCAAAGTGCTGGGATTACAGGCTTGAGCCACCACACCCGGCCCACGAGTCCATTTTCTTCACTCAGCAGGAGTTCCTTGACAGCAAGGACTATGTCTAACACACCTTTGAATTTGGTACTGGGTAGAGTCCAATAAACATAAGCTGAACCGAATCCCAATGGGATCCCAGCAATTCAGTAGTTGAATGTGGATGTGTCCCCTAATTAACTGCACTGGTAAAAACTGAAGTTAGCTGCAGCCTCCAAGATGAGTCTGGCCCTTACAGAGAACTCGAGGCTACGTGGTTATGTCTGACCCTCAGCACTTCAGAGGACGACAGGATTCATTAATTTTTTGTCAACTGCAAAGACTATCAAGATAATAACACTAATTTTTAGTTCCCTATTCCGATTAAAGTTTCCGCTTAGGCTAAAACACAGCCTCTTCTCTGGATCTATCATTAGTCCAAATTCTGTGCCGATCCTGTAAAGTTGCACATTACATGTCTCCTTAACAGACAAGGCTAGAAAGAGACCATGCCACTCAGTCCCTAGCCTGCTTGGCAGTGAGTCTCAGACACTGCCTGTATTCAGAAGGGAGGGGAAAAAAGGAATTGGGGCAGAGGATAGGCAGGCTAGGGAAACTGAGCAGTTTTCCAAGTACTCTTGAATCTAGGTTTTACAGAACAGCTGCATTACTTTCTCTGCCAGGCTGTGAACCTCTGTATCAGGTGCACAAGTATTCAGAATAAACATATAAGTTAATTCTAAAATCAACATTTGAAATTATCTAGTTGAAGTTACCTATAGCACTATTTTCCTTCCAAGGTATAAATAGTGGCAAATTCCTCCAAAACAGCTTTGAAATGCTCAGAACTACACGGTAATCCTACCATCTGATCAGGTACAGCTGCAGCAGTAAAACTGTGAACCACTCTAGTTTTCTCTCTTCTCTTTCAGAGCAGCCAAACTAGTCTTGGAATTCATAGAAGGAGTGGGAATGTTCAGTGGATCTTGGGTTAAATTAATCCCCAGGTCCCGTTAAACTGCAAGCCAGCTTCAAGAATTCCTCTAGACCGGGCGTGGTGGCTCACTCCTGTAATCCTAGCACTTCACTTTGGGAGGCCAAGGCAGGAGGATTGGTTGAGCTCAGGAGTTCGAGATCAGCCTGAGCAACATAGGAAGACTCTGCCTCTACAAAAAAATGTAAAAAATTAACGGAGCATGGTGGCATGTGCCTGTAGTCTCAGCTACTAAGGAGGCTAAGGCAGGAGAATTGCTTGAGTCTGGGAGGTCGAGGCTGCAGTCAACCATGATCACACCACTGCACTCCAACCCGCGTGACACAGCAAGAACCAGTCTCAAAAAAATAAAAATAAAAATAAAGAATTATTCCAAAGCCATGTACCTAACTAAACTCACAGGATGTAATTAGAACTAAATCTTTCCTACGGAATATGGCAAGTTGAAAGAAATACATATTCAACAAACTATATTTATTTTGCCGGTATCTTACTAGTATCACCTCTGATATGGCAGGGTTTTAATTTTCAAACTTGACTATTCAGCACCATTATTTTAAATTTAAATTCTCATTTTAAAAATTCAAGCAGTATAGAGAGGCTCTTAACCAATATCCCCTCTCCCTCCATTCCAGTCTTCCCAGGATTCACCACTCTTATCAGTTTGATATCCAGCATCATTCTTAGGATACAGACTATTGAGAATACACTATAAACTTTTAATTGAGTCACAAATAACTCTGAAAACCTTGTCTGCCTACATTGTTGGCAACTGGCCTAACTTCAAGCAAGACGTCCAGAAGAGATGTCTTAAGTGAGGCAGCAGATGTGAGGGAGGAGCAGAACACCAGCAAGGAGGCCTGGAAGGTCTTCCCAGGAAGCAAGAGGGGATGCCAGGAGACTTGGTGGCAGACAGCAGGGTACGAACCATCCAGTTCTGTGAGCAGGGTGCCCGGCCCAATCAGGTAAGAAGATACCTAGTTAATTAAGTAACACAAATAATAATATCAAAAGTCTGAGGAGGCCAGGCATGGTGGATCACACCTGTAATCCCAGTACTTTGGGAGGCCGAGGTGGGCAGATTGATTGAGCTCACAAGTTCAAGACTAGCCTGGGCAACCTGGTGAAACGCCATCTCTACAAAAAAATACAAAAAAAAATAGCCTAGCATTGTGGTATGCACCTGTAGTCCCACCTACTCAGGAAGCTGAGGTGCTCAGGAGGCTGAGGTGGGAGGATGGCTTGAGCCTGGGAGTCAGGAGATGCAGTGAGCCTAGATCACACCACTGCACTCCAACCTGGGCAACAGAGCCGGACCTTGTCTCAAAAGGAGCACAGGTGGATGCAGATCTGCTAGAAATAGATGGTTTTATTTAACCCCCATACATAAGAGATTTACTATTGTTCCAAGACCTGGAAATACTATCTTTGCAGTTTTAGGCCACTCCCTACTTCACTTCAACGCTTTGGAAATTCTATAAAAATACTGTCGGTCCATTCCTAAAAACATCCCCTTTAACCTTAAAATCTGTTCCAGCTATTGCACTCCTCCTCCCCTCTTCCCCTTCCTAGTCCAGCTTGTGTTGTTGTTGAGATGGAGTCTCGCTCTGTAGCCCAGGCTAGAGTGCAATTATGCAATCTCAGCTCATTGCAACCTCCACCTCCTGGGTTCAAGCAATTCTCCTGCCTCAGCCTCCTGAGTAACTGGGATTACAGATGCATGCCACCATGCCTAGCTGTATTTTTAGTCAGAGTTTCACCATTTTGACCAGGCTCATCTTGAACTCCTGACCTCAAGTGATCAACCCTCCTTGGTCTCCCAAAGAGGTGGAATTACTGGCGTGAGCCACTGCACCTGGCCTAGTCAAGCTTCTTGAAAAAGCAGCTTATATTTGTGGTCTCAACATACTAATTTCTCATTCACTTATTCATCACTTGATTAATAAGACAACTTGATTTCTGTCCCTATCAATCTCAGTGTCAACGCAATAGATACTATTCAACTGTTCTTCCTTTAACCTCTCTCTAGCATTTAAACATCAGAACCATTGTCTAAAAATAAACACAAAATAAATAAGAACCAGAACCACCTGAAACCTGTCATTTGGGACCTCCTTTCCTGTCTTAATAGTAAGGATACTGAAGATCCAGCCACTGGGCCGGGGCATCCTGTTTTAGTTCCTGGTATCCTGGCAGTGTCGGGTCCTCCTGTTCCCTTGGGTCTGCAACCAGCCTTCTTATCACAGGAAGGTTTGGAGTGGGTGAGAAGGTGAAAAGCTGTGGCTACAGTTGTTGCTGTACATGGCAGACTGGGGGCCAGGGTCATGGAGAGGGAACCAAACTCAACTCCTGGCTTCACAGATTGAGCTCAGTTCTGATGCCCAGTCTGATTGGAGCAGGTTTAGTCCCTTCACCCACCCCCCTGGAAGGGCCCATGGCAGTACTTTTGCTACCTCTTGGTCTGTGTCTTTCCAGTCTGTTTCACAGGACAGTCTTTTTCTCCCTGTCCTTTCATTATTAGTGCATTCTTCCTCTGGAGTCCACACTTCCCTTTCTCTTTTTATTACACACACATCCTTATGCTTTCTCTTTTTTGAGACGGAGTCTCACTCTATCGCGCAGGCTGGAATGCAGTGGCACAATCTCGGCTCACTACAACCTCTGCCGCCCGGGTTCAAGCAATTCTCCTGTCTCAGCCTCCCGAGTAGCTGGAATTACAGGCACCTGCCACTGCGCCCAGCTAGTTTTTGTATTTTTAGTAGATACGGGGTTTCACCATCTTGGCCAGGCTGGTCTTGAACTCCTGACCTCGTGATCCACCCACCTCGACCTCCCAAAGTGTTGGGATTACAGGCATGAGCCACTGCACCCAGCCTGGTCTTATGCTTTCTCATAGATGCAGCTTCCACCTGGATCTTGATGATTCCCAAGTCTTTCTCTAGTGCTGACCTTTTTTACAGCCTTAAGAACTATCTACATAACTGCCTAATGCAGCTCCACCTCATGTGCCACAGGGCCCTAAAATAAAACAACCCTCCCCCAAAGCGTGTTCTTCTGCCTCACTTGGGAATATTGCCATCCCACTCAAATCATAAGTCTGCGAACATCAGCAGCTCCTTCCTCTCACCAAACTGTCAGTTCTAATCCCCAACTATTCTAGTATATACTTCTTTATTCCTACTGCCACTGACTGCTCTGCTTCTGACATAGCTTCTCACCAGTCTTATGCTAGTTATCTTTTGAATTGGTTTTCCTACCTCAAGACCCACCCCTCCCCTACACCACTAGAATTACCTTCAAAAAGCAGAAATCCTTACTGCTTTGCAATGTGTCTCATCCACCCTGTAGATAAAACCCCATTCCCACTGTGGCCGGCGAGGCCTGGTCCCTGCTCGCCCCACTGTCCTCACCTCCAAAACCCAACTGTTTTCCGTTTCCCTTGAGCACCACATGGTTTCTGCGTGCCTTTGAACATGTTGTTTGTACCTGGACTGCCTTCCCATGGGCAGGACAAATTTCTTCTCAACTTGCAAGATGCAGGCTTAGGGAAACCTGTTCTGTGAACTCTCTCTTGACTCCCTCTTCTCACAGGTGATCCGGATGGATCCTTCCCCTGAGTGAGCAACTGCACTCAAAACACACACTAGGCTTACTTTTGTGTGTGTATACTGGCAGGTGGTAAGCTTCCCGGGTCTAAGGCTTCCTTATCACTGTCATTTAATATAGTGCCAGCACAAAGGACATTCCCAATAAATTCTTGTGGAATAAACACACACATTTTTACGAAAAAACTAAAATCAACTCAATACAACATGACATTCTGAGCTTACAAAAACAAAGCTGTGGCTTATCAGCTGTAACAGTCTATGAGGGCAGTGTGCTACTTGCACGGCATCCCCAGACTTCCTGGGAGAAGCAGTGAAGGAAATTTTGAGACTGATGGCAGGACCCTGGCACAAGAATGTTAATCTGATTTTTATGTCTTGGAAGTCAGGAAAGGTTGCCTAAGAAAAACAAACTCAGTCCAAAGTAGGAATGATCAGAAAGACTCATACCCAAACTTGGGGTATTAATCCAGCTTGCTCAACTAATTTATGCCCTCCAGCCTGGCCCCAGAAAAATCTGTCAATTCTTTAACAGAAAAGGCTTGGGAAAGTACGACTGCCTTCTGAAAGCCTAAAACAACTGCAAATCACTTATAGTAGAGGCAGGGATGGTAGGGAATTCACCGAGGGTTACAAGAACAGCAGAGGCAGCTACTGAAACAGCAGATTCAATTCAACCAGCTTCACTGAATGCTTACTAAGTGCACAGCACTATGCTCAGCAAGTTTTCAGAGCAAGGGCCTACGTCCAGGTTTTACTGCAATTGTTGGTCACATAAGAATTAAGCAGATTAGAGGTGATAAATATGTTAATTAGGTTGACTTAATCATTCCACATTATATTCATAAATCACAATATCACTTTGTACCCCATAAGTATATGCAATTATAATTTGGCAATTTACATTAAAAATTAAAATTAAAAGAAATAATTAAGCAGATTAACATGTTAACTTTTGTGACCAATTTATTGGTGATTAAAGAAAAACCTTTGTTCTTTTTCTATATTGCATATTGATTTTATGAGGTGAGGTTGTTCACAAATTTTAGATGTATACTGCTTCTCCAATAAACCAGTGAGTTGAACATTGACAATGATGATAGTAATATGAATAATCATTAACAATTGTTTATGCTGTGCCCAGCACTGTATACCTTGGAAGTCTCAAAAAACTCTCAATTCAGATCTGATCCACCTTTTCAGAGACCTTACACTATATGTAAGGAGAAAAAAGCTAAGCACTAAGCTGAGTGGCGCAGAAGTTTAGAGAATGCAGAGAAAACGGTGAGCTAGACAGACAACCTGTGCCGCCTTCAAAGAGAAACTGGGATTCCAACTGGAACTGACAGGATTGAAAGCAGTGATTCTCAAACCCTTTTGTCTCTGAATCCCTTTACACTTACTAAAATTATGGAGGCCTCAAAGAGCTCTTGTTTATCTTAATTTTAATTATCAATATTTGCCATAGTAAAAATTATAACTATGAAACATTAGAATGATTAGTTCATTTATTCGGCCAACAAACATATGAAAAAAAAGCTCACTATCACTGATCATTAGAGGAATGCAAAAACCACAGTGAGATGCCATCTCACGCCAGTCAGAATGGTGATTATTAAAAAGTCAAGAAACAACAGATGCTGGCGAGTTTGCAGAGAGGTAAGAATGCTTTCACGCCGTTGGTGGGAAAGTACATGAGTTTGACCACTGTGGAAGATAGTGTGGCGATTCCTCAATGATTAGAACCAGAAATACCATTTGACCCAGCAATCCCATTACTGGTTATATTCCCAAAGGAATATAAATCATTCTATTATAAAGATACATACACGCGTATGTTCACTGCAGCACTATTCACAACAGCAAAGACATGGAATCAACCCAAAGGCCCATCAATGATAGACTGGATAAAGAAAATGTGGTACACATACATCATGGAATACTATGCCGCCATAAAGAGGAACGAGATCATGTTCTTTGCAGGAACACAGATGCAGCTGGAAGCCATTATCCTCAGCAAACTAACACAGGAACAGAAAACCAAACAGTGCGTATTCTCACTCTTAAGTGGGAGCTGAACAATGAGAACACATGGACACAGGGACATTTCTTGATCTGGGCCTGTTGGCTGGGGGTGGGTGGCAGGGGGAGGGAGATATTAGGAAAAATAGCTAATGCATGCTGGGCTTAATACTTAGGTGATGGGTTTACAGTGCAGCAAACCACCATGGCACATGTTTACCTATGTAATGAACCTGCACATCTTGCACATGTACCCTGGAACTTAAAATAAAAACAAAAATAATAAACTATTGCTTTTTAAATTAAAAATGGTATTTCAAAGGATCAAAAATTTGAGGAAAGTGGCATTGTTTCACATCTTTGCAAATTTCTTTAATGTCTAGCTTGAGCAACAACAGCTGTACCCAAATATATACTTTTGCATTCAATCTTCTGTATCACATGTCTGGAAAAACTCCAATGTGCACTCATGAGAGAATGAATTTAAAAGGCATACAGCATCTTAGTATTATTAAAATAGTTGTGACCTCCTGAAAGGGTCTTGGGCGGGAGGAAGGGGCACACTTTGAGAAGTGTTCATTGAAAAAGATAAAGAAAATGGTCTAAGTAAGGGCTGGGCAAGAAGGATGTGTGTGGCTCCTAAGCTCTAATTTTCAAGAACACAAACCCCTACTCTTAACAGCTCAGCTACAACCAAGCTAACCTCCGTGGGGACTCTCAGAGACAGAGATGGCCAGCGCAAGGCGGGGTTCGGCCAGGCTGTGCAGGGTGGTGCCATCAGGGAGGCTCTACTGCCCTGGGTAGCATTCTCTAGAGGCCACGTCAGGTTTTCCTCTCCAGAGCCTCCACTGTGCTCTCCTTCTAGAAGAGAAGCTGTAAATGGCTTACCAGAACTGCCTTGCCATGGTTTCCCGGGGCTGTGTTTACTAACTGCAAAATCATCTCCCTGCTGCAGTCTCAAAGTCTTCAGACATTTCTTGATCTGGCTGTCTTAAAAAGCAAATTTAACATCAGCCACGTAGCCAGGTTTTCCTTGCCAACAATCATGTGAGTTTGCTATTCCGTTCCTGTGCATCTTGCGCACTGTAAAAACAGTTCCTGGAGCATCATATGTCATGGATCTAGTTGCCATAAACTGAAAACATTTTCTTCATATTTTGTGGCACAAACTAAAAGCATTCTGGATGCGGTTTGCATACAGTCCATCTCTGGCCAAAAAAGAGGTTTAAATTTATGGATAAACAGAGAAAGGGGGTAGCCACTGCCTTAGTTAAGCCGTTTTATTATCAAAGTCAATGTCTGATAGTGTGTATTTTTTAATTTAAAATTTTCCTGTGATTAATGTTCTGAAATTATGCTGCAATAAGTATAACCATGCTCATTTTATGTAGCAAGCTTAAATTTGTCTAACAGTATTTTATAGCTGACAGAAGCAGAGAGGAAACAGAAGCTTCTTTTTGGTCTCTTAAATTAAAATAAAAATAAAAAATAGAAACAGTCATGAATCTATACAGTTTTTCAGTCCTTTTTTATTTTTTAGTAAACATATTCATTAAGGCCCCTTAACAAGACAGGTCAGATCATTTTTAAGTCAAAGTGAAACTAAAACTTTAAAAGACATTTCTGCTTCTGGGAATGGTAAACCAGGTAATGAAGACCAACCATTCTGTTGAGGTCTGGACAGAATATTTAAAAAATCTTAAAGGCAGAGGCATACTAATAAGTTAGCTAAGAATTACCACACACAAAAATCAAATTCAGGTGAACTGTGCACTCAGATGTGAAAGAGAAATACTAAAGCTTTTAGAAGATAATACGGGAAAATGCTTCAAAGCCAGGGGTGGGGAAGGATTTCTTAAATAGGACACACAAAGTACCTAGTATTAAAAACCAAATATGACAATATTAGACAAACATGACTACATGAAAATTAAGAATATCTGTCCATCAAAAGACATCCTCCCTCTTTTTCCGACTGGAACCATGGAGGGTGTAGAAGAGAAGAAGAAGGCTCCTGCTGTGCCAGAAATCCTTAAGAAAAAGTGAAGGAATTTTGCAGAGCTGAAGATCAAGCATCTGAGAAAGAAGTTTGCCCAAAAGATGCTTCGAACGGCAAGGAGGAAGCTTATCTACGAAAAAGCGAAGCACCATCACAAGGAGTACGGGCAGAACTGAAATTCGATTGGTGAGGGTGGCATGAAAAGCTGGCAACTTCTATGTACCCGCAGAACCCAAATTGGCATTTGCCATCAGGATCAGAGGTATCAATGGCGTGAGCCCAAAGGTCCGAAAGCTTCTTCGCCTTCGTCAATTCTTCAATGGAACCTGTGTGAAGCTCAACAACGCTTCAATGAACATGCTGAGGATTGTAGAGCCATATATTGCTTGGGGGTAACCAAACCTAAAGATTAGATGAACTAATCTACAAGCGTGGTTATGGCAAAATCAATAAGAAGCAAATTGCTTTGACAGATAACACTTTGACTGCTCCATCTCTTGGTAAACACGGCATCATCTGCGTGGAGGATCTGATTCATGAGATCTATACTGTTGGAAAATGCTTCAAAGAAGCAAATAACTTCCTGTGGCTCTTAAAATTATCTTCTCCACGAGGTGGAATGAAGAAAAAGACAACCCGTAGAAGGTGGAGACGCTGGCAACAGGAAGGACCAGATCAACAGGCCTATTAGAAGAATAAACTAAGGTGTCTACCATGATTATTTTTTTCTAAGCTGGTCAGTTAATAAACAGTACTTGCTCTCAAATTGAAAAAAAAAAAGAAGACGCCCTCGAGAAAATGAAAAAGCAGGCAACGTAAAACCAAAGGCCCATATTCAAAATAATAAAGGGTTCTAACAAGTTCTAAAAGAAAAAAGATAACCCAACAGGAAAAGGAGCAAGAGGCTAGATGAAACATGTCATCAAATGAATGACAAAAAAACCTAAATTATCCAAATGGCCAATAAACATATGAAAAGGCATCTAGTCTCAACAGTAAGTAAGGGCGACGCAAAAGAAAATCATGAGGCCAAGCACACGGGCTGACGCCTGTAATCGCAGCACTTTGGGAGGCCGAGGCAGGCGGATCACGAGGTCAGGAGATCGAGACCATCCTGGCTAACACAGTGAAACCCCGTGTCTACTAAAAATACAAAAAATTAGCCGGGCGAGGTGGCAGGCGCCTGTAGTCCCAGCTACTTGGGAGGCTGAGGCAGGAGAATGGCATGAATCCAGGAGGCGCAGCTTGCAGTGAGCCGAGATAGCGCCACTGCACTCCAGCTTGGGAGACAGAGTGAGATTCCATCTCAAAAAAAAAGAAAAAAAAAAAGAAGAAAATCATAATGATACACCATTATATGTCATAATGGCTAAAAACATCGAAGTCTGATATGATTAAGTGTTGCTAGGCTATGGAACAATAGAAATCTTCACACACTACTCGTGTGAATGTAAATTATTACATCTACTTTGGAGAATGGTTTGGCTTGATTCTCCTAAAGTTCAAGACAGGTAAGACCCATGACCCAGCAATCCCACTCCTAGGTACATACCCAGCAGCACGTATGCACGTGTACCCCAAAGGCACACACAGCAGCACTATCCATAATAGTCCCCAGCTGGGAACAACCCAAATATCCTCAATAGCACAAAGGTAAGAACACTGGTATATTCATAAAATAGAATGTCATACAGCAAAAAATGAAGGGACAGCCACACAGAACAACATGGATGAATCTCGCACACATAATGACAAGACACAAAAGAAGATACAGCATATGACTCCATGTGTTCAAAACCAGGCAAAACTATAATGTTTACAGGGACATGGGCAGTAAAACTAGAAAGGAAAATAAAGAAATCAAGAGTGGTTACCTGTAGGCGGAAGGGGAGCGACTCTGACTAGTGAAGGTCTAAGAAGGGGCTGTGGGGCCGATAATATTCTATTTCCTAACCTCAGAGGTGGTCATTTAAAAATAATTCATTGTTTTACATTTGTATTTTATGCACTTTTCTGATTGTGTGATATATTTCACAATTAAAAAGATTTAAATCAATCTTTTTAAATCTTTAATCAATTTTACAAAAATAAAATTACAAAAGGAAAAGTGGTATTTTTTGTGTAACTTTAAAAATTAGATCACAGGACCCAAATTCCTCAGATGGCATGCCAGGCCCTTCATCCTCAGCCTTGTCTTTCTAGTCTCATTCCTTACCACCCATCTTTCTTCACAAGTAGTCTGCCACACTTGCTCTCAATCGTGTGCTTTCTTTACCTTTACTTGTGAAACTTCTCTGCCTAGAAAATCATGTAGACATATCCCAATCACCTTTCTGCCAGACTAGCTACAAGCTGTTATTCAAGACACAGCCTGGGTGCCTCTCTTCTGAGAAACCTTTTCAGGAGACAGACTCCAGAGCCAGAATGACTGGTCTAAATTCCAGGTCTACCATTCACTAGCCATGTGCGCTTGGTCAAAATACCAGCCTCAGTTTTGTGGCCTTCTCGTCTGTAAAACAGGGTAAGGGGCTGAAGTGAAGATTAAATAAGTAAACATATATAAAGTGTTTGGAATGTGCCTGGAACAGAGTATGTACTAGGTAAGCGTGAGCTATTATCGTCAATACACTCTGACACCCTCCTCTCTGCTCCCCTTGTTAGATCCTCTGCTCTACCTTGTTAGATCCTCTGCTTCGGGGTTCCCATGGCCCAGTATTATAGTTATTTTCTTGTATACAGCCTTTATGGACAGTTAATTCCTCAAGAGCAGAGACTAAATCTTTCATATCCCAATCCTCCACCATCTATAACAGTGCCTGGCAGGTAGCAGATATTCACTGAATATTTGCAGAATGAATAAACTGACTCCAAATTTGGATCTACATCACATATAGAAGTAGTCCTTTGGTGCTGCTCTATCCTGTGTGCACACCACAAAATGGAAGCATACTCTTGATGGGTTTCCTATGGCAATAACCTGAGAATACAGGTGTAGACTCCCTCTGGATAGCAACAAATGAGGGTAATACTACGTGTCCTGTCCACTTGTTGTAAGGCTACTGTAGGGCTCAAATGATAATGACTATGAAAACAATTTTTCCCCCCAAGACGGAGTCTTGCTCTGTTGCCCAGGCTGGAATGCAATGGTACAATCTCCGCTCACTACCACCTCCGCCTCCCGAGCTCAAGCGATTCTCCTGCCTCAGCCTCCTGACTAATTGGGATTATAGGCACCTGCCACCACGTCTGGCTAATTTTTGTGTTTTCAGTAGAGACGAGGTTTCACCATGTTGGCCAGGCTGGTCTTGAACTCCTGACCTCGTGATCCACCTGCCTCGGCCTCCCAAAGTGCTGGGATAACAGGCATGAGACACCGGGCCAGGCCTTCTTTTTCTCTTTTAAAAGGTAGACTCAGCTGGGCACGGTGGCTCATGCCTATAATCCCAGCACTTTGGGAGGCCAAGGCGGGCAGATCACTTGAGGTCAGGAGTTTGAGACCAGCCTGGTCAACATGGTGAAACCCTGTCTCTACTAAAAATACAAAAATTAGCTGAGTGTGGTGTCACATGCCTGTAATCCCAGCTACTCGGGAGGCTGAGACAGGAGAATCGCTTGAACCTGGGAGGCAGAGGTTGCAGTGAGCCAAGATAGTGCCATTGCACTCTAGCCTGGGTGACAAAGCGAGACTCCATCTCAAAAGGTTAAAAAATAAAGGAAAAAAAAAGAATCATTATAATAGTCAAACAGTGTAAACAACCCAAACGTTTTGTTGTCCATCAAAGTAATCAACAAATTAATCAACAGTAGATTTCTACTGGTAAATCTACCCAGTAGAAAACTACTCAGCAATAAAAACGAACAAGCTACTCATACTTACAACATGAATGAACCTCAAAAATATTATGCTCAATGAAAGCAGCCAGACGTGAAAGAGTACGTACTGTATGATTCAATTTTTAGGGGCTGCCTGGGGCATGGAGTGGAAAAAGGGACTGACAGCACTTGGGCAAGAGGGATCTCTTTGGGCTGATGGAAATGTTCTAAAACTGGGTTGCGATGACGATGGTAAAACTGTATAGACTTCTTTTTTTTTTTTTTTTTTTTTGAGACGGAGTCTCGCTCTGTCGCCCAGGCTGGAGTGCAGTGGCCGGATCTCAGCTCACTGCAAGCTCCGCCTCCCGGGTCCACGCCATTCTCCTGCCTCAGCCTCCCGAGTAGCTGGGACTACAGGCGCCGCCATCTCGCCCGGCTAATTTTTTTTTTGTATTTTTTAAGTGGAGACAGGGTTTCACTGTGTTAGCCAGGATGGTCTCGACCTCCTGACCTTGTGATCCGCCCGCCTCGGCCTCCCAAAGTGCTGGGATTACAGGCTTGAGCCACCGCGCCCGGCCAGACTTCTTTTTTTTTTTTTGAGACGGTCTCACTCTGTCGCCCAGGTTGGACTGCAGTGGTACAAGCAGAGCTCACTGCAGACTCAAACTCCTGGGTTCAAGCTATTCTCCTACCTCAGCCTCCTGAATAGCTGGGAATACAAGCACATGCCACCATAACCAGCTAATTTTATTTATTTATTTATTTATTTATTTATTTATTTATTTAGAGATGGACTCTCGCTCTGTCACCAGGCTGGAGTGCAGTGGCGCTATCTCGGCTCACCACAACCTCCAACTCTCTGGTTCAAGCGATTCTCCTGCCTCAGCCTCCCGAGTAGCTGGGATTACAGGCATGTGCCACTATGCCCAGCTAATTTTTGTATTTTGAGTAGAGACGGGGTTTCACCATGTTGGCCAGGATGGTCTCGATCTCCTGACCTTGTGATCCACCAGCCTCAGCCTCCCAAAGTGCTGGGATTATAGGCGTGAGCCACCATGCCCAGCTAATTTTTGTATTTTTAGTAGAGACGGGGTTTCACCATGTTGGCCAGGATGGTCTTGATCTCCTGATCTTGTGATCCACCAGCCTCAGCCTCCCAAAGTGCTGGGATTATAGGCGTGAGCCACCACGCCCAGCCAATTTTTATATTTTTATTTTTTTAGAGATGGAGTCTCGCTGTGTTGCCCAGGCTGGTCTCTTAACTCCTGGCCTCAAACAGTCTCCCCATCTCAGCCTCTCAAAGTGCTGAGATTACAGGTGTGAGTCACCACAACTGGGCAATTTACTATGTTTTAATTGTATATCTAAACTGGGTGAATTACACAGTATATAAATTATACATCAATAAAGATGTTTTGTTATAATGCAAATATCTGGCACTCTTTTATAACTAGCTACGATTCTCACATATTTAAAATCTCATCCACACATGTGAGGCCAAATCATGTAAGACTAAGACAGAAGTCAGCTTTTAAAAATTAAAAAATAATTTAATGTCACATATTAAATATCTTAAAAACCCAAACTGCCTTCTCTATACTTATTTTCCAATCCAGGAACAACAAATAATGATCCTGATAAGCAGGCTTTCACTGTCATTGTTTATTTCATCCCACCTGTACAAACACACACTTTGGCCTCATCTGCATTTATAATTGGAAACATGAGTATCTGGCATAATACCCCCCTCCTTGTTTTTGTCCAACAGCAAGCATAAGTAAAAGGTAAATACAGAAAGCATAGTATATAATGGGGTTTTAAGATATATATATATTCATATGATAAACAGGATTTCTAAATAGGGTTTAAACTAACCCTTAGAAATTAACAGTTCTTTTACATATACAAATGTACCATAGTACTTCAGATTAAATTCTGCAAGTCCTAAAATCCTATCCAAACTAGTTTGCTGAACTGGAATTGTTAAATTGGATACTGCTTAAAGTAGGTCACTGGCTCGGCCATGAAAGTATTTGGTAATGCAGAGATCTACTTGCAAAGTCATCTGTCATAATGAGATTTGACTTAGACAAAACCGGAGAAGCGACACCAGTTGGGTGTCAATTGTCAGCTGTATTTTATTCAAATAAATCCCATTTTAGATTTATCTCACTGCAGATTCTTGAACTGGGAAATAACAAGATGAAAAAAGTGTTTTCCAAAGAGTAAATCTGGTGTCCATGTTTAGAAAATGCCTCTTTTGCTTCCTGTCCTTTGTCCCACACATCTACTCAGTCTCTAAAGCCCATTAATCCTTCTTTTGAAATGTCTTTCAGCTTCATTCCTTTCTCTCCACTTCTATTCTCACCACTGCAGTCCTAATTTGAGTCAGGAGGCTTTCAAGTACAGGAAAACTAGAAAAAGAAGCCAAACTAGAGACCATTAGAGTAATCTAAAATGGGAGTGAAGAGGACTCAGTCTAGAGCAGTGGTTCTCAAAGTGTGGTCCCCAGACAGCAGCAACAGCACCTGGAATCCTGATAGAAATGTAAATATTCAGACCTTACCCCAGAACCAGTAAGCCAGAAACTCTGGGGGTGGTGCTGGCAATGTGCTGTTAACAAGCCCTCTGGGTGATTCCGATATAGGTTAAAGTTTGAAAATTAGTGATTTAAAGAAGCACGGGCCAGGCACGGTGGCTCACGCCTGTAATCTCAGCACTTTGGGAGACCGAGGCGGGCGGATCACAAGGTCAGGAGATTGAGACCATCCTGGCTAATACGGTGAAACCTGTCTCTACTAAAGATACAAAAAATTAGCTGGGCATGGTGGCGCATGCCTGTAGTCCCAGCTACTCGGGACGTTGAGGCAGGAGAATCGCTTGAGCCCAGGAGATAGAGGTTGTGGTGAGCTGAGATCATGCCACTGCACTCCAGCCTGGGCAACAGAGTGGGACTCCGTCTCAAAGAAAAAAAAAAGGAGCTGAAGAGAAAGGAATGGGCCCAGATGAGGAGAGAACTTGGGGACCTGCTGAGAATGTCTTCCACAATGTCCCTCCAATCTCCAACCCAACCTATCAGAAAAGAACTCTTCTCCAAACCTATCTCTAGGTGTTACTGACTTTTGATATCACAACCCTCTACAGTGCTTAGGTTCAATCTTCCTTCCCTCCAGTCTCCATCCAATATAATACAGTCATCCCTCAGTATCCTTGGGGGATTGGTTCCGGACCCTTGGTGTATACCAAAATCCATGGCTGCTCAAGTCCCTGAAACAAAATTGTAGAGAGACTGACCACAGTGACTCATGCCTAAAACCCCAGTCTTTAGGGAGGCCAAGACAGGAGAATCGCCTGAGGCTAGGAGTTTAAGACTAGCCTGGTAAGACCCATAGTTAGACTGCATGTCTATAATTTTTTTTTTTTTTTAATTAACCTGACACGGTGGTGTGCACCTGTAGTCCTAGCTACTGAGGAGGCTGGGGCAGGAAGATCACTTGAGCCTAGGAGTTTGAGGCTGCAGTGAGTTATGATTATATCACTGCACTCCAACCTGGACAACAGAGAGAGACTCTGTCTCTAAAAAATAGACCAGGCACAATGGTCACGCCTGTAATCCCAGCACTTTGGGAAGCCAAGGGAGGCAGATCACTTGAGGCCAGAAGTTCGAGACCAGCCTAGGCAACATGAGGAGACCCTGAGTCTACTAAAAATACAAAAAAAATCAGCTGGGTGTGGTGGCACAGGCCTGTAATCACAGCTACTAAGGAGTCTGAGGCACAGGAACAATTTGAACCTGGAAGGTGGAGGTTGCAGTAAGCCAAGATCACACCACTACACTCCAGCCTGGGCAACAGAGTGAGACCCTGTCTCCATAAATAAATAAATAAATAAATAAACTAAAAAGGCGGTGGCTCACGCCTGTAATCGCAGCACTTCGGGAGGCCAAGGCGGGCAGATCATGAGGTCAGGAGATCGAGACCATCCTGGCTAACATGGTGAAATCCCGTCGCTACTAAAAATAAAAAAAAATTAGCCAGGCGTTGTGGCAGGCACCTGTAGTCCCAGCTACTGGGGAGGCAGGAGAATGGCGTGAGCCTGAGAGGCGGTGTTTGCAGTGAGCCAAGACTGCACCACTGCACTCCAGCCTGGGCAACAGACTGAGACTCCATTTCAAAAACTAAATACATAAAATAAAATGGAGAAGTATTTGCATATAACTTATGCAAATAACTTAATGCCCCCTCCTTAGGTACACATCTTCCTGTATTCTTTAAATGTAATCTCTAGGTTATTTATAATATCTAATACAATGTAAATGCTATGTAAGCAGTTGTTGCACTGTATTATTTAGGGAATAATGTCAAGGAAAAAAGTCTATATGTCTTCAATACAGACGCAATTTTTTCCCTGGATATTTCTGATCCATGATTGATTGGAGTCATGGATGTAGAACCCATGAATATGGAGTGCCACTGTACTAATCTTGTTGATTCTGCTGTTGAGGCTCTAGGTAGTGGAGGAAAAAAGATATGTACCACAATGTGGAAAATTATGATTAAAAGAGTGCTTCAAATCAGTGAACAAAAGATGAATTATTCAGCAAATGATTTTTTAATAACTGGCTAGTCATTGTGGGAATGCAGAGCAGGAAGCTATATATTTCTTACTGTACGTTTTCTTTCTTTTTTTTTTTTTTTTTCTGAGACAGAGTCTCACACTGTCACCCAGAGTCTCACACTGTTGCCCAGGCTAGAGTGCAGTGGTGTGTGCGATCTCAGCTCACCACAACCTCTGCCTCCCGGGTTCAAGCGATTCTCCTGTCTCAGCCTCACGAGTAGCTGGAATTACAGGCGTCCGCCATGGTGCCCAGCTAATTTTTGTGTTTTTTGTAGAGACAGGGTTTCAGCATCTTGGCCAGGCTAGTCTCGAACTGCTGACCTCGTGATCCACCCACCTCGGCCTCCCAAAGCGCTGGGATTACAGGCGTGAGCCATCGTGCCTGGTCCTACTTTATGTTTTCTTACTCCATATATCAAAATAAAATTCCAGATGAATCAAATACATCAATTTAAAAACAAAAAGAGCTGGGTGTGGTAGCACATGCCTTAAATCCCAGCACTTTGAGAGGCCGAGGTGGGCAGATCACTTGAGGTCAGGAGTTTCAGACCAGCCTGGCCAACATGGAGAAACCCCAAATCTACTGAAAATACAAAAATTAGCCAGGCATTCCGGCTACTCGGGAGGCTGAGGCAGGGGAGTTGCTTGAACCTGGGGGGTGGAGATCGCAGTGAGCCGAGATCGCACCACTTCACTCCAGCCTGGGTGACAGAGCAAGACTCCGCCTCAATCAATCAATCAATCAATCAATCAATAAACGAAGTTGTTCATTGCTATTGCTGAGGTACTATATGTAATCCTGAACTGAAAACAATCTTAATGTCAACCATTAAAGGACTGTTAAGTAAAATAATCGATTATTCTGTAGACATTAAAAAGAAAGCAGTGAAAGAAATATGGAAGATGTTCAAAACTACTTGTTAGATTAAAGTAAGAGCCAGCCAGGAGTGGTAGCATACAACTGTAGTCCCAGCTACTTGGGAAGTTGAGGTGGGAGGATCACTCGAGGCCAGGATTTTGAGGCTAGCTGGGGCAACAGAGTGAGACCCTGTCTTAAATAAATAAATAAATAAGATAAGCCATTACAAAACATTTTGTATAGCTTAATCCCCTGTTGGTCAAAAATATACAAATAAATATATAAAACATATATATTATACATTATATACTATCCGTGTGTGTATATAATGTATACAATGTATAATATAGTATATATATGATATACCTGAAAGTATGGAGAAAAGTCTGGCAAGACATCCAACAGCCTTTAAAAATAAGTACCTTTGGCAGACTGTGGCGGCTCATGCCTGTAAATTCAGCACTTTGGGAGGCCTGGATCACTTGAGTCCAGGAGTTCAAGACTAGCCTGGGATATATAGCAAGACCCAATCTCTACAAAAATATTTTTAAAAATTGGCCAGGTGTGGTGGCACCCACCTGTAGTCCTAGTTACTTGGGAGGCTGAGGCAGGAGGACTGATTGAGCCCAGTAGTTGGAGACTGAAGTGAGCCATGATCACACCACTGCACTCCAGCCTGGGAAACAGAGAAAGACCCTGTCTGGCTGTCTTTAAAAAAACAAAACAAAACAAAAACAAAAGAAGATACACCTAAGGAACAGGATGCAAGAATTTTCCATTTTCTACTTCATAAACATCAAGTTTTTACAAAGAACATAAATTACTCTTATAATAAAAAAATAAATCGCCGGGCACGGTGGCTCAAGCCCGTAATCCCAGCACTTCGGGAGGCCGAGGCGGGCGGATCACGAGGTCAGGAGATCGAGACCATCCTGGCTAACACGGTGAAACCCTGTCTCTACTAAAAATACAAGAAAATTAGCTGGGCGTGGTGGCGGGCACCTGTAGTCCCAGCTACTCGGGAGGCTGAGGCAGGAGAACGGCGTGAACCCGGTGGGGGGGGGGGGGGGGGCGGAGCTTGCAGTGAGCAGAGATCGCGCCACTGCACTCCAGCCTGGGGCACAAAGCAAGACTCTGGCTCAAAATAAATAAATAAATAAATAAATAAATAAATAAATCTGATCATGTCACTCCTTTGTTCAAAAAGTGCAAAAGCCTTCCAAAAAGCCTTCCAGCCCACAGACGATACAGTCCAAACTCCCCAGTGAGATATAAGGATGGTCTAACTTTGCCACATGACACCTCACCTATCACCAGGGTGAGCTCCCCTGATGGGGCAGGTTAGGGTGGGGTCTCTGTTCTCCCTCCTCCACTATATCTTTCCTGAAGTCTGGTGCCACATGGTCCTTAATGGTCAACTCTGATAACCTTTTGTGCCATTTGCAAAGCTTTCATCATAATGGAGCCCACTGCTACTACATTCCAACTTGTTCTTTTCAGAACAATGTTGACAAAGCTGTTCAAATAAATTAATAAATTTATTCTCTGCTTTCACGGAAAAATAAGTTCACATGCCAATGTACAGGCAGACCAATAAAACCTCCACTTCTGAAAACCAAAATCTAACATTATGCTTTCTGGCTAATAAATATTAACACTTATTTATAGTTATTCATTGGCATATATCTGGCATAGTATGTAACACATGACTATAAAAATTACAGTTGTTTAGGAGCAAGAGAAGACGGGGGAAAGTTTTTTCACAAGCGATGAGAGGTGGAGCCAGTTTTGTGATCTCCTTGGCTGGGGTATAATGGAGGATGCACACTGAGTAGTTGGACAACATCTTGATGAAGTCCTACTATTCATCTCACAAGCCCAGACTCATGTTGCTGTCAAGGTACAGAGATAGCACACCACCTGTATGCTAGTGCAAGTTTGATCCAGGGCTCAGTTAATAAAAACATATCTCTGCAGGAAATGGAGATGCTTCTAAAAGAGGTAAGCTATGTGGGAATAACAGATCATCTCCTCTGATTATTCATAACAACCATGGTTTCTTAGTATTCACTGAGTATTATCTGTGCTTTATTCTAAGCTGTTCCTTATGGCCAATAATTGTCCTCACAGACTTCCTAAGAATTGGCCATTGGAAGAGTTCCCTGTGGCTAAAGATCTGGAATCTGAAGTCTCACAAGATTTTGGCCATGATCCTGGCATTGAGTGGTTGACCATTTACCATAAGCACCAATGTGTTCAATACAATAGACAGTGCTTTCTGAAGCTGGTCTCATAGTCATGTTTATATGTTTCTAAGACAATCAACTCAGTAGGATATAAGGATTTGGGGTTGGGGATAGGAGGGATACAGAGGAGCTACACTGCTTGGAAGGCCTAGGCTAAAGTCACCAGCTTAGTTACCTGGTCATGACATAGATGAGCCACTTTGTCAATAACATCTGCCTTGAGCATGAGGGTTATAGGTTGTGGTACTTATAAATTTTGTTGATATCCATTTCCCTTATCAAATGAAGTACCTTATTCATTTTTGTATTAACAGTGCCTGGCACAGAGCAGGTATTCAGTAAATGTTGGCGATATTAATGAAGCATAGGTATCAGGAAATATACATCATATAATAAAGGGGCAAGTGGGCAAAACTGATCATTGCCTACTAGACGGCATGTGGTGGTAAACTCAGTCACTGCAAGGATAATGTTAGGCTGTGGGCTCAGTCACAATGTAGGTCAGTTAAATTTAGGGGTGCTTCACGGTCACAAATCATGGTTACATTGTAATCACGGCAATTGTGGTAATACATTACTTGTTTTGCAAATGCCTGGAATCCAGATTTGGCTAGGGGTAAACTTAGGTTCAATTAGAAAGCTACATTTCCCAACTTTTATTATGAAGAGAGGTGGCTACATGTCATGGCTCTGGTCAATCATTAGATGAGGCACAGCTTTTGTACCTCACTTGAGAGGGTGGGTGGTCTGAAAGGGAAGCAGAGAAATGGCCTTGCCACCATCAAGGATGGATCAAAGGAATTTGAGACATTAACAACACTGGGAGTGACTACTTATTTCTCAATTTTGTGGTGTGTAGGAAAAAATAAATCTTTATTTGGTTAAAGCAAAGTTGGATATTCCATTACACATAGCCTAATTTATTTCTAACTGATAAAATCACATAGAGGTAGCAAGAAGAGTTATGAGGCTGCTGTAATAATCTATAAGAACAAAAAAACTTATCCTAACAACTGAATGAGTAGTCATCTCCTTTGTGGTAATATAATTGTACAGATTTCTGGAGTGTACGGTATCATGAAACGACAGCACTCTAGCTAGCAGCTTCAATAATGATTTGAGATGATCTAACCAAATCAAAATGTTTGGAAAGAGTGTTGATGCTTACATGCTCTGAGACATGCTGCAGTATCATCAGCAATAAGACCAACTAAAACAGAGCAACATCCAGCCTCATATGAAATTAGCAAACATCTCCTCTCAACTACATGCAAGTGGTAATCAAAACCAAGTGGAAAAGAAAAACTGAAAACATTTCAAAAAGCACCTGCAGAAGAATGCTACTATTCCAGCTGCATGTTAAACTTTTGTTTATCAAACATGTTCAACATTCAACATCTGGCCTTTCCACAAGCTAGTGCTTACCAATGAAATGCTAAAGAACACTTTTTGTTTAAGTAACAGCCACTGGGAAATCTTAAGCCAACTCAAGGGCAGTTTGGTTGTAGCTCATATTCACTTCTGAAGAAAGGAAAAGGAAACAGCTGTCTTAACCCTCAATAATTTATACACAAAACTCTCCAGCCGTGGGTATTACACATTTAAAACCCGAACTTCACAACACTTTCATCAACTTCTTCAAACTGTTTCTGTTATTTTTTTAATATTTCATATACAGCATTTTCTCCTGTACTTGAGTATCTGCTATCAAAATACTATATTTCATCAATTTTGAGATTCACAGTTCTTCTTTACAAGTTAATATTTGTGAAATCTAGACAGATTTTACAATTAATGACATCTTACATCTTACAATTAATTGGCAGCATTCTTTCTTTCTTAATGGAGCACAAAATACGATATGTCTTATGACTGATGGCGTCTTAAATTCTGTAAAATACGGTAACAGCAATCCCTAACATTTACTAGATGCATACCGTGTATGAGTCACAGTGCTTTACATATAACTCATCTGCTTATCAAAGCATTCCATGAGGTAAGTGCTACTGTCATCCTGTTTTTAATTTTTTTAATCTTTAATTATTATGAGTACATAATAGTTGTACACATTTATGGGGTACATGTGATGTTTTGATACAGGTATACAGCATGTAATGATCAAATCAGGGTAACTGGGGTATTACCTCAAGCATTTATCATTTCTTTGTGTTAGGAAAGTGCCAATTCTACTCTTCCGGTTATTTTAAAATATACGATAGAGTATCGTTAACTATAGGCATCCTACTGTGCTACCAAATACTAGATCTAATTCATTTTATCTAACTGTATGTTTGTACCCATCAACCATTCCTACTTGTCATCCTATTTTGTAGAGAAGGAAACAGAGGAAGCTAAACAACACAGTCACTGGCAGTACAGCTCAAACTATCTGACTCCAGATTTTAAGCTCTTAACAACTGTCCTAACTGAAAGCTCAAAAATACTCTTTTACTTTCCTCCATTCATAATAAAAAATGGTCTTTATTTCAAAATGTTTTTATTTTGCCCTCATTCTTGACAGATGGTTATTTTTCTTCCAGCACTTTGACGATGAATTGTTTTGTGGCTTCCACTGTCACTGAGAAGTCAGATATCAGCCTGCAGTCTGCTTTTTCTCTCAGGACTGTACTAGGATCTTGGATTTGCCAACGTATCCAGGTGATATTTCTCTTTCTTTACCCTGCTTGAGCTTCCGGATTCAGATGATTTAGGTCTTTCATCAATTTTGGAAAATGTCTTCAAATACCACCTCTCCCTCAATGCTTCTATTCTCCTAGAACTTTGATCAGATGTTATATTAAACCTTTTATTCTATCTTTCATGCATCTTAATCTTTCTTTTACATTTTCTCTGTCTCTATGGGTTTTATGTGGACAGTTTCTTTAGCTTTATCTTCTAGTTCAGTAAGTCCTAGCTTCACTTGTGTCTAATTTGCTTTAAGATGAGACTTGTCTACTAAACGCCAAATTCAATGATGTTCTTTGCTTCTGAAATGGTTATTTTTTTCATTCTTATTTTCTTAATTGACAAAAATTGTATTTAACATGCACAGCATGTTTTCAAATAGGTATACACTGTGGATGGCTAAACTGATGAAATGGTTTTTTTCAAATATACCTGATTATTATTATTTTAGCCAGTCAAATGCCTCTATAGTGGCATGCACCAGTTGAAAAATCCATCCCTGACATACAGGACTTTTGATCTGATTATTCCTGATAGTCTCAGTTGCCAACTTACATCTTAAAATTAATTGGTAGCATTCTTTCACTTATAATTTACAATATCTAATTACATTTACATTACATTTACAGTACCTGTTTTTAGCCAGGCATGGCGGTGTGCGCCTGTAATCCCAAATACTCTGGAAGCTAAGGCGAGAGGGTCATTTGAAGCCCAGAGGCCGGCATTTTGAGCAGTGCAGGCCATATAGCAAGACCTTGCCTCTAAAAAATACTAAAAATTAGCCAGGCATGGTGGTACGTGCCTGTAGTTTTGGCCACTTGGGAGGCTGAAGTGGGAGGATCACTTGAGCCCAGGAGCTTGAGGTGGCACTCCAGTCTGCACTCCAGTCTGGGCAACACAGCAAGAACCCATCTCTAATTAATTAATAACCAAAACCATAAAAAAACACAATTTATTTCCTTAAAAATATTAAATATACTTATTCTATGTTCAGTTTCCAATAATTACAATATTGTAGACTTTTCAAATCTGATTTTTTTTTTTTCTTTTGAGACAGAGTCTCGCTCTGTCACCCAGGCTAGAGTGCAGTGGTGGATCTCAGCTCACTGTAACCTCTGCCTCCCAGGTTCAAATGATCCTCCCACCTTAGCGTCCCAACTAGCTGGGATTACAGGCACATACTACCACGACCAGCTAATTTTTATATTTTTAGTAGAGATGGGGTTTCTCCATGTTAGCCAGGCTGGTCTCGAACCCCTGACCTCAAGTGATCCACCTGCCTCGGCCTCCCAAACTGTCGGGATTACAGGCGTGAGCCAACATGCCTGGCCTCAAATCTGATCATTTTTGTTGCTCCTGCTGACTCATTCACTGTAGCTCAGTTTTTTGAGTGTTTTATGACTTTTTCATTTTGGACTTCTGAATAATTTTATTTGTGAGACATATTTGAGTCCTAAGTAAGGTATATTTTTCTCCTGAGAAGATTATGTTGCTCTGGCAGGTTCCTGGAGGCACTAATAACCCAAGAACAATTTAAATTCCATACTGCACAGATAGTATGAATTCAAGTCTCACTCCCATACACGGGCCAGTTTGTGGTTATGAATTCTCAAGGAAAGTTTTTATTTAAGTTTCATTATAAAAAATGTTAGACACAGAAGTAGACAATAATATAATGAACCTTCATGTGCTCACTGTCAGCTTAAACAGTTAACTCCTGGCCAATACTCTTTCACCTGTATCCCTTACTGGTATCCCTGCCTCTGCATTAGTTTTAAAGCAAGGACATTTCATTGGTAAATACATTTGTAAATACCTATCTCTAATATATTTTTTAAAATCTTTAAAATTCCTAATACCATCATTCCACTTTAAAATCATTAGTAACAGTCCCAATACCATCAAGTAATCAGTCAAACTTCCAACCGTCTCATAAATGTCACACAAGACTTTGCTTTGCTGTGCTTTTTTTTTTTTTTTTTCCTTTGCAATTTATTTGTTGAAGAACCCAGCTTGCTTGTTGAGGAAACCAGAGCGAAACATAGTCTGGATTTTTCTGACTGTATCCCATGGTGGTACTAATATGCTGCTCTGTCCTCTGTAATTCTTATAAATTATTATATAGCTCTAGAAGCCAGATGTTTGTATAGGAAAGGGATGGTATATGGTTAATGTAGTGTTAGCAAATGGTATCAAATAGCTTTTAAAAAAAATATCATCATGCTTTGGGAGGCCAAGGTGGGCAAATCACAAGGTCAGGAGATCGAGACTATCATGGCTAACATGGTGAAACCCTGTCTCTACTAAAAATACAAAAAAATTAGCCGGGCGTGGTGGCGGGCGCCTGTAGTTCCAGCTACTCAGAGGCTGAGGCAGGAGAATGGCATGAACCCGGGAGGCGGAGCTTGCAGTGAGCCGAGATGGCACCACTGCACCCCAGCCTGGGCAAGAGAGCGAGACTCTGTCTCCAAAAAAACAAAAAACAAACAAACAAACAAACAAACAAAAAACTTTATTGGTATTCAGATTGTCTCATCATTGGCTGAAGAGAGTCTTCTCATGTATGTTCTTTGGTTCTTTTGATGTGATCCTGGTCACAGTCTTTTATGACTTCCTTGTTATGTGGTGTAACCAGAAGTTCTAGGTTTACCTTGTACAGTTCCTGTTCTAGACCTGTATCAGTGATTTCTCCAAATAGCCCTGCTTCCTGTTAGTGAGAATTGGTATTCCAAGACCACAATTTGGGCACTAGGGTTACACACTGCTACTAGGTCACTATTTATAGGATTTTTCAATTGAATGGGTTAGGAGGTGTCTTTTGTCTAAGATAAAATATATCAATAATTCATATCACAACTTATAATTCAAGATTAAGTTAATCGAGAGAATGGGAAGATAAGTCAAAGACTGGGAGAAAACACAAAGACATATCTGATAAAGGAGTGTTATCCAAAATATACAAAGAATTATTAAAACTCAGCAATAAAAAATGAACAACCTGATTAAAAACGGTCAAAAGACCTGAACAGACACCTCACTGAAGAAGATACACAGATGGCAAATAAGGATATGAAAAGATACTCAACATCATATGTCATTAGGGAATTACAAATTAAAAAAAAAAAAAAATGAGATGCCACTATACACCTATTAGATGCCCAAAATGCAGAACACGGACAACACCTAATACCGGTAACGATGTGGAGAAACAGGAATGCTCATTCATTGCTGGTGGGAATGCAAAACCATATGGCCAGTTTGCAAGACAAGTTTGGCAGTTTCTCACAAAACTAAACTTACTCTTACCATTCAATCCAGCAATTGCTCTCCTTGACATTTGGTCAAATGAAGTGAAAACTTGTATTCCCACAAAAACTCACATATGGTGTTTGTAGCAGCTTTATTCGTAATTACTAAAACTTGGAAGCAACTAAGATGGTCTTCAATAGGTGAATGGATAAACTGGAGTACATCCAGGCAATGGAATATTATTCATGCTAAAATGAAATGAGCTATCAAGCCATGAAAAGATGTGAAAAAACCCTAAAATACATACTACCAAGTGAAAGAAGCCAACATGAAAAGGCTGTGTGATTCCAACTACCTAACATCTGGAAAAGAAAAATCTACGGAGACAGTAAAAAGACCAGTGGTTGCCAGAAGACAGGGAGATGGAGGGATGACTAGGTGAAGCAGAGAAGACTGAGAGCACTGAAACCACTCTGCAGGATTCTATGATGGATACATGCCATCCCACATTTGTCCAAACCCATGGAATGTGCAACACCAAGAGTGAACCCTAATGCAAATGAACTTTGAGTAATAACGGTGTGTCAATGTAAGTTCCTCAATTATAACAAATAGACCTTTCTGGTGTGGGATGTGACACTGGGGGAGGCTGGCAGGGACAGGGAACAGGCAAATATGAGAACTCTATACTTTCTGCGTAATTTTACTGTGACCCTAAAACTGCCAATAAAAAAAAAAAAAAAGTCTTAGGCCGGGCGCAGTGGCTCACACCTGTAATCCCAGCAATTTAGGAGGCTGAGGAGGGTGGATCATTTGAGGTCAGGAGTTTACAACCAGCCTGGCCAACATGGTGAAACCCCATCTCTACAAAGAATACAAAAATTCGCTGGGTGTGGTGGCGTGTGCCTGTAATCCCAGCTACTTGGGAGGCTGAGGCAGGAGAATCGCTTGAACCCAGGAGGCGGAGGTCGCAGTGAGCCAAGATCACACCAATGTACTCCAGTCTGGGTGACAAAGTGAGACTCCGCCTCAAAAAAAAAAAAAGAAAAGAAAAAAGAAGTCGATAAAAAAATCAAGTTAATAGGGTTTTATTTAACCTCTTTTATTTTCTATTTCTACCTCCTTTCACCCAAGTTGGGAATCTGGATCTCAAAACACTGGAAATGATAAAGTACCGCATAATTACTCATTTGCTTTTTCTGACAATATACACTTACACAACGATCTCAAAACAGCACTAACAACATCACCGGTATGTTTCACATGAGTACAACAATTTAGGTTTACTTGTTTCTCATTTTCCATTAAAAAAAACTATAAACCATATTTAAAGCAGTCTAGCTTCTATCCCTATCCCCTCTACCCTATTTCCTTCCTCCTTCTCTCATAATTTTTAAGCTTTTATGATTTAATATTCCATTAAAAAATATAAATTGGCTAGGCATGGTGGCTCACACATGTGATCCCAGCACTTCGGGAGGCCAAGGTGGGTGGATCACCTGAGGTCAGGAGTTTGAGACCAGCCTGACCAACATGGTGAAACCCTGTCTTTACTAAAACACACATACACACACACAAAATCAGCTGGGCATAGTGGCAGGCGCCTATAATCCCAGCTACTCGGGAGGCTGAGGCAGGAGAATTGCTGGAATCTGGGAGGAAGAGGTTGCAGTAAGCTGAGATTGCACCCTGCGCTACAGCCTGGGCAACACTGCGAGATTCCATCTCAAAAACAACAACAACAAAGAAAACAAACAAATAAATTGCAGATACTGAGATCAAAATACATAGAAGCTCTTGCATTCATAGTAAGTGGAAGAACAGAGCACAAAGACCACTGGGTCTGTAGTTAAGAAAGCCTGGTGTCCAGTTACCGCTTCACCACCTATTAGCTGGCCTTGAGGAACTACCTAATTTTTCAGAGGTTCAGTTCCTTTTCTGTATGATGTGAAAAATATGGAAAGAAAAATATAAATATCCACCTTATAAGGTCGCTGTGAGGATCAGATGAGATATGAAAGCCTTTTAAAGGTACAAGTATATATGCGTGCATCCTTGGAGTGAAGGTTTCTGAAGACTAGCCATAAATAATTTCGTTTATTAAAAGTTTCTTTCACTCTTAAGTACAAGCTAAGCAGGAGTAATTTTTAAAACATTTCTTTATTAACAAAGGACCCTCGAGAAATAGGAGAGAAAAGCTGAACTCAGAGTTCCCAGTATCTCCCAGGAGGACCAAGAGGTCCTGAAAAGTATTATGTCTGGTCCTTAGTCTGGGTCACCAAAGACTGTACATCTGTGGCTGTAACCGAGACGGAGGCCAGCAGCAGCCTCTGTGATCAGGTCCCTGCCTACATCTCCAGCTCCTCTCCTAATTCCCTGCCTCCCTCTCAGTCTCCAGCCTCACCAGCATTCCCAGGTCCCCCAAGGCTTCAAGCTCGTTCCTCCCTCAGGACCTTCACACATAGCTAGCCCCTTTGTTTTGAAGGCTCTGGATCCCAATGATCACCCGGCCAATGCCTACTTTTCCTTCAAATCTTTGCTTAAATGTTACTTTGTCAGAAAGGCTTTTCCGTCCTCTCAGACTAAGCCAGCCCCCGCAAGTTAATCACTCTTACAGCTCCCTGTGTTTTTCCTAAAATGTACTTATCAGGGTTTGGAATTACACATATAATTGTCTTTCTCCCACTAGAAAATGGTCAGTTTAGCATGTGTGTCTGTTATTTCTTTATTCTCAGTTCCTACTACCATGCCTGGTATTACTCTGGCACTCAGTATTTGTTGAATGAATAACTGAATTAATGAAAAGCTTAACATATCATGTATAAAACTGTTGAATTAGATCCTGAACACTGGGAAAGAGGGAAGGATCAAGTTGTTTCATATTGAAAAAAAATTCTACATTCCAGAGTCTTCCCATAAGGGGGCAATATTCCATTCTCCTCTAACTTGATTCATAATTTAAATATACAATCATTCTAATGATATATTTCCATTTCTTATCTATAATGAGTTTTTATGATCAAAATATCCAGAAACACATTACTAACACCAAACACAAAACTAAGCTTTTCACTAGTGATGCAGTATAAGCTGAGGATATATAATAAAGTGAAATTTTCCAAACAAAACACCATGCCCTCCCAAAAATGCCAGGAAGAAGACTTGTGTCTGTGAGAGGGGAGCCTACAGGGACAGGGGACCTGGAGATAAAAAAAGACTTAAGAAACATATCAAACAAATGCTATAATGATAACCTTTAAACACTGCCTCGTTTTTACGTAGCTGGAAATATGAAAAGCCTATTAGCATCTCTCTTCACTGGACATTATGAACAAAGTATGGCAGAGAGAGTACACACAATTTTAAAGGGGAGTTAAGGCTTCATTTTATTTCTACCTAAAGCCTTTGTTTTCCTTTTTCTCTAACAAATGAAAACACTCCATATTTCATAAATTAAGAAAAAATTGAATTTCTATCCATTCAAATTCAAGGTGAAAGAAGACATTTTTTGAACTCTACAGATACTCTAATAAGCATCTATTAAAAAGTCTCTCATCCATGTTCAAGCACCCAAAATGTGCCTCCATATATTCTTTCCTGCTGAAAAGAATGAGAGCTCCCTGAAGAAATGACTGAGGGTTGACACAGAAGATGCATGAGATGAACCTAAACGTATCATCATACCAAAAAGGAAGGACACTATAAAAAGTCTTCAAAAACCAACTTGAAGGGGCTCCTCCCACTAGTCAAGGATGGGATCATTTGAGCATCAATAAAAAATAATCATTGCAATGGATTCACATCTATGAAATATGATGAAATCCGTGAGTTCATAATGAAACACATATATTTTAAGACCTTACTGGTCTCTTTTGGAGGATACTAGGGAATCAATTTATTACTACGAAAACTGGTAAATAAGAGAAAGAATCAATCATTTAATCTGCCTTTCCTAAATGGAATATATCTCAGATTAACCACAGAGTGGATAAGAGACTATTTCTGGCTAAGCACGGTGGCTCATGCCTGTAATCCCAGCACTCTGGGAGGCTGAGGCAGGAGAAATGCTTGAGCCCAGGAGCTCGAGACCAGACTAGGCAACATGGCAAGACCCTGTCTCTACAAAAAAATTAAAAACTAGCCAGGCGTGGTGGTGTGCACCTGTGGTACAAGCTACTAGAGGGGCTGAGGTGGGAGGATCACTTGAGCCCAGGAGGTTTAGGCTGCCTTGAGCCATGTTTGTACCACTGCACTGCAGACTGGACAACAGAACAAGACCCTATCTCAACAACAACAACAACAAAAATAGTTTGTCTAGCTAATAAACGAAGACAAGTGACTTAGAATATTACCATTTTGTAAACCCTAATAAATTAACATATCACAGTATTGCTCTTCAATAGCTGTTAACATCATAATAAAACGAGACGAAACAACTGGTTATTATGTGCCTCTTGAGGGAAGTAAACACCACCACCTATAAAATATTCTTGCCAAACAAAAACAACGTGAATTGATCAAGCCTCCTCTGGATATAAGTACAAGTTTACATAAAATTCAAGGTAAAGGAACACTCTTCCTTGTACTCTGAACAGACACAATTAGCAAAATCGAGAATGTAAGAAACTATAGGACAAACAACCAGGTTTCTTTATAAGATAAATTGAGGGGAAGAAGAGTGAGGGAAGCTACAGATAAAGAAGCTTAGGAAACATTAACCAGATACTATGTTGTTCCCTTTTTTGGATCCTAATGCAAATAAACAAAATTTAACAACTAAAACAAATTTTTCAAGACTCTGAATTTTTTGTAATATTAAGGAATTACATTTTTAGATGTGATAATTGTACAAGGCTTAAGCGTTTTTTTTAAAAAAGTCCTTGCCTTTTGGAGAGACACACTAGGATATTTATGAATGAAACATGTATGTGTGAGGGCTGCAGTCATCTGCAGGTTTGTCTGGGGCTGGAAGATCTTCTTCTAAAACAAAGCACTCATATGGTAGCTGTTAGCTGGAGTTCCTCTCCATGCGAGCCTTTCCACAGGCTTCTTAAATGTCCTCACAACACAGCAGTCTGGCTTCCCTCAGAGCAAGTACTCTACAAAAGGGAGGCAGAAGTTGCAATGACCTAACAACGGAAATCACAAACCATCATTGCCACGATATTCCAATGGTTACACAGGTTATCCCTATTCAGCAGGACAGAGGACTACACAAAGGCATGAATACCAGGAGGCAAGGACCATTGGGCCATCTTGGAGGCTGGCTAGCACACCAAGGCACTTAGAATTAACATACATGCACCAAACTCCTGGGCATGATTTTCAAAACCCTTCATCATCTGACTCCTACTGCGCTCTAACCTCATTTCATCCCACCCTTTCTCAGCCCAATAAGCTCCAGCCTTCCTAGCTTCCTTTCTTTTCCTCAAAGGTGAGGGATTTGTACCTACTTCAGAGCCTTTATATTAGCTGCTTCCTCAGACTGGATTAATTCTCTCCACTTACCATTTTATCCAGATCTGAGCATAAATATCACTCCTCAGGCCACCAAGTCTGAAAGACCATCTATCCTCTCTCTCTTTCTGTCCCAGAACTCAATTTTTTTTTTTTTTTTTTTTTTTTTTTTTTGCCATCTGACATTTGAGCACATCTGGCTCAGGGTTAAACTCTCTGGCACAATGAGTCACTATGGTTAACATACCTTTAATCTTCAAAGGCATAACCTAGCCCAACACCCTGGCCTTGCAGCTGTGGAAACTGCTCAGCTCCAAGGACCTTTTCCTTCATTCCGCCTCACCCACACTCTACCACTGTCACATCAAACTCAGCTCACCTTGGACCACCAAATTCAATTCACGGTGTCAATATTGTAGCTCACTGGCTCAAGCGTCCCACGCAAACAACTTTTCAACTGCCATGGGTCCTTCTATCCCTTGACCCCATTTTCCCTCTCCTGACTTAATTTTTCTCTTTAGCTTAGATTACATAGTTGATCATTATAATCACTTACTTGCAAGAACCTTCAACTCGCTTCCAACGTCTCCTTCTCTCCAACTCCACAATCCCAGAACTCAAGCAACTGCCTTCTCCATGCCAAGAATACTGATGAAAGAGCATTTAACTTGGCAGGTTTACCATAAATTAAAGGTCAGGCAAATGGGCACTCAATTTAAACTGGCAGTCTAACTGGATCTCTTTAGCAGGCTGGCTTTCCTATTCTCCCCTCTCCAAGAAGGCTATTTCTTACTTATTTTCCCCTCCTTCCCAACCCGTCCCTGCCTTTTAAGCTAATGTTAATGACTCTTCATTGAGAACCAAAATACCATAATACAACGATCTGCTATCTCATGACCAGTTGTATAAACCTACCTGAATCTGCATCAATTTTCCCTTCTTTCCCCTATTTCAACAGAAGTGGCCCTCCCCCTTTCTAAGAATACTTATGCTCCTGACCCCATCCCCTCTCTCTTACTCATAAACTCCAGTCTTCCAATTCTCCCTTTTTTCCTCCACCAACCTTCACTCACTGCTTCCTGGATCGCCCCTACGTGCATACATGCTCTAGTATGTCCCCTCTTAAAAAGACAAACAAAAATTATTCTTGACTCTGTATCACTCTTCAGCTACTACTCCATTTTTCTGCTCCCTTCACAGCCAAACTTTGTCAAAGAGTTAAAAATCTGCTCTTTCTCATACTTTCTCACCTCCTATGAAAGCTCTGTTAAAACCATTCCGACATGATTTCTGCCCCTATCACCAGCAATATCCACGCTGCCAATCCAATGAATAGTTCATGTGACCCTTTCAGCAGCACTAAATTCAGCTAATTATTCCCTCTTTTTTGAAATGATCTCTTCTTTTGATTTCATTCAACCAATAATTACTGAACACTGTCCTGGCCAGTCACTGTTCTGGGATTGGTGAGGGATACAGTAGCTTCTAGGGCACCTCACTCTCCTGGCTTTCCTTCTATGTCTTTGACTCCTCTTCTCTCCTTCACCCTCCTCTGATTCTATCCTTAAATGCTAACAGTAATTCAGAACTTAATATCAAACCCCCTTTACTTTCTCCTTAAATGATATTCTCCATTCTCATGGTTTTTATTATTGTCTTTACAATGAAAACATTCATATTTGTATCTGTAGTTGGGAACTTTCCTTGGAACTCCAGTTCTCCTGTATTCAATTACTTAACTTGATATTCCCACTTGGGTGCCCCAAGGCATCTCAGACTTAATATAATCAAATTTTAACTCTTGACTTTCCCTAAAAACATTCCATGTACTTCAGTAAATTTCAGTAAATAACACAATATACAGCTTTCAAGCCAGAATTCTGGATTTCTATGCCTTTCTCCACTCCCACTTCTAATCCACCAGCAAGTCCTACAGAGTCTGTCTCCAAAATACATCTCAAATGTTTTCATTGTTCTCCATTTCTGACTATTATCATCTCTTCCCTAAACTACGGTAATAGCATCCCAACTGGTCTCTCTGTTCCCACCCTTGTCTTGGCCTCCAATATTTTGGATACATACCTTTAAAAATGCAAATTAGACTGGCTTACTTCCTGCTTTAAGTCTTCAACAGCATCATACTGTAACAGGAATCAAACCTGAATCCGTTCTTTTGATCTTCAAGCTCTTAAGCAACATGGACTCTGTTTACCTGCTCTCCAACATCATCTATCCATCCTTCCTCACTCTAATACAGCCCCAGTGACCTTTCCGTTTCTTGACTATGCTAAGACTTGCTCTTCTATGGCTTGGTACATGCTATTCCCGCTGTCAGAAACACCCTCTCCTCTGGCTGGCTCCGTCTCAATTTCCAGTCTCAACTTAAATGTGAACTCCCAGATCTTTCCTGACCACTGTATCTATAATAGTTCTCCCTGAAAGTTTCTAACACAGTTTTTATTCATTTTCTTTATAGCACATAACATTTTATAATTGTTTATTCATTCATTTACTTTAAAACTCACTTTGAAAATTTACAAACATATACGAAAGTAAAACAAACAGTAGAATGAGTCCAAAAATTCTAGGATTTTTATTTTCAACTACTTCCCCTTCTCTACTGTAAGCTCCAATGAATAGAGACGACATCTTTTTCTCTCGTTATATATACACCCAGGGCCTCGCACTGAGCCCAGCTTACGATAAAAACTTAGTATTTTTTTGTTGTTGCTTTGAATGAGAAGCCAAGTTAAAGATGACTCTAAAGAGAATAATGGCACCGCCGGGCGCGGTGGCTCAAGCCTGTAATCCCAGCACTTTGGGAGGCTGAGACGGGCGGATCACGAGGTCAGGAGATCGAGACCATCCTGGCTAACATGGTGAAACCCCGTCTCTACTAAAAACACACACACACAAAAAAAAACTAGCCGGGCGACGTGGCGGGCGCCTGTAGTCCCAGCTACTCGGGAGGCTGAGGCAGGAGAATGGCGTAAACCTGGGAGGCGGAGCTTGCAGCGAGCTGAGATCCGGCCACTGCACTCCAGCCTGGGCGACAGAGCGAGACTCTGTCTCAAAAAAAAAAAAAAAAAAAAAAAAAAAAAAAGGAGAATAATGGCACCACTGAGAAAAGTGACACAGGAAGGAGAGTTCTGAGGACAGTTGTTAATTTATTCATCAGTCTACTGGCAGCTAGGCTCTTGGCTAAGTATTGGGTTTCAGAGATAAACAAGAGAAAGTCTTATGCAAAGTCTTGAGGAGAAAGATACAATAATAGGAAGTATGTATTGAGGGCCACCTGTGTCCTGGATAGAGAGCTAAGCATTTCAGAGATATTGTCTCATTTAGTTCACAAGAACCCTATAAAGTAGGAACTATTATTATCCCCATTTTGTACCTAAGGAAACTGAGGCTTAGAAATATTATATAATTGGTTGCAGGTGACAAAGCTGGAAAGTGGTAAAGCCAGGTTGAGCACTTAGGTTATTTAATTCCAAAGCCATGCCGCTAAACAACACTGAACTTCCAGATACATATTATGGTATAGAGCATTATGAAAAACGTTTCAGCAGAGACATGCACAAGGTACAATGGAAGCAGGGAACTCTGATGTGGAGAAAGGGCAGGAAGGCTCTTCCAGAGGTGATCCCTCAGCAGTCTGAAAATTTAAAGCAGGAAACTGCTAGGCAATGAAGTCCAAGGAAAAAGTATGTGCAAAAAAAAAAAAAAAAAAGCATGCAGACACTTAAAGAAACATCGTGTACCCTGGACACATTGAAGAATTACAGTTTTATTTTTTAAAACTGAGTGTAATGAATAACACCAAGCTAGGGCTTAGGCTATGAAACAAAAGGTGAAGTACTATGAGAAAGTTATACATGGGATGGGTGAGGTGGCTCATGCCTGTAATCCCAGCACTTCTGGAGGCTGAGGCAGGTGGATCACTTGAGGTCAGGAGTTCAAGACCAGCCACATGGTGAAATCCCCCCTCTACTAAAAATGCAAAAATTAGCCATTGTGGTGGCACACGCATGTAGTCCCAGCTACTTGGGAAGCTGAGGCGGGAGAATCGCTTGAACCCGAGAGGCGGAGGTTGCAGTGAGTTGAGATCGCGCCACTGCACTCCAGCCTGGGGGTCACAGCGAGACTCTGTCTCAAAAAAAAAAAGTAAGTTATGCACAAAAGAGAGAGAGACAGAAAGAGAGAGAGAAAGAGAGAGAGAGAAAGAGAAAGAAAGAGAGAAAGAAAAGGAAGAAAGAGAAAGAAAGAAAGAGAAGGAAGGAAGGAAGGAAGGAAGGAAGGAAGGAAGGAAGGAAGGAAGGAAGGAAGGAAGGAAGGAAGGAAGGAAGGAAGGAAGGAAGGAAGGAAGGAAGGAAGGAAAGAAAGAAAGAAAGAAAGAAAGAAAGAAAGAAAGAAAGAAAGAAAGAAAGAAAGAAAAAGAAAAAGTTATACATGAAGCACTCTGAAGGCACACAGGAGGAAGGTTCTTTGCAGCCTAGCGGGAATGTGAGAAGACTTCACAAAAGAGATGTGCCTGAGCTAGATCCTGAAGGGCAAATTAACCTCATTAGGATAAAAGGGCAAGCAAGGGAATGACTTGCACAAAGCCATGGACATCTGATAAAGCAAGGAACACTTGGGGAACTGTGAGGATTTGAGGTTGGATATGGACAGATTTGGGAAGAGTGGGTTACAGGTGAGTGGCAAGAGATAAGACTGGCAGCTGAGGTGCAGATGTAATCTTCAATGTCACTGTATCTTATCATAAGAAATCCGGATTTAATGTTGTGTTTAAATAGTAAAGTGACATAACAAGATGAGATAACTGCTCAACAAAAGTGTTTCAAAGCCACAGTTACTAAAACAGCATGGTCCTCATACAGGAATCTATAATCAAACAATGCAAAAATAAGCCTGTGTGTACTATACATTGAAATTTGATGTATAATAAAGGTGGCATTTCAAATCAGTGGAGAAAGGATAAATCATGCAATAAATGCCCTAGGGACAACTGGTTATCCATTTAAAAATATATATATATTGGCTGGGCTTGGTGGCTCATGCCTGTAATCCCAGTACTTTGGGAGGTTGAGGTGAGAGGATCATTTAAGGTCAGGAGTCAGGAGTTCAAGACTGGCTTGGCAATATAGTGAGCCCCATGTCCCTACAAAAAAAAAAAAAAAAAAAAATTAGCCAGGTGTGGTAGTGCATGCCTGTAGTTTCAGCTACTCGGGAGGCTGAGGTGGGAGGATCACCTGAGTCCAGGTGTTGGAAGTTTTGGTGAGCTATGATTGTGCCACTGTACTCTAGCCTGGGTGACAGAGCGAGAACTTGTCTCAAAAACAAAACCCCAAACATAAAGTTAGACCTGCTTCATATCATAAAAAAAAAATCTACTTAGATTTGGGATTAAATAGAAATAATAAAATAACTATTTTTAAAACAAAATAATATTTTATGGAGTAGAATATAAATTTTATAGGAATTTCTCAGTTAAAGAAGGAGACTTCAGGGAAATTTTATTCTGGTGGCAGACTAATGTGGGCTTGCTTACCAACATTCAGGTGATTACATTCACCCTGCTGGTCTAAAGAAGTGGTCCCCACACCTTGCTGCTTATCAAGGCCACCTGGAGAGCTCTGTAACACCCACCCGCCCACCAGAGGCAATCCTAGAGCTTCTAGGCTGAGGGAGAGATCTTCCTTTAACGAAAGCTTTTATTTACAAAGTAGATATTGCTCAGGCACAGTGGCTCATGCCTGTAATCCCAGCACTTTGGGAGGCCAATGCAGGTAGATCACTTGAGTTTAGGAGTTTGAGACCAGCCTGGGCAACACGGTGAAACCCCGTTTCTTTTTCTCTTTGTTTGGAGGCAGAGTTTCACTCGTCGCCCAGGCTGGAGTGCAATGGTGTGATCTTGGCTCACCGCAACTTCCGTCTCCCGAGTTCAAGCGATTCTCCTGTTCAGCCTCCCAAGTAGCTGAGATTACAGGCACCCACCACCATGCCCAGCTAATTTTTATATTTTTGGTAGAGACAGGGTTTCACCATGTTGGGCAGGCTGGTCTCAAACTCCTGACTTCAGGTGATCCACCCGCCTCAGCCTCCCAAAGTGCTGGGATTACAGGCATGAGCCACCGCACCCGTCCGAGAAACACTGCTTCTATTAAAAATACAGAAATTAGCCAGACATGGTGGTGCACACCTGTAATCCCAGCTATTCGGGAGGCTGAGGCACAGGAATCACTTGAACCTGGGAGGTGGAGGTTGCAGTGAGCTGAGATCATGCCATTGCATTCCAGCCTGGACAACAGAGTGAGATCCTATCTCAAAAAAAAAAAATTAAAAATAAACAAATAATAAATAATAAAAAGTAGATATTGCTTCAATAGTAATAGTAATAAATTGGTGATTAATCATAAATAATTTTCTTTTGAAACAGGGTCTCATTCCATCTCCTGGCTGGAGTGCAACGGGACAATCAGGGCTCACTGCTACCTTGACTTCCTGGACTCAAGTGATACTCTTGCCTCAGCTTCCCAAGTAGCTGGGACTATAGGTACGTGCCACCACAGCTGGCTAATTTTTAAATTTTTTGTAGAGACAGGCTCTCTCCCTATGTTGCCTATGTTGCCCAGGCTGGTTTTGAACTCCTGGCCTCAAGCAATCTTCCCACCTAGGCCTCCCAAAGTGCTGGTATTTTAGGTGTGAACCACTACAACCAGTCAATCATAAATAATTTTTATTAAGAAACTGAGAAAGTGCTTGAATGCAAAGTCTGCCGGTAGTACAGTAGCACGGATGCTTCGCGAAAGCAGTTTCCAGTACTATATCTAAACTTTACCTTTAGCTTGACAATGTGTATCTTTAAAACCTTAAAAAATATCCACGTACCCTGTGACCTAGCAATTCTTATGGAAATTTAGCTAATAAAATAACTATGGGTGTATGCATACATAGATGTACAAATATATTCATTACAATGTTGTTGACACTAATCAAAAACTGAAAGCAAGCTACAACCAGTATGAGAAATTATTAAGTACCTATGTGGTGAAAAACAGTGCAGCCATTAAAAATGAAATCTACTTATTGACATAGAAAGTCACACCACACACTGAGTGGATAAAGCTGATCTCAATGCAGTATGTATCCACTGTCATGAAAAAATCTCTCTAAGTGTGTGTATACACACAAACACACACAAAAGACCACCACTAAAATGTTAACAGTGGTTATCTCAGCATAGGAAGATTACAGTGATCATGGGCAATGTGTATGTTTTGAATTTGTCTATATTAAATATTTATTACTTTTGTAATAAAGAGTTTTTAAAAAATATCTGTATTCAAGTGCCATCAAACAGAGTAAAAGCAATGAAAAACTGCTTGTAGCCCAGCAAATGCAAAATACTGAATCACAGTATGTGTGATTCAGAAATAAAAATTTCAGTGGTTACTATAAAAAAGATGCGCAAGGTATAAACGTCAGCAGTGGGAATCGAATGAGATCTCAACTTCTGCTTCAGGCCACGATGAGGCAGCTAGTACCAGACTTGCCCCCTCATTATAAACAACTAGAAAATTCGACAAAACATATGCAACAATGACTGGTATTTTAGGTGTGAACCACTACAACCAGTCAATCATAAATAATTTTTATTAAGAAACTGAGAAAGTGCTTGAATGAAAAGTCTGCCGGTAGTACAGTAGCACGGATGCTTCACGAAAGCAGTTTCCAGTACTATATCTAAACTTTACCCTTAGCTTGACAATGTGTATCTTTAAAGCCTTAAAAAATATCCACATACTCTGTGACCTAGCAATTCTTATGGAAATTTAGCTGAAGAACAGTTAGCACTGTGATCTCTGAGAGAAAGGAACCAAAGAGTTAAGTCCTTGAAGGCTCTCGCTTTCTGCTCGTGGGCACTTTGCAGACCACGGCATGGGAGAGAGAACCTATGCAGACTACTGTGAGCGAAATAATCAGAGGAGCCCGAGTTCAGGGTTTGTGGGGGTTGAGGAAGCTGGGATTTGCAAGGCAGGATACTGTATAGGAAGAAGCTACACACATCTTTTTTCTTTTCTTTTTTCTTCAAGAGATAGGGTCTTGGTACTTTGCTCAGGCTAGTCTCAAATTCCTGGGCTGAAGCGATCCTCCTAACTCAGTCCTCGGAGTAGCTGGGACTAGAGGTGCACACCCCCACACCCAGTTAAGAATTGCTGGGTCACAGGGTATGTGGGTATTTTTTAAGGCTTTTTTTTTTTTTTTTTTTTTTGAGGCAGAGTCTCGCTCTGTTGCCCGGACTGGAGTGCAGTGGCCAGATCTCAGCTCACTGCAAGCTCCGCCTCCCGGGTTTACGCCATTCTCCTGCCTCAGCCTCCCGAGTAGCTGGGACTACAGGCGCCCGCCACCTCGCCCGGCTAGTTTTTTTTGTATTTTTAGTAGAGACGGGGTTTCACCGTGTTAGCCAGGATGGTCTCGATCTCCTGACCTCGTGATCCGCCCGTCTCGGCCTCCCAAAGTGCTGGGATTACAGGCTTGAGCCACCGCGCCCGGCTTTTTAAGGCTTTAAAGGTACACATTGTCAAGCTAAAGGTAAAGGTTAGATACTGTAGTGGAAAGTTTTTTTTTTATGAAGCATCCATACTACAGTACTACTGGAAGACTTTTCATTAAAGCATTTTCTCAGTCTCTTAATAAAAATTATTTGTGTTTGGCTGGTTGTGGTGGCTCACACCTAAAATACCAGCACTTTGAGAGGCTTAGGCGGGAAGATTGCTTGAGGTCAAGAGTTCAAGACTAGCCTGGGCAAAGGGAGAGAGGCTGTCTCTACAAAAGAAAGAAACAATACAAGATAGGGATCTTTAACAACAGAAAAGCATCTTTAAGGTGCCAAAAGATAGAAACTGTCTATCTAAAATTTGATATCCAGCAAAAATAGCCTTCAAAAATGAAGGAGAAATAAAGAGATTTTTCAAGAACAAAAGCTGAGACAATTAATTGCTATCAGGTCTCTACTAGAAGAAATGTGTGGCCCACTGCATGACCACGGCTCACTGCAGCCTCAACCTCCTCAGGCTCAAGAGATCTATCTCAGCCTCCTGAGTAGCTGGAACTACAGATGTGTGCTGCCATGTCTGGCTAATTTTTGTATTTTTTGTTGAGATGGGTTTTTGCCATGTTGCCCAAGCTGGTCTTGAACTTGGGCTCAAGCTATCCTCCCACCTTGGCCTCCCAAAGTGCTGGGATTACAGGCATGAGCCATCGTGCACAGCCTGGGAGAAATCTTTAGTACAAGAAACGGTGAAGCTTTTCAGGCTAAATAAAATAATATAGATGGGAACTCAGATCTAAGCAAAAGAATAAAGGGCATTGGAAATGGCAAATATGTGGGTAAATGGAAAACACTTTTCTTTTTCAGACTTTTTATCATTAAAAGCAAAATTGGTAATAGTGAATTGTGGGGCATTTAACATGTGGAAGTAAAATGTATGACAATAGTCCAAAGACAGAAAGGGAAAATGAAAGTGCACTTTTTGAAGTTTTTACGCTATAAATGAAGTGACATATTATTTTAAGGCAGACTGCATAAGTTAAAGATGCATATTTTAAGCCATAGAGCAACTGTTATAAAAGTAAAACAAAGGTTTATAGCTAACAAAGGAGATGGAGTAGTAAAAAAGTAACCAAAAAGAAGCCAGGAAAAGAGGAAAGAATAAACAGAAAACAGATGGGGTAAGTAAAAAACAAACAGCAAAATGATACACTTAAACCCAACCATATTGAAAATGACATAAATATAAGTGGTCTAAACACTTCAGTTAAGAAACAAAGATAGTAAGATTGGACTTTAAAAATCCAACTATCTACTATCTAAAATAAATTCGTTAAAAACATAAAGACACGAATAAGTTAAAAGTAAAAGGAACCAAAAAGATATACAAATACACAAATAAGCTGGAGTGACCATATTAATATCACACAATACAGGCTTCAGGATAAGGAACATTACCAGGGATAAGGATGCATTCTATAATTACAAAGGGCTAAATTCATCGAGAAGACAAAAAAATCCTAAATGTGTATATACACCTAGTTACAGAGGCTCAAAATGTATGAAGCAAAAATGAACAGAACTGAAAGGGGAAATAGACAAAGCCACAATTATAGTTGGAAATTTCAACACTCCTCAGAAACTACATTATATCAATGTAGAAAGAAAATCAGTAAGAGTGTATATATATATATATATATATATATATATATATGAACAGAACCAACAACCAACTTGGCTAAATTGACATTATTAGCACACTATACCCAAGAATAGCAGAATATACATTTTTTTTCAGGTACACAGAGAACTACTCATGAAGAAGACCATACAAGTCATGACAAATCTCAAAGGACTGAAATCGCATGTGTTTTATGGTAACAGTATTTTTCTTTGAGACAGGGTCTCGCTCTGTTGCCTACACTGGAGTGCAGTGGGACACCCACGGCTCACTGCAGCCTCGACCTTCCAGGCTCAAGCGATCCTCCCACCTGAGCCTCCCAAGTAGCTGGGACTATAGGCACACGCCACTATGCCCAGCTAATTTTCTTCACTTTTTTATAGAAATAAAGTCTCACTGTGTTTCCCAAGCTGGTCTTGAACTCCTGGGCTCAAGCAATCCTCCCACCTCAGCCTCCCAAAAGTGCTGAGATTACAGTCGTGAGCCACCATGCCCGGCCCACCATCTTGAAATGTACTAATTTCATACACTCTAAAGAAAGTTTTTCCATATCTATATCCTTTATTTACTCTTAAATTATTAGCTTGAACTACCATTTTCTTTCTTTCTTTTTTTTTTGAGACAGAATGACTTTCACTCTATCACACAGGTTGGAGGGCAGCGGTGTGACCTTGGCTCACTGCAGTCTCTGCCACGTAGGTTCAAGCAATTCTCGTGCCTCAGCCTCCTGAGTAGCTGGGACTATAGGCACAGGCCATCACATCCGGCATTTTTTCTTTTTTTTTTTTTGAGATGGAGTTTCACTCTTACTGCTCTAGGCTGGAGTGCAATGGCACAATCTCCACTCACTGCAACCTCCACCTCCCAGGTTCAAGCAATTCTCCTGCCTCAGCCTCCAGAGTAGCTGGGACTACAGGCACACGCACCATGCCCATCTAATTTTTTGTTTTGTTTTGTTTTTTGTTTTTAGTAGAGATGGGGTTTCGCTTTGTCGGCCAAGTTGGTCTCAAACTCCTGACATCAGGTGATCTGCCCACCTTGGCCTCCCAAAGTGCTGGGATTATAGGCATGTGCCACCACACCCAGCCCTGGCTGCTAATTTATGTATTTTTAGTAGAGATGAGGCTTCACCATGTTACCCAGGCTGGTCTCGAACTCCTGGTCTTTTTTTTTTTTTTTTTTTTTTTCTTTTTTTTTTTTGAGACGGAGTCTCGCTCTGTCACCCAGGCTGGAGTGCTGTGGCCGGATCTCAGCTCACTGCAAGCTCCGCCTCCCGGGTTCACGCCATTCTCCTGCCTCAGCCTCCCGAGTAGCTGGGACTACAGGTGCTGCCACCTCGCCCGGCTAGTTTTTTGTAGTTTTTAGTAGAGACGGGGTTTCACCATGTTAGCCAGGATGGTCTCGATCTCCTGACCTCGTGATCCGCCCATCTCGGCCTCCCAAAGTGCTGGGATTACAGGGTTGAGCCACCGCGCCCGGCCGAACTCCTGGTCTTAAGCGATCCACCTGCCTCAGCCTCTCAACATGCTGGGATTACAGGTGTGAGCCACTGTGCCTGCCCATATTAGTACCACTTAATGGTTTATTTCTACTAAGTTGATTTTATAGTTAAGTTTCCCTTCATTGACCAGCATTTTTTCCTTCATTTAATGACTAGTGGCTCTTTGTAATGTCATAGTTCCCAGCACTCCCAAAACCCCAATAAAAGACACCACTAGATTCTTGTACTCTACCAGCCAAAGCCTTGCCATAAGGTCCTTAAAAGTCTCTAACCCACCCCCAATAGTTTCCAGCCATATTAGAGACGCTGCCGTTTAATGCAGAGTACTGAATCCTAAAAGGCTCCACAGGACTTGCTGCCCCTAAAGGAAGACTAAGAGTTCTTGACCTTCACTTAACAGAAAAAGTGTTCTACACTGCACTCTGCAAAAACAAGGACTCAGACTCTCAGCTGGGCAACAGGTACCCGAAGATCCCAATGACCATTTCTGCTGTTCCCACATATACGGTTCTAAGTACAAGGACTGAAGAAGAAAAAAAAAAAACCAAGGCCCTATGTACGTGTAGGGTTTGGGGCAGTGGGGGATGGGAGTGTAGGGGTGACTGCCTGTTAGGGACTTGGCCAAACAACTTGCGACTTAATGTCCTTAAGTAGAATACGTGTCAGCTGGTACTTATTACGTGTGCCCTCATTTGAAAGGATATATCTTAGAGCCTCGTTATGACCAAGCAAAAGTGATTTCTGATCTTTTGTTCTAGCTTATGTCCCAGTGATCTATACCTCCACTGTGAAGCCAGCTCTCTTTTTTTTTTTTTTTTTTGAGACAGAGTCTCACTCTGTTGCTCAGGCTGGAGTCTCACTCAGAGTCTCACTCTGTTGCTCAGGCACTATCTTGGCTTACTGCAACCTCCGCCTCCCAGGTTCGAGTGATTCTCCTGCCTCAGCCTCCTGAGTACCTGGGATTTCAGGCACGCGCACCACCATGCCCAGCTAATTTTTGTATTTTTAGTGAAGCCAGGGTTTCCCCGTGTTGGCCAGGCTGGTCTCAAACTCCTGACCTCAGGTGATCCACCATCCTGGGCCTCCCAAAGTGATGGGATTACAGGCGTGAGCAACCTTGCCAGGTCGAAGACAGTTCTTGACTAAGTTAGCAGCTCAGTAAAAGTTCGCTGAACTGAACAATAAAACAATGTAGATTCCATATTAAGACAAAAGTTTACACTTTCCCAAAAATGACATTCATGTTTAAATGCATCGTGATCTTCTTTATTATGGATTTAAGAACATAGATAATGTCAACAACATCCTTGGGAGTAATTAGTAGGATGACAGCTGCATCCCACTGCCCATGTGCTTACCTTGAGAACTGACTGGGTGAACCAGCCAACATCCCGTTTCTTAAGTAAGTCCTCCGTTAGGGAAACCTCACTCTCAAATATATTATATGCTGTTTTTGACTCCTAAAAATTATTTTTCATTAAATAAATAATTTATATTTCTATCTCTGTGTGTGCATAATACTCAGACACTTTCAACCTGTCACAATTAATACTAAAAAAAAATGTATCTTGTAATCCCAGTGCTTTGAGAGGCAGAGGCTGGAAGATCGCTTGAGTCCAGGCATTCAAGATCAGTCTGGGCAACACAGTGAGACACTGTCTCTACAAAAAGATTTTTAAAAATCAGTCAGGCGTAGTGGTGTATGCCTGTAGTCTCAGCTTTCCGAAAGGCTGAGGTGGGAAGACTGAGCCTAGGTGTTTGGGGTTACAGTGAGCTATGATTGCACCACTGTACTCCAGCATGGGCGACGGAGCAAGATCCTGTCTCTAAAAAAAAAAAAAAAAAAAAAGGTATTTCATTAACAGTTCAAAACCATGCAATCTGAACACATCGCTCTAGAAATAAAAGCTATAACTGCCAGCTAACACAGAAAAGGCCATCTCCATAATTTAACACACAATGAACACAAAATCAATCCAAGTGGGGTTATAATGCCTAATCAGAATTCCCCAAACTGTCTCCTGGAATGTCTGAACTAAAGAAAAAAAATTATTTTAATAGGGGCCAAATCTTGTGGTCAGAAGCTGGAGGGGTGAGGGGTGCAGCAGGGCAGAAGAAAGCTTCTGCTTTTGCCTTATACTTCTGTACCATTCGGACTTTGGTGTTATCATAAGTATATATTCCTTTATGGTAACACCGAAGTCCAAATGGTACACAAGTATAAGTTACTTTTTAGGCTTCCACATTCGCTGGTAATAGGAAAAGTCAGTCTGGAGAAAGCATGTTGCGCCTTCTGAAACATTTCTACTTGACACAGGATATTACATGAAGTACTGTACATTTTAAATCTCTTTTACTTAGTATTTATTACCAGGAGGTATCTCCGAAAGGAGAGTGGAGAAGAGGGGAACTATGAGATCCTTCACATAAAACCAGCGAGGAGTAGGAAGTATCTAGTGGAGGTGTCAGGGGACAGTGGCAACTGCCTAAGGTATCGAGCTTTGTGAAGAGGTGTCCTAATTTCTATTAACTGGCCTATAGAGAAGGAACAGATTTAATCTTACATCCTGTAGCAGAAAAAAAAAGGAAAGTGGGTTCCATTTTCGGAGAGTAACGTTTAGAGCTAAGAAAGTAAATACAGTCTACAATCCCTTACCCACAATTCCAAAATCCAAAAACTTCTGAAAACCAAAACTTTTCTGGAATTCACTGGTGGCAAAACCTGATGGGAATTTAATTGGTGGCAAGGTCTGACCTGAACTGACGTGAGACTATTTATAGTCTACCCACTTTAGACTTTAGTCATAGCTTTGGCTGCTGAAACACTGATGTATTTGACTCTGAAGTGCCGCCTCTGACCCTGCAGGGGCATTGTATAACATATGGTAAGTGCATCTTATTGGTTTTCAAAAAAAAAATCTGAACTATAAAATACGTCTGGCCCTTAAGAGTTTCTGATAAGGAACTGTGAACCTAAAAATGGGTTTTTATTAAAATGATCCTGTCAACCTCCCTGAAATATATCATTTTTTTCTAAAAATACCTGTAAATTAATTTGAACTAATCCTTTTCCTCAAACTTATCACCATTAAAATATTCTACTTTGAATATCTATGAAGATATAACTGTATTATTAGTCACAATATTTTATTCCACTTCAACATATTTTAAGTCTTATTTTAACTTCTTTCTGGAGGCAACACTGAAATCAGCCTTTAGCAGATGGTATCAGAGTGGAGTGAAGACAAAGTTAAAAAAGCAGACCTCTGTCAGTGAGCTTCACCCTTTCTTTTTATGCTTAAAGAAAAAGAGCAGGAGATTTTCTAATGTATCAAAGAAGAACATTAATTTTAAAAGTTAACAAACCCCAACGTAAGTCATTAAAAGAATCGAATCAAATAAAAAGGCTCAAAATCCAAGAAGTTACTAAATCACAAATAAAAGTCAAGAAACAGAACATTTACAAGAAATGAAAATTATATACTTTAAGCCCAGTTACTTATCGATTATACGAACAAATGACAAAGGCAGACAGAACAAGCAAAACTCAAATGTCTCTCTTAGAGAAAAAAAACTATAAAGCCAGATTAAAGCAAGAACTAACACATAAAACTAAAACCTATAATTAATTACAATGACAGGTATTTTAGAAGATACGAAAAAACAGGCACAGAATGAACCCTTTAATAAACATAAATACAACACTTGTACCTACATAAAACAATATTAGTTAACATTTTTTTCTTTTAATATACACCAATCCTCCCAACTCCCCACCTCCTACAACACAATTAACATGCCAGAAACACATGAGCCAAATAGGAATCTCATTTCACAACTGGTAGAAGTGAAAATCTCTTTTAATAAATGTGTGGTGTAGAAAAGAACCCCTAATTATTTCTGTCTAAAAGAAGCTCTCGGCCGAGTGCAGTGGCTCACACCTATAATCCCCACACTTTTGGAAGGCTGAGGTGGGCAGACTACCTGAGGTTGGGAGTTCAAGACCAACCAGCCTGACCAACATGGAAAAACCCCTACTAAAAATTAGCCAGGCATGGTGGCACATGCCTGTAATCCCAGATACTCCAGAGGCTAAAGCTGGAGAATCGCTTGAACCCAGGAAGTGGAGGTTGCAGTGAGCCGAGATTGCACCATAGCACTCCAGGTGGGGCAACAAGAGTGAAACTCTGTCTCAAAAAAAAAAAAAAAAAAGCTCTTACAAAGTTACACTCAAAGAAACTAAAGACTGAAAAATAACACAAAATATTCCTTAAAACAACTTTTAGGCCAGGTGCAATAGTTCACACCTGTAATCCCAGCACTTTGGGAGGGTGAGGTAGGAGAATCCCTTGAGCCCAGGAGTTTGAGATCAGCCTGGACAATATAGGGAGACCCATCTCCACAAAAAAAACTTTTTTAAATCAGTCGACATGGTAGTGTGCACCTGTGATCCCAACCACTCAGGAGGCCGAGGTGCGAGGTTTGCTTGAGCCCAGGAATTTGAGGCTGCATGCAGTGGGGCATGATTGTACCTGCACTACAGCCTGGGTGAGAGAGCAAGATTCTGTCTCAAAAACAAAACACAAAAAACTTTCGTAGTAAATTTGTGGCTAGGTCCTGGAAACAAAGGATAATGCTACCTTTACACTATTGTTTACTAAAGTGTGGTTTTTACTCTCCATGAAAAATATGTGGCCATAAAAATAGTATGTATGGAATTCTAAATTAATTAAAAATAAAAATTAAAAATTTCAGTGCAAATTTCAAGGTAAAAAGTCCACCTCATATATATGGATTTAAAAGAAAAATTTGGCGAGGTGCAGTGGTTCATTTCTGTAATCCCAGCATTTTAGGAGGCTGAGGTGGGCAGGACTACTTGAGGCCAGGAGTTTGAGACCAGCCTCAGCAACATGGCGAGACCTCGTCTGTAGAAATAAAAAATAAAAGATTTTCCTGTTGAAACCTTCCTTTTACTTAAACAAAACACAGAATTGAAAGAAAATGAAAAGAAAACAAGACAACAAAAAGTTACTAAGATACTAAACAAGAATATCCAGATAAAGAACAAACTGAGAGGCCAGGCGCAGTGGCTCATGCCAGTAATCCCAGCACTTTAGGAGGCCAAGACGGGAGGATTACCTGAGGCTAGGAGTTCGAGACCAGCCTGGCCAACATGGTGAGATCCCATCTCTATTAAAAACACAAAAATTGGCCAGGCGCGGTGGCTCACACCTGTAATCCCAGCACTTTGGGAGGCCGAGATGGGCGGATCACGAGGTCAGGAGATCGAGACCATCCTGGTTAACACGGTGAAACCCCGTCTACTAAAAATACAACAAATTAGCTGGGCGTGGTGGTGCGCGCCTGTAGTCCCAGCTACTCGGAGGCTGAGGCAGGAGAATGGCATGAACCTGGGAGGCAGAGCTTGCAGTGAGCTGAGATGGTGCCACTGCACTCCAGCCTGGGCAACAAAGCGAGACTCCATCTCAAAAAAAAAAAAAATTAGCTAGGCGTGGTGGCACGCACCTGTAGTCCTAGCTACTCAGGAGGCTGAGGCAGGAGAATCACCTGAATCCAGGAGGTGGAGGTTGCAGTAACCTGAGATCGTGCCACTGCACTCCAGCCTGGGCAACAGAGTAAGACTCTGTCTCAAAAAAAAAAGAACAAACCACATAAGTGAAAGAGCACCCACTCTACTGTAAGGCTCACTATTCACTGTAAAGGAACTGTGAAGCTATACAGTTAACTAAGAAGATGAAATTAAAGAAAATAAAAGCTGAAAGCTAAAAATCTAACAATTCAAACCATAAGAATACTTTTTAAAAAAGTCCTTATCTTTCCCAATGGGGGGTGGGATGAGGTTAATAGGATCTTAGGGTGCTAGAGAACAAAGACTACGGAAAAAGAATTTTAACCCCTAACCCCTTTCCCCCCAAGAAGAATTTGACCCAGTGATTAAGGTGGCATATGACAGAGTGTATATTCCAATCTACTGGGTTCTATGGACATTCTTTGGTTAATGACATAACATATCCACTGTGATGGTTAACTTCAGGTATCAACTTGACTGTGTTGACAGATCCCTAGATGGCTGGTGAAGCATTGCTTCTGAGTGTGTCTGTGAGGGTGTTTCCAGAGGACGCTAACATGTAAGTCTGGGAGTGAGAGGGACTATTGCCCTCAGTGTGGGCAGGCACTATCCCATTGGCTGGGGGCCTGAATGGAAAAACCCAGTAGAAGAAGGGTACATTCTCTCTCTCTTCCAGAATGGGATTCCCTCCTCCTTCTGCCCTTGGACATCAGAACGCCACGTTCTTCAGCCTTTGGACTCTGGGATTTGCACCAGTAGCCTCTTGGGGCTCTCAGGCCTTCAGCCGTGGACCGAACGTTCACCACTGGCTTCCTTGGTTCTTGAGCCTCTCAGCTTGGGCTGAGCCATGCCACCAGCTTCTCTGGTTCTCCAACTTGCAGACAGCCTATCGTGGGACTTCTCGGCTCCATAATCACAGGAGCCAATTCTCCTACTAAATCCTCTCTCATGTATCTATATAAATATATATTCAGTTGGTTCTGTCTCTCTAGAAAACCCTAATATATCCAGAGTCAAGGCATCTCTTTGAACTAGGGCATTTGCATAATTCCCACAGCATAAGACAAATACAGACATGTGCCCATGATGCTGGAATTCAACATAGTATATATAGCTTTTAATTAAACTTATGAAGGCATTAGAAACTGTACAGGTATCAAAAACCAATTTTACATACTTTTATCATGCAACGTATTTTTGACAGGGTGATCTTGGTTTCCTTACACAGAAATGAATTAGTTGATTATCACGATTTAAGAAGCTTCCACATTCTAGCCTGGGCAACATGGCAAAACCCCATCTCTACAAAAAATACAAAAATTAGCTGGGCATGGTGGCACGCGCCTGTAGTCCCAGCTACTCAGGAAGGTGAGGTAGGAGGATCACTTGAGCCTTGGAGGTTGAAGTTGTAGTGAGATGAAATCATGCCACTGCACTCCAGCCTGGTGACAGAGTGAAACTCTGTTTCAAAAAAAAAATTAGAAAAAAGAAAAGAAAGAAGCTTCCACCGTTAAGAGTACAATGTAGTAAGGAGAAATGTACAAAAGTATTCAAATATCAGTAAGTTTATAATCAAGTTGGAGGGAGACTATCACATAAAAACAAGCTTTCTTAAATACTTCAGTTCAAATTTTAAATATAAACAATAATATACACCAGCAAATATAGAGAAACATTCAAACTGAAGTTATTTTTCAAGATACACACCCCTAAGAAGTTTTATCCTTATCTTAATCAGGTTACCAATGAAAATACTTTGCAACTCTTATTTTGTTTCCAAACTAGTTTACAAACCACACAAGGAAATCTGCCTTATTACACTGAGCTCATTTTGGACCCCAAACAGTATTACCCACATGAGAAATCACATATCCAGACCTGCAAACTTACTCCTGGTTGCTCCTCAAAATCAAATCCATTCTGAAAGAAGGAAGATTTTCCCCCTACGGAAATTCCGAAGAATATCTCATACTCGGGAAGCAGCCCCTAAAGAATTCCTCAGATATTTTAAGAAAAGGCAAGACTTCCGCTTCCAGAAAAGATGAATTAATGAGAACAAGATTTATCCTCATACCTGAAACAACTAACAAATTGGATGAAACATATAAAACAGTTTTTAAGATACTGGCCACAGGCAGCATGGGACAGTGATGCGATCCCCGAGGTGCGGCAAACCAAGAAGATGGCCTACAATTTTCAGGGGCTTGCTGCCTCGGGAAAGCTTCCCAGTCACAGAACAGGGAGGGAAACCCAGGGGGAGCTCAGAGAAATACCTTTACTTGAGGAGCCAGAGCTAGATTCTGAAAAGGCCAAGGAATCAGAATTTTCAGTGTATAGTAGTGCTAAGAGAGAAAAGAGCTGCACAGACAAAGAACTCCAGGGATCTGTAGGAGACCCTCTGAGTATTCAGCCAAGTTCAAAAACAGCACGTTTATGTGAGAAAACTGCCCTAAGCTGGGGAAATAACTACCCAACATGATTAGAAGAAACAATCCTGGCCGGGCGCGGTGGCTCAAGCCTGTAATCCCAGCACTTTGGGAGGCCGAGACGGGCGGATCACGAGGTCAGGAGATCGAGACCATCCTGGCTAACACAGTGAAACCCCGTCTCTACTAAAAATACAAAAAACTAGCCGGGCGAGGTGGCGGGCGCCTGTAGTCCCAGCTACTCGGGAGGCTGAGGCGGGAGAATGGCGCAAACCCGGGAGGCGGAGCTTGCAGTGAGCTGAGATCCGGCCACTGCACTCCAGTCCGGGCGACAGAGCGAGACTCCGCCTCAAAAAAAAAAAAAAAAAAAAAAAAAAAAAAAAAAAAGAAGAACAATCCTTGGAACTCACACGGGGCCAGGAATTGTGCCTAATCTCACCAGACAGAGTAAAAACCATCATTCATGGGGCACTAAGTAGAAGACTCAGAAGATTCAGTTGCTTCAGTAGTGAAGAACATTATTTCAAAGTACTGTTCTGCTTCCATCTAACAGAACTTAAAAGCAACACCCAAATGGATCAAACAGCGTCGATCCAGAACAAAGCTCAATAATATTTACAGAGATACAAAAAGATCCACCATCCAATAATATAAAACTTACAATGTTTAGCATCCAATAAAAATCACCAGACATGCCGGGCACGGTGGCTCAAGCCTGTAATCCCAGCACTTTGGGAGGCCGAGACGGGTGGATCACGAGGTCAGGAGATCGAGACCATCCTGGCTAACCCGGTGAAACCCTGTCTCTACTAAAAAATACAAAAAAACTAGCCGGGCAAGGTGGCGGGTGCCTGTAGTCTCAGCTACTCGGGAGGCTGAGGCAGGAGAATGGCGTGAACCCAGGAGGCGGAGCTTGCAGTGAGCTGAGATCTGGCCACTGCACTCCAGCCTGGGCGACACAGCGAAACTCCGTCTCAAAAAAAAAAAAAAAAAAAAGAAAAATCACCAGACATGAACTGTATGCCAACAAATTAGAAAACCTAGATGAAACAGACAAATTGCTAGAAAGACGCAAACTACCAAAACTGACTTTATAAGAAACAGAAAATCTAAACAGGCCTGTAAGCTAAATGTGTAATAATTAAAAAAAAAAAAAAAATTCCTATAAAGCAAAGCCCAGTGCCAGAGAGGTAGCTCGTGGCTGTAGTTCTAACGATTTGGGAGGACAAGGTAGGAAGGTTGCTTGAGGCCAGGAGTTCAAGACCAGCCTAGGCCAAATATCAAAACTCCACCTCTACAAAAACAAAATAATTAGCTGGATGTGGTGGTACAGGCCTGTAGTCTTAGCTACTCTGAAGGCTGAGGCAGGACGACCACTTGAGCCTAGGAGTTCAAAGTTACAGTGGGCTAAGATCCACTCCAGCCTATGCAACAGAGCTCACCGGAGAATTCTGTCAAATACTTACAGAAAAATTAGTATCAATTATTTACAAACCCTCCCTCCACCCCCACCCACCAAAAACAAAAGGAACACTTCCCAATTCATTCTGAGACCAGTATTACCCTGACTAGAAAAAGACACCACAAGAAAAAACACACACATACAAAAACAATACTATAGATCAATACCTCTTATGAACACAGATGTGAAAATCCTTAACAAAATATGCCAGCAAGTCAAATATAGCAATCTATAAAAAAGGATTATGGGTTAGGCACAGTGGCTCACACCCATAATCCCAGCACTTTGGAAGGCCGAGGTGGGCAGATCACCTAAGGTCAGGAGTTCAAGACCAGCCTGGCCAACATGGTGAAACCCCATCTCTACTAAAAAGTAGTTGGGTGTGGTGGCACATGCCTGTAATCCCAGCTACTTGGGAGGCTGAGGCTGGAGAATCGCTTGAACCTGGAAGACGGAGATTGCAGTGAGCCGAGATCACGCCATTGCACTGCAGCCTGAGCAACAAGAGCAAAACTCCGTCTCAAATAATAATAATAAAATAAATCCAACAACAGCAGACATACATTCCTTTCAAATGAATGCACAAATAATATTTACCTAGACAGACCATATTCTGTACCATAAAACACATCTCAATACATTTTAAAGGAATACCAAAAAGAATTCAAACAGCATAACTGGAGGCTACTATCCTTGGAAAAGTCTGCTTGCAAAAAGGTTGGCTCTTGGGTGGCATCTGAGACCTAAATTTCAGGAATGTTTCCACCATTCTCTAATTGATAAGGGTGGTTTACTGTGTCTAAACTCTACATACCATGCGGTTTATGCAGAACACCTATTTTCCTACTGGGAATCTGAAATTTTGGTACATGCTAGGTAGAGGGTACCTACATAACTAACTCCTGATAAAAAGCCTGGATTCCTACGCTCAGGCAAGCTTTCCTAGTAGACAACACTTCACATATATTGTTACAACTTGTTCCTGGGAGAATTAACTGTATCATGTATGTTCTACTAGGAAAGGACTCTTGGAAGCTTGCACATGGACACCTACCAGCACTTTTTCCCTTTTAATTTTGCACTGTATTTTTTCACTGAAATAAATCTTAGTCATAAGTATGACTATATGCTGGGCCCTGTGAGTTCTGCTAATTAATCACTGAACCTAGGCATAGTCCTGGGGATCCTACAAACACAAAGTGTATTCTTTGGTACAATAAAATTAAAGTAGAAATCAATAACAGAAAGATATGTAGAAACCTCCGAGTATTTGGAAATCAAACAACACTTCTAAATAATCCATGGGTTGGCTGGGCATGGTGGTTCACCCCTGTAATCCCAGCACTTTGGGAGACTAAGGTGGGTCAACATGGTGAAACCCTGTTGCTAATACATTTACAATAATTAGCCAAGTGTGGTGGCACACACTTGAACTCAGGAAGTGAAGGTTGCAGTGAGTGGAGATTATGCCACTGAACTTTAGCCTGGACAACAGAGTGAGACTTTGTGTCCAAAAAAAAAAAAAAACGTCATGTGCATTTTTTATGTTAAACTTTTTTTTGTTAACAAAAAAAAAAGCAAATGCTGGCCGGGAACAGTGCTCACACCTGTAATCCCAGCACTTTGGGAGGCCCAGGCAGGCAGAGTTCGAGACCAGCCTGGCCAACATATTGAAACCCCGTCTCTACTAAAAATAAAAATATTAGCTGGGCATGGTGGTGTGCACCTGAGGTACCAGCTACTCAGGAGGCTGAGGCAGGAGAATCGCTTGAACCTGGGAGGTGGAGGTTGCAGTGAGCCGAGACTGCGCCACTGCACTCCAGCCTGGCAACAGGGCGATACTCTGTCTCAAAAAAAAAAAAAAAGATACTACTCTGTCACGACCCATGGGGCTTATCCCAGGAATCCAGGGTTGTTTGATGTTCAAAAGTCAGTCAAAATAATTCACCATGTTAACAGACTAAAAAAGAAAAAAACATATTTTAATATATTTTAAAAAGCACATCCAATAAACTTAATCTCTATTCCTGATTAAAAACTCTTAGTAAACTAGGATTAAAAGAGAAATTCTGGAACCTGATAAAGTGCGACTATGGAAAAGCACAGATCACACCACACTTAGTGATACAAGACTAAATGCTTTCTCCCTAAGATGCAGGAGAAAAGCAAGAATGCCCACTTACACTACTTCTGTTCAGCATGGTACACGAAGTACTAGCCAGGACATTAAGGTATGAATTAGAACGCAAAGACTAGAAAGTAAAATTGTCTTTCTTTGTAAATGATATATTTGTTTAAAAAAACACCAAAATCTATAAAAATGCCATTAGAACTAGTGAATGCAATTAGCAAAGTCGACTTAATTCATTATCATCACAATCACATCAGTAAGAATAAACTATATCCAAATGAAGGGGGCATTACTTAAGAAAGGCTTTCAAGAAGACAACGTTTCGCGAAGGCTTTTTGAGAGTAAGGGGGACAGTGAGTTAGCAGCCAGAAGCAGGGAGAATATTTTACATAAGTCAAACCTTTACAGAGCATGGGGATAAAAAGAGAGAAAATAATATGAAAAAATTGGAGAAAAGATTGTACAGAAGGCAAAGATTCAAAAGAAAGAAATGACAGTTGATAAATGGGAGCAGTAAACGAACTTGGCTCCAACAAAGGTGTTTGGATTTCACAGAGTAAGGACAGATTGCTGAAGAAAGGAAAAGAAAATAGTACGTAGGAAACGTTTTCTGGGGAGAAACTAGAAACAGGACAACTGATTAGAGAGCTATTTAAATAACCCAGAAATAGACCAAGGATGATTTAGATTCAGGATGGTGGCATGAACATAAAAATGAGAAGGGCAAAGTCCAAAGCCACAGAGAAAAGAAAAGCTAAAGGATATGGCAGTGTTTCCAGATTCAGTGTGTCAGATTTCAAGATTCAAGTACTGGGCAGGTGGGTTACCAGCGACAGGGGACCCATACCTCTCCAGGGGGAGGCGAAGCAGGGGCCCCTCTCCAGCCTCCAGTTACCTTTCTGAAAAGTACCCTGAATGATAAGCCCAAGGTCTGAAAAATAGGAGGTTAAAGGAAAACAAGAGAAAATGACATTAAATACCCATTTTTCAGTACAGTCGGTCAGTCTAGAGACCGTCTGCTTCCAAAGCCAACGTGCTGCATTGGTTGAGTCCTGGCTCTGGCCAGTTCGGGAAGCGCAGGCTGGCACCACTACGTGCTGAGGCTGAGTCACGAGTTTTGGGGGACAGGTAGAGGGCCCCCTTTTTAAAGTTTTCAAACCATCCCTTACTGGCTTGAAATGTGATGTCTTTTACATCTTCATTCATTCTTCTCGTCTTTGTGATTTCTACCAAGAGCCTTTTTACCATTTATGTTTTGTTTTTGTGTTCTGGTGTTTTAAAAGTAGTATCTTCCCCTCTGAGCCTTTTGGCTGCATACGGGGGTGTGGGGCATAAAAAGATCTCCTCTTTCTAAAGCAGTCCGCAGACCCACCTGCATGGTTTAAGCTGGAATCAGTTAGTATTGTGGCCTTTTGTTTAAGGCAATAGACCCAAACTGCAAGATAAAACAATGTAAATTTTAAACATATTGGTGTAAAAATATAAAACTTGTACAGCAAAAAGAAGCTTGATAAAATTGACCAAAGAGTAGATGGTGAAAGAGTAATTTCAAACCTGTTGTCCATGGTACATCTAACAGAGAGAGTCTTTATTTAGAAGGTCCATAGAGATAACATCTGAGTAAAACCTCTCCTCAGGAAAACGATGTTACTGAGCATGAGACACCATCAGCAGGATTTTCACAAGAGGAAGACATTTAGCTCCTCAGAGAGTAGCCGTTTCATCTTTTACTTTGGATTGCCTTCCTCCACATCAGAATCTTGTACCCAGCAAGTACCCAAGACATTTCTCTTGATATGCCGACCAGGGGGTCTCCAGGTTAGAAAGCCTGGTCCACTTCCAGTTTTTGAGGCTCGAGGATAGATACATATATTTTTAAATAAAGACATGCCAAAACAGCATTATAAAAATTCTGGGCCGGGCGCAGCGGCTCACACCTGTCATCCCAGCACTTTGGGAGGCTGCGGATCACCCGAGGTCGGGAGTTCGAGACCAGCCTGACCAACATGGAGAAACCCCGTCTCTACTAAAAATACAAAACTAGCTGGGCGTAGTAGTGCGTGCCTGTAATCCCAGCTACTCGGGAGGCTGAGGCAGGAGAATCGCTTGAACCTGGGAGGCAGAGGTTGCGGTAAGCCGAGATCGTGCCATTGCACTCCAGCCTGGGCAACAAGGGCAAAACTTGGTCTTTAAAAAAAAAAAAAAAAAAAAAAAAAAAGGCATGTTTTAAAAGTACATATTTAATAAATCGACACCTCCTTCAGGAAAATAATTCAATGTAACTGTACTATTCACAAGATAAGAGGATTAATAAACATGTTCACTTGTCATAAACCACAGATAGTGTTACCTGGTAACAAGTTTAAAGGTTCATCAATATTACCTTTCAGTCCTGTGACTTTATCTCTACCGTTTACACCTACAATGTGCAAAACATCCTAGTGGGTGCCATGACAAAACAAAGTAGCATAAGCTCATTTTGAGCTCAAGGTATCCAAGATGAGAACCCACGACTTCTTATTCTGTTGAGATACCACAAGGACCTTCCAATGAGTATAGTCCACCTGTGCCCATGGGAGAAATATGGTGGCCTTGCCCCATCAAATCTGCTACGATCTCCATTCAAGCAGCTTCCATTTTTCTTTCTTCCTTAGGTCCTTCTTGTGTATCTTTTAATAGATTATAGATTTTTCTCTTTTTTTTGAGACAGGGTGTCACTCTCTCTCTCAGGCTGGAGTATAGTGATGCAATCCTGGCTCACTGCAGCATCCAACTCCTGGGCTCATGCAATCCTCCTGCCTCAGCCTCTTGAGTAGCTAGGACTACAGGCATGTGCCATCATGCTCAGTTAATGTTTAAAACATTTTTTGTAGAGATGGGGTCTCACTATGTTGCTCAAGCTGGTCTCAAACTCCTGGCCTCAAGTGATCCTCTTACTCTGTCTTCCCAAAGTGCTGGGATTACAGGCATGAGCCACAGCACCTAGCCTGATTTTCTATCTTACTTAAAGGTGTTGTTGCCTTCTCAACCTCGTCCTGCATCCATTTTTCTCCATCCTTTCTCTTCCAAACATCTTGAACTAAACTGCACTCATTACTACCATTCCCCCTATCATCACTTAGCTCCTGAGCCCTTTGTTATGTAGGTCAAATACGTACACCTAACTTGTAGAAATCGGCACTACGATAAGTCAATTAACATCTTGTGAGTGTAATCAGCACAGCACTACCAGAGCATAATCACTTCTTCCCACTCTGAAAAATATCAAGCTCTGAATATGCAAAGCTGAGAAACAATTAGTTGAGCCAACAAGGTACGGACATCCTGCAACTGAAAGCAACTTAGCAGTAATAGAATGGAAGATGGCTAGAGATGGGGTGGATGGAGAAAGGAGGCACTGCTTAAGAGTAACAGGGAGAGAAAAATTGATAGAAGTAGACAGAAAAGGAAAGAGACATTGAAAACAAAGAGGAGTAAATAAAGGAAAATGAGCTACATTTCCATCCAATTAATCTCCCTTTCTTCAAATATGGTTGCGAATTAAATTAATGTTAGCTCACTGAACCACGTGGAGATATGTAAAGACCTTCAAGCTGTAGGAATTGTCTTTCCCAGAACATACACCAGAGGCCCTTAGGGGTAGTCCTCTTTTCTGATTTCCTCCCTTTCACTGGTTCAGTGTCTGACCCATTTGAGATGGTATCAGCACTCACCTCAGGTGATCTAGAAGTCACTTCCTTTACTCTCTGCTCCTACAGATAAGCTTAAATGAGTCACCACTTTCTAATTCCACCTAACATCATTTGCATGGTTACAGGCACACCACTGAAGCAAGTATATTAACTAGAAGTGACAAGTGCCATTGTGGTTTATGATTATCTTCTCCGAATGGTACTCTATGCCTTTACGAATCCAAACATACAGGGTCAGATCATTATTCTAAGGTCATTTCCCATCCTAAACTGCAGTGGAGTGTAAGAGGCTGAGTCTGACATATCACGGTTCAACTGTAAGTCAGCTGTTAACCCTGTACCCTAGTGCCAGCCTTGTAAAGCATACCGCTGTGCCGGTCATCTTCTCCACATACTAAAAACGCTCCCTCATGCCTCTGCACAGGCTGTTCTCTCTGCCTGAAATGGCCTTTACCTCCACAACTTGGTGCAAGTGTCACCTTCCCTGGGAAGGCTTTCTCAACCTCCCCATCGTGTTGATGACCCTCCTTTTCATCCCCGCCGCACCCCTTGTACTGTCTATCACAGCACTTATTACACTAAATGGCACTCATCTGTGTCCACATCTGTCTCACCCACCTGGCTGTGCGTTCCTTGGGAACAAAGATCTCCTTTCACCCCACCTCTGTATTCTGAGCTCCTAGCACAGCATTCAGCATGCCTATGCATTCAAACGTTTAGTGAGAGTGTCATCATGTCAAGCCCAAGCGTATTTCTTTTTTTTTTTTTGGAGACGGAATCTTGTTCTGTCACCCAGACTGGAGCTCAATGGTGCAATCTCAGCTCACTGCAACCTCTGCCTCCCAGGCTTAAGCAATCGTCCTGTATCAGCCTCCCAAGTAGCTGGGACTACTGGTATGCACTACCACAACCAGCTAATTGTTTTTTTTGTTGTTGGTGGTGTTGTTTTTGTTTTTTTTGTAGAGATGGGCTTCACCGCATCACGCAGGCTGGTCTCAAACTCCTGGACTCAAGTGACCTGCCTGCCTAGGACTCCCAAAGTGCTGGCATTACATGCATGAGCCATCGAACTTTGCCTAAAATGAGGTATTTTAGAAATTCCGTTTTAAATTCTTTCTTTTTTTTTTTTGAGAAGGAGTCTCGCTCTGTCACCCAGGCTGGAGTGCAGTGGCCAGATCTCAGCTCCCTGCAAACTCCGCCTCCCGGGTTTACGCCATTCTCCTGCCTCAGCCTCCCCAGTAGCTGGGACTACAGGCGCCCGCCACCTCGCCCGGCTAGTTTTTTGTATTTTTTAGTAGAGACAGGGTTTCACCGTGTTAGCCAGGATGGTCTCGATCTCCTGACCTCGTGATCCGCCCGCCTCGGCCTCCCAAAGTGCTGGGATTACAGGCTTGAGCCACCGCGCCCGGCCTAAATTCTATCTTTCTTAACTTCATTTGAAAAAATATTTATTGAGGATCTACTATGTGCAACTCACAGTGCTAGATGCTAGTGACACAAATGTGAATAAAACAGAGTATTTTTATTCATGTAGCTATTTTCCAGAAGGGGAAATAGAATATACAAATTAAATAATTATACAATTGATATCTTCTAACGTGGGGCGGGGTGATTAGGAAGTCATTAAAGAAGTGACACACACACTGAGCTCAGGATTGAAGAGGCATCAACTAAGGTTGGGCCTGGGGCCTTCCAGCTGTGGAAATAGCATGCTCAAGGAAGGGACCTTGGGTAGGGAAGAACACACATTTCAGGAACTTGGAGAGGGTCAGTATGGTGAGAGTACAGTCAGCAAGGGGGAAGACGGCAGGAAAACAGGCAGGGGACACTGGCAGAAACTTCACTGGGCAGTCAGTGAAAAAGGCAAGAACACGAATTCAGGTTCTTATCAGGGTCTTTAGGCCTCACTGACAGTTTTGTTTTTGTTTTTGAGACAGGATCTCACTCTGTCACCCACACTGGAGTGTGGTGGCACAATCGCGGCTCACTGCAACCTCCGCCCCCAGGCTCAAGCCGTCCTCCCACCTCAGCCTCCCGAGTAGCTGGGACTACAGGCAGGCACCACCAGGCCCGGCTAATTTTGTATGTTTTGTAGAGACAGGGTTTTGCTGTGTTGCCCAGGCTGGTCTTGAACTCCTGAGCTCAAGATATTGGCCCGCCTCAGCTTCCCAAAGGGCTGGGATCACGGGTGCGAGCCTGTGCAGCCAGCCTTATTAACAGGTTTAAGCAGGGGAGAAATATGATCAGATTTACACTTGTTTTTTAAGTAAATGCTTTAAATGAAGATATATACAGAACAAATCTGTAGTTTTAAAAGATTATTCTCACTTCAGTTTCAACAATTCTCTGAAGCAGAGAAGTTCCTACTTGCCAAAAAAAAACCTAACGCTCTGCAAAGCTAAGTAACTTACTTCAAGTTATTTATTTAACAAACATTTGAGTGTCTACGATATGACAGACAGTACAGTATGTGTCTAGGGATGCAAAGATGACTACAATAGTCTCACTTAAGAAATTTGCAATCTAGCAGGAGAAACAGATTAATAAACATGATATAATGTAGTCCATGTCAGAAATGAGTAAAGTCTAAGAGAACAGAGAGAAATTAAATCTTCCTCGGAAGAATTAATCATTTCACCTTTGCGTTAAAGGGGTATTTTTTTTTTTTTTCATACTGTAGGTTTTGAATTCTCAATCATTCCTGCGCTTGGCACCCAGTATGCACTCAAGCAAATGTCAGCAATACAAATGAATCCAGGACTTTTGACTCCTAATTCAGAGACTCTCCAACTCTGCCCCAATTCTGGAAGACTTGCATTAATTACAATAATTATGGAACTTTTTTGGAGCTCTACTTTTGAAGCTGCTTTCGGAGCCTGTTTATAAACCACAAAGAAAGTCAGTCTCATTAAGACTGTCAAACTTCATTAACGACCCAATCTGAAAATCCGTAACAGTATCTAAACATTGCTACTTTGTTAAAAGAAAATCTACTCCAAACACATCGAGTGGTATACCTTAAGTACCTAAAGCTTTTAGTATGTCAATCATACCTCAATAAGGTGGTTTGGGGGAAAAAGAAAGCACAAACTGGCATTTGGAGGATGGTGAAATGCTCCTATGAAGACAACCAAGCAAATATGACATATACTCCTTCATAATTCATGATCTCTGTCCTCAAAAGACTTACATTTCAGTTTCTAACTGGAAAGATAATAGCACATAAAAAGAATAAAAGAGACTGGAAGGTAACATTTGTTCATTTATTTAAAACATTTACACACTGCTTACTACAGGTCTGGTCAGAAACTGTTCTAGGGATGCAAAGGGGGTAAGATAAATGCCTGCCTTCAAGAAACTCAGTCTTATCAGGAAGTCGACAATACACAGGCCGGGCACGGTGGCTCACACCTGTAATCCCAGCACTTTGGGAGGCTAAGGCAGGCAGATCACTTGAGCCTGGGAGATTGAGACCAGCCTGGGCAACATAGTGAGACTTCGTCTCCATAAAACATGAGACAGGTGTGGAGGTGCATGTCTGTAGTCCCAGCTGTTCAGGAAGCTGAGGTGGGCGGACTGCTTGAGCCCAGGAGATGGAGGCTGCAATGAGCCATGTTTGCGCCACTGCACTCCAGCCTGGGTGACGGAGTGAGACCCTGCCTCAAACAAAACAAAACAAAACAAAACAAAACAATACACAGTATTGCTATTAAGCAGGTACACACAAAAGAGAACACTGAGGCAGTGTACAGCTGGCATCAATTCTAACTCATCAGACACCCATTCTTATGGGTCCACGCTTTATCTGTTGTTAAATATTGTAATATTATCTCTGATTATAATGTAAATTGGTAAATACTGTAAGTAATCACTATATGAAAAAAAAAGATACCCAAAAAATTGTTGTAAGTTTTCAGAGAATATGATGAGAATGTAAATTTTAATCTTGGGGTCCCCCTTTGATCTTGGGGTCCCCTTGTGTTTCTTGGCAAGGAAGCTTGGCACATTTGAATAAGGAAGCTGGTTCTAGGTGAGGGGAATAGTAACCAAAAGGCCAGCGGCTGGAATTACCCAGATATGGCCCTTCAACTATGAGGAGAGCATGGTTTAGAGTTGTGCTGTCCAACATGGTAGCCACTAGCCACATGTGGCTACTGAGCGCTTGAAATGTGGTTACTCTGAACTGAGATGTATATGAGCAAAAAATACACTCCAGATTTCAAAGGCTTAACTAGAAAAAAGAATGCAAAGTATCTCATTAATAATTTTTTTACTAATTACCTATTTAAATGATATTTTGGATATACTGAAGTCAATAAAATGCTATAAAAATCAATTTTCCCCCTTTCTACTTTTTTAATGTGGCTACTAGAAAATCTATACAAATGTGGCTCATATTTGTGGCTTGCATTCTATTTCTGTTGGACAGTGCTAGTCCAAAAACTTTTAAATAATAAGCTAAAGCATTTAAACCCTCTAGGCAATGAAACACCATTGAAGGCTTTCAAACTTTAGTGCCTGTGGTCGGTTTGGGAGGGAGCAGGAAACATAAACAAAGCGCTGTTTCAGGAAGATCAGCGTGGGGGCAATCTGCAGGGGTGAGACACTGGAGGCAGTTGTCAATGTCAACAGGCTGCAAAATGTCAAAGGGTGAGCAGGCTCAGCTGGAAAGAATACAAGGTCTTTAGAAGGCCCATGCTGGGTGGAGGGAGGAGGAAGAAATCAACAGCAGGTTGAAATACGGGAAGAATAACAGCTGCAAGTGCCGACCCCAGCCTGGACAACCAAGGTGCAATGCTTGTGGGACTTAGTGAGTTCAGCGCAGTTTAGTTTAGATCAAGTATGGCTTAGTGATAAGGGCTTCCAGGCAGAGGTACAATTCAGAACAGGACTGGGGTCCTCTTCAGCAATTCTGGAATCTATCTCACTGTGGCAGGACTTCCAACAGTAAGATCAAGTCCCAGAGGAGACGGGGAGGAGGTAAGCAAGGCTACTAGAAACCGCAGGATAGGCTGGGCGCGGTGGCTCACGCCTGTAATCCCAGCACTTTGGGAGGTCGAGGTAGGTGGATCACAAGGTCAGGAGTTCAAGACCAGCCTGGCTAATATGGTTAAACCCTGTCTCTAATAAAAATACAAAAAAAATTAGCCGGGCATGGTGGTGGGCGCCTGTAGTCCCAGCTAGTCGGGAGGCTGAGGCAGGAGAATTGCTTGAACCCGGGAGTGGGAGGTTGCAGTGAGCTGAGATCGGGCCACTGTACTCCAGCCTGGGCGACAGAGCGAGACTCCGTCTCAAACAAAAGAAAACAAAACAAAAAAGAAACTACAGGATAGGCTGGGCGTGGTGGCTCACACCTGTAATCCCAGCACTTTGGGAGGCCAAGACAGGCGGATCATGAGGTCAGAAGTTCAAGACCAGCCTGGCCAACATGGTGAAACCCCGTCTCTACTAAAAATACAAAAATTAGCCAGGTGTGGTGGCGTGCACCTGTAGTCAGCTACTTGGGAGGCGAAGGCAGAAGAATTGCTTGAACCCAGGAGGCAGAGGTTGCAGTGAGCCCAGATCGTGCCATTGCACTCCAGCCTGGGCAACAGAGCGAGACTCTATTTCAAAAAAGAAAAAAAAAAAAAAAACACTACAGGATAGCAATAAATAACAAAAGCAAAAGACCAGACTTACAACACAGCCTACAAATATTTACTGGAAGTCTGCTGTATGCCTGACACTTGGCCAGGCTCTGGAGATACAGTGAACAAAACAGACATGGTCCTGAATCATGAATTGTGGTGAGAGCTGCGAAAAAATAACAGGAGCTCTGCCAGTCTTAACTGAGGGTGGATGGGGGCAGTGGGACGAGAGCATAAAGGAGAGCCTTTCTGAAGTGACAATTTAATCTGAACCTGAAGTTAGCTGGGTGAAGGCTAGTGGGGAGCAGAGGAAGGACAGCCCAAGCCAAGAGAGTAGTGCAGGTGTATACAAAAACAAAAACCTTAAGGCCGGAAAAGGCTTGGGCAATTTGAGGAACTGAAAGAAGGACCTTGCAGTTAAGATGGTCAGAGAGGAGGGCAGGGTATAAAAGAAGTGAGGGCAGGTTGGAGAGGCCAGAACATACAAGCCTCGTAGGATAAAAAGTAAAATCCCAGCCAGGCGCAGTGGCTCACGCCTGTAATCCTAGCACATTGGGAGACCGAGGCGGGCGGATCATGAGGTCAAGAGATCGAAACCATTCTGGCCAACAATGGTGAAACCTCATCTCTACTGAAAATACAAAAATTAGCCGGGCGTGGTGGCATGCGCCTGTAGTCCCAGCTCCTCAGGAGGCTGAGGCAGAAGAATTCCTTGAAATTGGGAGACGGAGGTTGCAGTAAGCCGAGATCGCGCCATTGCACTCCAGCCTAGGCGACAGAGCTAGACTCCATTTCAAAAACAAAAACAAAAAAAGTGAAATTCCAAACCAGCCCGAGTGTAATGGGAAATCATAAAAGGGTTCTGACCACAAGGAAGTGGTACAATCCTAAAGGGATTCTAAGTGCTCCAGCTACCTATGCTCCTCTCAGGTCACTGAATCCTGGCTGGCTTGGCAGCAAAGGGGCAGCAGCCAGTATCATAACTGAGTAGCAGGATTCCAGGTCTGAAATAACAGAGTTTATTATATGGCCCTCCAAATGCTCCAGGGTTGCAAACTTGAGAGGATGAGGGCACCACTGAAAAACACTAATAATAACTAATAGAAACTAACAATAACTAACAGAAACTAATACTAATGGGAGGTATTACTTAACTTTCACCATACTGAGTACGAAGAAGTAGCAAAGAATGCCAGCCGGGTACAATGGCTCATGCTTATAATCTCAGTACTTTGGGAGACTGAGGCGGGCAGATCACCTGAGGTCAGGAGTTCGAGACCAGCCTGGTCAACATGGTGAAACCCTGTCTCTACTAATAATACAAAAATTAGCCAGATGTGGTGGTGTACACCTGCAATCCCAGCTACTTGGGAGGCTAAGGTAGGAGAATCGCTTGAACCCGGAAGGCAGAGGTTGCAGTGAGCTGAAATTACACTACTGCACTCTAGCCTGAGCAACAGAGCAAGACTGTCTCAAAAACAAAAAGAACGCCAGCAGGTAAATATGGATTTTGTTTTGGAGTATGGAAGAGAGGTGAGGCATGGATATGTAGGCTAGCATATACAGAGGTGACAGTTAAGTCTCATAAATAACACGAGGATTAGAAAAAGAGAAAAATAAAACAATAAAAGGAGCCCTTAGTAAATGACCTTAGTGTTTCTCTCTGCGATAGAAGTCAGGAAAGGAATGATGCCCCAAAAGGTAAAAAGGAGGAGACAGTACGATGTCAGAATAATGTCAGAAAAGGTAGAGTGTTAAGAAAGCTAACTGGGCACGGTGCCTCACCCCGTCCTAGCACTTTGGGAGGCCGAGGTGGGAGTTCGAGACCAGCCTGGTCAACATAGTGAAATCCCTAAGGTCAGGAGTTCAAGACTGGCCTGGCCAACATGGTAAAACCCTGTCTCTACTAAAAATACAAAAATTAGCTGGGCGTGGTGATACGCGCCTATAATCCCAGGTACTCAGGAGGCTGAGGCAGGAGAATCGCTTGAAAGCAGTGAAGTTGTGGCGGCAGGAGGTGGCGGAGGTTGTGGTGAGCCGAGATCATGCCACTTTACTCCAGCCTGGGCGACAGAGCGAAACTCCATCAGAAAGACAAGAAGGATGGATGGATGGATGGATGGATGGATGGATGGAAGGAAGGAAGGAAGGAAGGAAGGAAGGAAGGAAGGAAGGAAGGAAGGAAGGAAGGAAAAAGGAAAGAGAAAGCTGTGATCCAAAGGGATGGGACAAGGGAGTTTTTAGGAGTGGTGGAACCGTTCTGATCCTGACCTGTGTGCATTCATATGTGAACATTCACAGAACTGTAAACACACATAAAAAGTCAATATTACTGTATGTTATTTTTAAAAAAGTTTTTAAAGGGATGGGGTTGTCAAAAAGGATTGGCTGCTGCAGGGAGACAGAAAAGGATGAAACCTGAAAAGAGAGTTCTGGGAAAAAAAATTTTTTTTTTTTTGAGACGTAGTCTCACTCTGTTGCCCAGGCTAGAGTGCAGTGGTGCAGTCTCAGGTCACTGCAGCCTCCGCCTCCTTGGTTCAAGCAATTCTCCTGCGTCAGACTCCTGAGTAACTGGGACCACAGGTATGCGCCGCCCCACCCGGCTAACTTTTTTTGTATTTTTAGTAGAGACGGGGTTTCACGACATTGACCAGGATGGTCTTGATCTCCTGACCTCCTGATCCGCCCACCTCAGCCTCCCAAAGTGCCGGCATTACAGGCGTGAGCCACCGCGCCCGGCCAGTGTGGGAAATTTACCCACTAGGTAATTGGCAACCTTGGAACAATCTGGCTGCAAAAGTTTAAAGAATGACTGAATAGTGAAGACGTGAAGGAAGGGAAGTAGCCAGCATAGACTGCTCTTTCAGAACTCTGGAAGTGAGGGGAACAGTAGCTCAAACATGACAGCAGAATGGAGAGATCCAGCAAACTGGCAGAATTTTCCAAGATCCCATGAGTTGCTCCATGTAACTAGTCATTTTCTTATTGTCCTGTTAATCTAAAACTGCATAATTCAACGACTAAAACGAATCCAAAATCTACACTTTGATTCTGCTCCTTAAAATCAAATGTTAGTCAGTCAACTAACGTTTTCTGTGTTCCCACTATGTGCCAAGCACTGTGCTGGATAGAAAAATGAATAACACTTAGTTCTTGGAAGAGCACACAATTTACCACAACAGCCCGGGACTGGAGCAGAGATCTGTACCAAGGGCTCTGAAAGCCTTGAACTCTGAACTAAAATGTATTTTTACAATCTTTATAAAAATTAAACAGGGAAGAAATAAGATGTACTTTTGCAAAAATGTTATTAATTTCTAAAAGCCAAGAATGAGCTTAATTTTTTTTTTTTTTTTTTTTTTTTGAGACTGAATTTCTCTCGCTGCCCAGGTTGGAGGGCAATGGCACGATCTCGGCTCCCTGCAACCTCTGCCTTCCAGGTTCAAGAGATTCTGCTGCCTCAGTTTCCTGAGTAGCTGGAATTATAGGCGCCCACCACCACATCCGGCTAATTTTTTGTATTTTTAGTAGAGACGGGATTTCACCATGTTGGCCAAGTTGGTCTCGAACTCCTGACCTCAAGTGATCCACCCGCCTCGGTCTCCCAAAGTGCTGGGATTACAGGCACGAGCCACTGCGCCCAGCTTAATTTAAATTCTTAAGTTAGGTATGGGCAACCTAATCATCAGTGGTATTCTCCTTTTCTATTCCTCTCTACTTTTCAGCGCCCTTTCTCCCTCTGATAATTCAGGAAGGAGGCAAAATGAAACACGCGTAGGCGCTCAAACTAGACAGACGTGAGACTGAACCTATGCCCTTGAAATGCATAGCTGTGTGGCTCTTGGAGATCCCTTTTCTCTTTCATAGAATAGTAATGATACCTACCCCACAGACTTGGGGTAAGAATTAGGGGAAAAAAAGGTAAAAAGGCTGGCATACAGTAAGCATGCGACACAGTTAGCTAATATGATTACTGCCATTTCAACAAGTGGCATTGCTCTGACTTTAAACATTTTTAAGTGCTTCCATTTGAATGAGGGAAATTTTTTTCAAGGGCATAACATTTATATGTTACCACAGAAAAGCAGCTACAGAATTTCTATCAGAAACCACTCTGCTCAAATAATGGTGTTTGGGATAAGCACTTAATAATAGTCAAGAATTAAGAAAATGTAAAGGTATTATTATCATCATCATCACCCACGTGGGACAAGCCAGTGGGTCCCACGTGGGACAAGCCAGTCTGATTTGTGTTCTGGATATTGGTGAGTGTGCCTTCGTGCAAGTGGACACTACATTCATAGCCCTCCCACTAGCTGCCTACAGCAATGCCACACGCTGTAGAGACAACGTGCTAAAAGTTCCGCTCTGTAAGAGTCATTTACACAACACTACCCAAAACACATCTGTAGTTTCAAAGCGAAGATCACTGATGAGTCTTCAAACCAAGAGAAATCTTAATACTACTGACATCTCCCACAGCGAAGAGAGAAGTAACCTCTATTAGTAAACTTTCACGAAATGCTAATGTGTATCACACACTTTCTATATATACTTAACTGTTGGTGGGGGCACTAATGTTTTATTCACTATGAAGAAATATCTTTGGCCAATTTTGTATAATTTCGCTTAAATTATAATACAAATGACCAACCTGAAATTCACCATCCTCTCGTTCAATCTCTAGCACTGATGCTAAAAAGTAATAACACAGCCAAAACACATGAGGAAGCACGAACTTAAAGTCGCAGGCTGGTAACCTGAATTCCAAAGAATTCAGAATAAGCTGGTCCTTAAGGCGCTTGACTAGAGGTGACCGTTACTGGACGTCTTTAAGCACTACAGCGTGTCTCACTGGATCGGATGTTTAGCCTCTGCAGCCGAATAAACCCAGTAGTCTGGAACTGAAGGGCACCGGACCAGGTGAAGGTGTAAAACCACTTCCAGTGCCCCTCGTTTCCTTGTCCAGAGTCTGAGCCGCCTCCCCAAGTGGCCGCACACGCAGGGCCCTGGGGAGGGGTGTGTAACGCATTCACCCTGTCACGCAGGTCCTGCACACAGGCCGGGACGCTGCGCAGGGACCCGAGGCTCCGAGGCCTGACGCCTCCCTCTGCCACCGACAGCCATGGATGAATGCACCTCCGCGGGCCGGGAGGGTGCACCCGCGCCGGGGGCCCCCAGGAGACGGGAAGCGAACTCAACTCGGCCGGGCCAGCCCACCCGGAAGCCCTCCCCCAGTTCACACCTGCTGGCGCGTGACGCCCGGAGCCGCGCGCGCGCCCGCCCGTGCTGCCCGGCCGTTCGGGGCGCCCCGGCCCGCGCGCCGGACGTCGCCCCGAATCCCTCCCGGCCCCTCCACTCAAATCTCGGCGGCTCCCGCTCCCGTGGAGCGCGCGCTCAGCGCCGCCGGCCGCACCGGCCCCGGGCGCGCTCACGCCCCCTCCCCGGCCCGCTCCCCGCCCCACGCGCGCTCCCTCGCGAGGACACGCACACGCCGCGCCTCCGCTCACCGCCCCGGGCCGCGCCGCGCGCCCCCGGGGGCGTCCTCGCCGACCCCCGGCCGCCCCGCTCAGTCCTGGCAGGGCGCGGGGGAGGGGAAGGACGGCGCGGCCGCCGCACCTCACTCACCCCCGAGCCGTGCCGGCTCCAAGTACGCGGCGTTCCGCTGTGAAGAGAGGCGGGCAGTCCCCGCTTCTCCGCAGACTATGGAGGCGACGTCGTAGGGGGACTGAGGGTCGCGGGGGTCACTCCCTCCCGTTTTGCCTGGCAGAAGCACGGGGACCCCAGAAACTAAAAACAAAATAAACAAACTTTCCCCTCCGCATCCCTCCCCCAAAACCACAACACAAACACTCGGGGGCCCGCCCAGAGCCCCACTCCATTGGCCGCAGGGAGGATGCTTCCGGCTCTCACTGGCTGGCTTTTGTGCCCGTCAAGCTGTCGTTCCGCCCCTCCAATTCCTCGTTGCTGCCTTAGCCCCTCATTGGTTAAGTGCTTCCCGTTTAACGAGCTAGGATTGGCTGAGCTGCCTGAGCCAATCATGCGGGGACACACCCCCTCAGCATCCCAGAGGCCGCTTCCTCGGTCGAGGACCCAAAGAGACTCAGGGGAAACTAGAGCATGATGGCCGCCCAGCTCGCTTGGCGCAACCATGGTCTTTTTTCTTTTTATTTTTAGCTCATTAGTGCCTTGCCTCGGCGCTGTTTCCCTAAGCTCGTCTCTCCATCCAGTACTGCCCTATAACGGAATCTATACGTGCCGGCTCCTTGATTTATCCCCTCCGAAGTGCTGAGTGTGGGTTGGTTGTGTGTCATTGGACTGTCAGGATGTCACTCCCCAGTCAAATCTTCAAGCTATTGGTGGAACAGCAAGAAAGCCCGTCCGACAACAAGAGTTAATACCATTGGTTTGACTCCACTGTGTTATTTCCTGGCACTTTATTGGGCTAATAGGTGCGTCAGATCCGGATTCGCTCTGCTACGGTTAATTGTTTACTGGGGATTTGGGGTCAACTCCGGTTGTTTGGCCAGTAGTTGACGATAATACTGACTCCCATTTATTGCATGCCTATTTTGTGTCAAGTACAAACATTATCTGGTTAAACCTGGGAGTAATGCAGTATCCAGTTTTTATAGATGGGAAATTAAGGCTGGCGAGAGCTTAGAAAACTTGCCCAAGGTCATCCAGATGCAAAGTAGTTGACGGGCCTGGCATCTGCTCCTGGGTCAAACTCCGGAGACTTCACGCTTTTTATTATGCTTTAGTGCCTCCACCTTAGACGATATACTTGTCAGTCAACCCAGCATCTTAACAACTTTCATTTGGAACTCAAAGTCTTCAGTTTCTGGAAGTGACTTTTTTGGGGACTTACTATGGAGAAGTTGTCATTGCCTCCACCACATCCTCCTCCCCAGGACCTATTCCTCGCCCCTTTAAGTTAAAGTAGACATTTCTGCCGTTCTTTTATGTGAAGCCTACCCCCCACTCGCAACCCCTGACCAACCATCTACAACTCATTCTTTAGAGAGAGTCCTCAAAAGCTGGAAAACTAGGAGAAATCAAGTCTAAAGAGAGAGACAGAACAAATCGTCTTAGAAATGAATAATTTATTGCATGCAAAGAGAACAGCCCTTCAGCTCCTGGAAGTCTTCCAGGATAGTTGATGCTGAGCAAGACGTGTGCTCCTGGCTGGTGCCCACTGGGTTCTTTCTCTGTAGCAGCTTTCATCGAAGTGAATCCAACATTTCAGCCAGAGGAGGGCAGGATGCTTAGGACCCATTGCCAGAGTGCCAGTCCTGAGCTTTTGGGACCGAAATGATCTCCAGGAGCACAACGCTGGACTCCAGCCCACATTCCATCTCGGATAATTAACATTTTACCATCCCAAATCCCCATCCCCTGTAGCTTCAGTGGGATCACTGCCCTTGTTTCGCTTCCTGATCCAAGCTGTTGTGTAACCTCCCTGGCACTGCTTTAATAATAAAACAGCCATTGTAACATAGTAACGATGCTCAACACTTAGAGCTTTTCAGCAAATGAAGCCAAGGTATTTCATAAAAGTCCATTAAGAGTAAGTGGCATGTATTCCTAGGGCCAATGCATGAAGGACAGAAGAAAGATCATGCATCAAATTCTAATACAGGTTGTAAGAACATGAATCCGTACAGTTGTGTGCACATACCCCATATTAGCCTTCCAGTATGGGGATTCTGAACTCAAAAACACAGTGAATGAGAAACATTCAGAGTCTAAAACCTTCCTAACCTTCAAAGTTGGTTGCTTGGACCCCTATTTTAACTTGGTACTTGACTTTCCGGGTAATTGTTTGATTCATTTCAGTTGTAAGTACCTTGAAGCAGATGGTTTCTTTTTCATCTTTGTGTCCTTCACACTGTTCTGATGGTAAAAGGCCCCCAAATAAATAGTTATTCCGTAAATGTTCAGTGAGCATGTCAGGCACTTTTACTAAGTTACAAAGGCTACACAGATGAGTAATACACTCCCTCTTCCTTCAAGGACCTCAGTTTAGTAGGGGTGTCCAGCAGATAAGCAGATAACCATGGTGCAGTGCTGTGAGAAGGTGCCCTGGAAGCAAATAGTAGGGACATGGGACTCCATCTTGGAGGGACAGAAATGGCTTCCTGGAAGAAGTGACATCTACAGGGAGAACTAAAGAATGAGTTACCATTAGCTAGGCAAGAGACTGGTGATGTGTGGTGATCTACAACATTTGCTGTCTGGTGGCATGGAGCAGAATGGGAATATCCAGAGATGGCCAAAGCCTGCTCTTCTTAGAATCTTTGTCTATAAAGGCCTCAGCTATTTGTCATTGTGCCACCTCATTGTGCCTTCCCTCCCAGAGACAAATCAAATGTGCCTTCCCTCCCAGAGACAAAGCAAATGCCTGAAACCTTCTTGTATTTGTCCCCTTGAGAATAGGAAAATACTTCCCAGACTCTTTTATGAATAGGCCCACAGATGAGTTTCTTCTTCCAACAAATAGTGGGATGTGGTTCGGGGCTCTTCTGGGCTCTGACAGCTCTCATCACCCAGAAATGTGGCTTTGGATGGAACCTGCCCTTGCTCTCTATACTTATAGGAAGGAAGCCAATCTGTCAATCAAATAATTATTGTGAAGAAGATGGGTTTCAATTCCTGTCACGGCCAATGACAAGACTTTTGTGTCTTGCTCAGCCTGGTGTGAATGTTGAGCCAATGAATGGGGTGAGGGTGTCTGCACCGTAGGGCTTACAGGCATGCTTTGGTGCCTGTGGAATCAAATCATACCCTGAAAAGGCAGCCCAGGTCAGAGAATGCTATGCCAGGGTACTCTCTTGTGCTCGCTCTCATTTCCTCTCTGCATGCTACTTGGGGAAAATATTTTTCTGTTTGTTTGTTCCAACCCACCCAGCTTTCAGAGTAAAAAGACTCGTTAAGCCCTGCACACTTGTATGCAGGCCAAGTGCACTATGTTCTTGGAGCGCTGTGCTATTCTTAGCGCTCTATATGTGGTGTTCTATACAGTTGGCTTTTTGCTGGAGGGGAAGGCAGATTTCATGAGTGATAGCTGCCTTGGCTGGCTACCAAAAGTGCTCTGAGCCATCTCAAGCAACAGGCCTTCCTTTTTTCCCTTGAGAGGTTGTGTTGTGATCCCTGCCCTTGGCTTGGACAAATTCCAAGGCAATGGGAATTTTTGTGAACGATTCTGCAACAACCCACAAGCTGGGGGAAGTGGGGGATAGCGAGCTGGATCTGCTCCAGCTCTAATTTCTGTGGCACAGGAGAACTCCTTCCGCCCTTTGCACTGGCCCCTCATAGCTATGAAGAATTTGGAAGTGTTCGTTAAGCATTCTCCAATTCTTGAAGCTTATAACAATGAGAAGATCCCTATAAAGGAATCTGATCCAAAGGACAAGGGGACAGCTGACAGCTGATACTGCTCACTGGGGCAGTGGGTGTAGCCATTGCCAAAGACCAAGCGCAATGAGGGAGGGAAACTCTCTAGAGAGTGCTGATTACAGAGGACATGCTTCTAAGCATTTATTGCATGTCTGGGAGCATTTACTGTGCAACACATCCCTTGCGTCTGTCTCACCTTCTAAATCACCTCTCATTTTTTATGACCACACTTCCTGAGAAGCAACTTAGTTAAGCAGCAAACACTGGACCCCCCTCCTGTGTGCTGGCCAATGCTAGACACACAGGAGGAGGCTCACAAGAGAACCAGGATTACGGTTAATAATAACTACCCTTTGGTTGACACTTGCTGTGTGTCAGACACTTTACTGAGGGCTTTACATGGATTGTGGATAGTTAATCTTCACAACAACCATTGTTATCCCCATTTTCTAGATAGGAAAATGTAGGCACTGAAGGGCTAACTAACATTGAACCTAGGCAGTCTGACTCCAGTGAGTAACCTCTTGTCCACGCTGCTACATTGCCTCTCGGATGTCTAACTTGGGAACCCCACAGTGCAGCTGGGGAGACGACTAGCCCTCAATGAACAGTTGTCCTCGTAGTATTTAGTATCTCAGCCCCATCTTCTTTACCCCTATAAACTCAAGGAAAGAAGTACACCTCTTGCTGGCTAAATTACCGCCTCTGGTGGTCCTTCCTCCACTTCCCAACTGAGATCTGGCTTTTCTCCTACTCCCTTCAAATAGCTTCCTTCCTTTTCTTCTCTATTTTCTTATCCTAGCTTCTTAAATAATGACCTGTGGCCATCTCCACCACAGAAGTGCTCTCTTGTTCTTTCTCTCTCTGAACCTGGCTTCTAGCCCTAACTCTACTGAAATTCATTTCTCTTTTTTTTTTTTTTTTTTTTTTTTTTTTTTTTGAGACGGAGTCTCGCTCTGTCGCCCAGGCTGGAGTGCAGTGGCCGGATCTCAGCTCACTGCAAGCTCCGCCTCCCGGGTTCACGCCATTCTCCTGCCTCAGCCTCCCGAGTAGCTGGGACCACAGGCGCCCGCCACCCTCGCCCGGCTAGATTTTTGTATTTTTTAGTAGAGACGGGGTTTCACCGTGTTAGCCAGGATGGTCTCGATCTCCTGACCTCGTGATCCGCCCGTCTCGGCCTCCCAAAGTGCTGGGATTACAGGCTTGAGCCACCGCGCCCGGCCAGCTGAAATTCATTTCTCTAAGCTCATCTATAACCTTTTTGTGGCCAAGATCCAAGAGACTTTCTCAGTCCTTGTTTCCATGGCTTCACCAATACGTTTTACTCTGAGAATCTTTTCTTTGCTTCCCCAAATAGCCAGCTTTCCTCCTACCTCTACAACTGTTCATGCTCTTTTCCCTACCAGCTTTTTCTCTAAACTCCTTCAAAGGAGTCTGTCTGCACTTCTCTCCTTATGTTGTCTCTGGGGGTGTGCGATGCTTGCGGGACTCAGCGAGCTCAGCTGGGTCATTATCCTACTTTCGCCTCTAAGATGAGAATTCCATCTCTCCATCTCCAGCCTTCATTCTGCAGCTTGTTTGCTGCGTGACTTTTTGCAAGTCATATAAACTACCCAAGCTTCAGTTTCCTCATTTCTAAAATGAATATATTGAATCAGATTTGTTATTCTCCACCTAAGATAATGATAAAACCTAACATTGTAAACCACGTACCAGGCCAGGCGTAGTGTTCACACCTGTAATCCTCCCAGCAATTTGGAAGGCAGAGGTGGGCAGATCACTGGAGGTCAGAGATTCAAGACCAGGCTGGCCAACATGGCAAAACCTCGTTTCTACTAAAAATAGAAAAATTAGCCAGGCGTGGTGGCGCGCACCTGTAATCCCAGCTACTTGGGAGGCTGAGGCAGGAGAACTGCTTCAACCTGGGAGGTGGAGGTTGCAGTGAGCTGAGATTGCGCCACTGCACTCCAGCCTGGGCAACAAAGGGAGACTCCATCTCAAATTTAAAAAAACACATACTATGCCAGGCAGGACTAAGTGGAAAATGAAAGCATGGGGTTCATAGGTTGCAGACCCATGAAACCAGCTCCAGTACCAGCCTCTGCTCCAAGCATTGTATATGAGTTTGTTCAGTCCTCATAGTAACTTTCAGAGGTAGATACAGATGAAGAAAGTAAGGCAGAGAGAGGTTAAGCAGTTGCCCAAGGTCAGTTTTTAATTGGTAGAATTGAGAAAAATAACACTTGTTGGGGCTGTTGTGAGACTTGTAGGCGCAGGTGCACAGGGAAGGCTGGTTCCTGTCCAGGGACCCCTCAGCCAGGCCATGCCCATTCTCCTGCAGAGAGTTTCTCCATGCGGTTTCTGCTGCCTACGATGCCCCCTCTTCCTCTGCCTGTCCCCAAGTCTACATATTCTTCAAAGCTCATTTCAAGCCCCTCCTCCTCCTCTGAGGGGCTTCTGCAGCCGAGGCAGGCCCACATCTCTCTTCCCCTGGCAGATTTCCTGAGCACCCTTGTGGTGAAGGCAGCCCCATCCCTGCCTTAGGAGCACTCGCTGGACTTTGCCTACTCCAGGCTCAGTAATAACCAGTCCTACAGGGCCAGAGGGAAAACCTTCTTCTCCATATCCTTGGAGCAGCTTGCTGTAGACTGTCTCACCCACCAAGCAGGAAGGCTTTGCGGGCAAAACCTATTATTTGGGTTATCTGAGTCTTCACTGTGTCCTCGATAATTGTGATTCTCATAATTCTCATAAAAGAGTTCTGTTTAGGCTCTGGACCTTTCCCTGGAATGCCTTGCCTCATTGTCACCTCCTTCATTCACTCCTCAGGTGTCAGCTCAGAGATTACTTCCTCCTCCAGGAAGCCTGCCCTGATCTTCACCCCCAGGTTAAGTGCCTCCTCTGGGCTTCTATACCCACTGTGCTTTCCCATCACAAAACTTGCCTCCCAGTGTCCATCTTCCTAACCATGTTCTGAACATTTGAAGGTAAAGGCCAGGTCTGTCTTATCACAGTGCCTGGAACACAGTAAGTTCTCAAGTTCATTTGAACAAATGAATGAACGATTGAATGAAAAAATTAAATGTTGAGCAGGTGCAGTGGCTCATGCCTGTAAGCCCAGCTACTTGGGAGGCTCAGGTGGGAGGATCACTTGAGCCCAGGAGTTAGAGACCAGCCTGGGCAACATAGCAAGACCCCATCCCTAATTTTTTTTTTAATTAGCTGGGCAGGGTGGTACATGCCTATAGTCCCAGCTACTTGGGAGGCTGAGGTGGGAGAATCACTTGAACCTAGGAGTTTGAGGTTGCAGTGAGTTATGATTATGTCATTGCACTCCAACCTGGCAACAGAGACCCCCATCTCCAAAAAAAAAGAAGTTGGTGAAAACTCTGGGCTCTGCAGGCACTTCAGCATAGGGCTGGGTACCTGATGGGTGCTTATGTAAATTTATGAAATGGGTGAGAACAACTCCAGAATTTCTGTTCAGAAAAAGGCTTAATGGCAGTGGTCTGGTTGGAGGAGTGAGACTAGGGAATTCCTCTTGACAGAACAATGACAAAGTAAACATGAGAGTTGAGAGTCCGTGCTGGGAGCGGAGGCATAAAGGAGAGATGTCCTAGGCCAGAGGTCAGCAAGCCTGGGCTTGAGGACCAAATCCAGCCCACTGCCTTGTTTTGGCATGGTCTGTGAGCTAAGACTGGTTTTTGCTTTTGTTTTGTTTGATTTTGTGTTTTTTTCTGAGATGGAGTCTAGCAAGTGCAGTGGCATGATCTCAGCTCACTGCAACCCCCACCTCCCGAGTTTAAGCAATTCTCATGTCTCAGCCTCCCAAGTAGCTGGGATTACAGGCCCGTGCCACCACACCAGGCTAATTTTTGTATTTTTAGTAGAGACGGGGTTTCACCACGTTGGCCAGGCTGGTTGCGAACTCCTGACCTCAGGTGATCCGCCCGTCTCGGCCTCCCAAAGTGCTGGGGTCACAGGCATGAGCCACCGCACCTGGCTGGTTTTTGTATTTTAAAAGAATATTACTAGTTTGTGATACATGAAAATTATGAGATCAAATTTCAGTATTCATAAGGTTTCAGTGGAACATGGCCACATCTGCTTGTTTCTGTATTGTGCAGGGGTGCCTCAGCACTACCACGGTAGCTGCAATAGACACTGAATGTCCGCAAAGCCTCTAGTATTCACTTTTTGGCCCGCTACAGAAGGAGCTTGCAGATCCCTGCTTTGGCCATCTAGCTGACCCAGGGGAGGAAGGACGCACGCTGCCAGCCAGCCACAAGGTGTCAGCCTTTCACCATGATGCTACCAGCTGCGTGGGCTTCGCCAAGTTCTCCAAGGCTTCTCCCCAGGGCCACCTGTGCAGGACCAGGACTGTGGCCCCTAGACCCCGTCCCACCAAGGCTGCAGTCACTAGTGTGAAGGACAAAGACAGCAGGACGGGGTGTGGAATCTACATGAGGAGTACAGGCCTGGCTTGGGAAGCCCCGTGGCTTGGAGAAGGATTGGCAGACTTCTCCAGACATGCTCTGTTTCTTTGATTTAGGTTTTATTTGTATTTTGTATACAAAAGATTCTCCAAACAAACTAAAATTGTTTATTTCACCACAAACTATCAACCCAGAAAGGTTGTGGGACTTTTGCACAACCAGATAAACCGCAGCCCTCTAAGGATGAACCTGCATGAGGGGAACACAGGTCCCTGCCAAGCAGGGTGGCTCAGAAATGGCATCTCTGGCAGGTTTCCTCTCCCTTTCTGTCGAAACCTGGGCCTTAGCCGGGTGTGGTAGCTAATGCTTGTAATCCCAACAGTTTGGGAGGCCAAGGCAGAAGGATCGCTTAAGGCCCGGAGTTCAAGACTAGCTTGGGCAACATAGTGAGATCCCATCTCTACAAAAAAATATTAAAAATTATGGCAGGAGTGTTGGTGCAAGCCTGTAGTTCTAGCTACTCAGGAAGCTGAGGATAGAATATCTCAAGGGACTCATTGAGCCTAGGAGTTCAAGGCTGCAGGAAGCCATGATTACGTCACTGCACTCCAGCCTGGGTGACAGAGCAAGACCATCTTAAAAAAGAAAAAAAAAAAAAAAAAGAAAAAAAAAAAAGAAAAGAAACTTGAGCTCTGTAGCTTCCTTCAGGTGAACGAGCAGTTAGCCCTGTGTGGCAACGATTCAATATGAAAGTGGTAATTTTCACAGGGAAGCAATGGGGAGGATCTAGGAGAGAAGATCACAAGAGGAAAATAAGCCACTGGAGGTGACACCCCCACAGGCTCCTGCGACGCCTAGCTGTGTGTGTCAGCCCCTGTGCTGGGTGCTTCGCGTGGTTACTGTGGAGAGTCGTCTCGAGATCATCCCCATTTGACACATGAGGAAACAGGAAAGTTCAGGGATGTGAAATAGCTTGCTGAGGTCATTAGCTATTCAATGGCAGAGATAGGATTTCAGCCCTTGCCTGCCTGTTCTGAAGCCTGTCCTCTCTCTGCCATGCGCCCTGGCCAAGGTCACAACAAGCGGCATGCAGGCACACCACCTCAAAACCATGCCTTCCTCGGTCACCATGTATCCCCAGGCTGGGCACCCAGTAAATATCCACTGGATGAATAAATGGGTGCAGGCTTGCAAGCACTGCAGCGAACCTTTCACTGTCCAGTCACCTAACTTCCAAGACACTTCCAGGAAGAGACGAGGCAGGGAGTCAAAGCTGCGAACAGGAAATAAGAATCAAGACGCGTGGTTTTCTGCATACGATGGGCTCTTTTCCCCTTGCTTGTGCCCACAGCACTGTGGGCACCGTGGACATCCTACCTGTTCCTGCCTTTGCTCCTTTCCTTCCCCAGCTCCCACGTGCTTGCTGGCTTCCGTGGCAGGCCCTAGCCCTTCTATTACGTGGACATCTCCTAAAACTGCTTTTCGGTGACTGCAGGCAATGCCCTAACTTCTAGCCATTTTTCTAGATGAAAACTTGTTTCCAGCTGGCTGTCACTGCGAAAGTGCTCTAGGACAGTCCAGATAACCAGATTCTAGCCCTTCCTGCGACTCAATGGGTGACTTTGGACAAATTTCCTCAGCTTGGGCCCTCCTTTCTATGCTAGCTTTTGAAAGGAAGCACACAGACAGGGCTATCCTTGAGCAGCCAGATAGCCAGATAGCCTGCAGGCCCAGTGCCACCTAGTCTGGACCACCCAGTTGAAGACCAGGCACTTAGGACAGAGGAGGAAAGGAGAAACCTTCCTAGAGGAAAGGATTAGATCCGGAAGGACTTTTGATAAACCCAGTCCTTAAGAAATTAAATCACAGCAGTACCCCATTTGGCATATATGGTGTTAGAAGTCAGGAATGAGACAGAAAGGATCATGACCGATTCTAGAACCTGTATGACACCTCCTGCCTCACCTGGCTCATTCTCTGTACTGAACAGCAGTCTTCAATCATTTAACAAATAGGTATTAAGCATATATTGTGGTTGCAAAGCTGAGCCAGGCAGTGAGGCACCAGTGCTCACAGAGCACGCTCTCCAGGCTCAGGAACCCCAAGGACAGATGGGTACCTATCGTGCCAGGTACCAGCACATGGCATCTAGAAGCAGGGCTTTCCTCAGTCCCTGGCTGGGAGGGCAGAAGCTGCAAGGGGAAGGGTGAGAAGTCCAGGCCTGCCTAACTGTGCAAGGTCTCTGGGCTGATCTCATGGTTACTTAGCCCCAGAACATCCTCATGGCTGTGCCTGCCCGTCTCCTCACTCAACCTTGGGCTGGCTCTGCTCACTGAGCTGGGGTCACCTGTTCTGCAGCAAACCTCCTGCCCCTGGAACAGCAGTGCAGATGATCAGCAGCAGCCACTGGGTCCTTCGGGCAGGGAGGCAGGAGTGTGGCGCACCGCCAGATGAGAAATTGCATCCCTAGTGCACGGCAGGGCTAATTAGCTTGCTAAGGGGGCTTTGTCAACGTTCACTGAGAATGTGGTCATGACAGTCAGGTAGCGATTCCCACTTGGCCTGACTTGAGTGTGGAAGGCTCTCTGCTGTCAGCACTGGCTGCTTTTGGAGGTGGGTCCACCGCTGGGCACACTCAGGTATGTGCAGTCGTACTGTCTGTGCAGGAAGTAGCTGAGCCTGAAGGAAGAGGGACAGACTGGCAGGAAACCTGACAGGGAGCTGAGTGGAGTGAGGCAGATGTGTGTACATAAAGACACCTGTCAGGAGGAGTATAAGGTGGTAAAGAACTAAGCAAGAGAACCAGAACAGAAAGGAAAGATGCTACTGCGTCTCCCAGGAAGCAGCGTCTCAGGCAAGTCAGCCAACCTCTCTGGGCCAGAGTGCTGTATCCAAGGTACGCAGGGCAGAGTGTGCATGAAACACTTCAGAGAAGCGGCCTGTGCAGGCCGCCAGGCCAGGACGGCAAAGAAAAGAGCCAGTGCTCTCAACGGGAGCACTTTCACCCCACTCCCCAGGGGACATGTGGTAACATCTGGAGACATTTTTGGTGGTCTCATCTGAAGGGGTGCTAGTGGCATTTAGTAGGTGGAAGCCAGGGATGTTGCTAAACGTACTATAATGCACAGGGCAGCCCCGTAACCAACAGAGGATTCTGTGGCCCCAAAGCATCACCATTGCCGAGACCCTGAGCTCAAGGAACAGGCTCAGACCTGCATTCTCTGGGATGTGGGATCTGGGGAGAGCTGTGTACCTCCTTATCTGAAAGATGGGGATAATGAACCTTAGCCATGCTGAGTGTGGTGCCTCATGCCTATAATCCCAGCAGTTTGTGAGGCTGAGGCAGGCAGATCACCTGAGGCCGGGAGTTCAAGATCAGCCTGACCAACATAGTGAAACCCTGTCTCTACTAAAAATACAAAAATTAGCCAGGCATGGTGGCGCATGCCTGTAAGCTCAGCTACTCGGGAGGCTGAGGCTGGAGAATCACTTGAACCCGGGAGGTGGAGGTTGCAGTGAGCCGAGATGGTGCCACCGCACTCCAGCCTGATCGACAGAGCAAGACACTGTCTCAGAACAAAACAAAACAAAATTACCTGTGCCTCTCATCATACAACTTTATGAGGCCCACTCCCCCAATACACAGGAAAACTGCTAACTTTCTAAAGGGCTCTTTCTTCAGCTTTTCTTAGTTTGAAACCTTCATGTTACTAAAGCATCCAGCATGGTGACTGGCATATAGCAAGTGCTCAACAAATATGAAAAAGAGAAAAGCAATACAGTAGTTTAAAAAAAAAATAGCCCACTTCCCCTCTTTGGCCAGTTTCTTCCATATCTCTGGGTCTGATTTTTTGCCTAGCCTTTCTATAAAGTTCTACCCAGACAGAGGGTAGTGATGTTAACAGAGGCTATCTTGAAAGCCCTCGAGGGATCAGAGATAGGATTAACCATACCCTAAGGACAGGTAGCTAAGGAGATGGGAAGTTTTGCCAAATCACAAGGGGCAGGCTCCCAGACCCATCCAGGAGTCCTGTGCTTCCTGCCCTTATGGGGCAGAAGCAAGTGTGGCAGCCACACCAGGGGCTCAGCTCACTGGGAGGTTAGGCTTCCCAAAGAGCTGCACCAGCTGTGAACACTTACAGAAGCTGACTCAGAAAGTGAGACAGCAGCTTGGTGGTGGTGTGCAGTGGTGGGCAGTGAAGCCAGACCCCAGCCCAGAGTGCTGCTTTATCCTGTTCCTCCTAGAGCCCTTCCAATGTAACCAGCCTTGCGGAAGCTGCTGTGCAGGGACCAAGGGCATGATCCACCCTTGAACTTGCCATCCAACTGGGAGGGCCAGATGTACCCTTGAGATTTGATGAGTAAGAGACTACTTCACAAAGTATGTGCAAGTGCTGGAACAGAGGGCAGGCGTACTCACAGCTGACAAGCCAAGAGGCAGAACAGAGTGGGCCGGTGCCTAGGCAGACAGGCAAACATGAAGAGCTGCATTTTGTGAGTTCAAGATCCTTGCCATCTCGGACTACAGTTTCTGTCTCAAGCCTTTTAGAGCGGGTGGGGCCAGACACCATCTTGTCCACACTGCTATGAGGATGAGGACATGGGCCAGCAGGGAGACGCACCCTGCCTGGGCACTCCTGCCTTGTGGCTGGCCCTCTTCCCACTATGCCAAGTTGCTTCCTCTCTAACATATGGTCTCCCCATCATTTCTACCAAGAAAGTGTGAAAAACCCCATCTTGGCACATGGAGAAACTGAGGCAGAAAGGAAGGCCTGGCTTAAGGCCTCAGTGACTTGGAGATTCCAATCAAGGATCCTTCCAGATTAGATGTCAGGGCAGGGGAGGGACCTGGGTGTGCTTTGGGTCTAGAGGGGGTAAAGGGACAAAGCAGGGCCTGCTCTTCTGGTAAGGGAGGCACAGATGCCCTTGGCTGACTTGCTTGGAGGCCAGTCCCTTCCCCAGGCCACCTCCCTCATCCCCAGAGGCACCCACCCTCCACACCAGAGAGTGATCTCTTTGTCCCATTGCAATTGACACATCTCATGTCCCATACCTTCAAGGTGTCCCCCTCGAGCTGAGGTGTAACACCCCCACACCCCACCTCTGCCTTCTCCCTTCCCTCCCCTCCAGAATGAGTTCGTGCCACACTGCCTGGCCTTGATACCTAAGGAAGCACTTCCCAGAAGCATTTCATCTTCATAAAAGCTCAGGGAGGTGGGCCAGAGGCCCTTCTCCACACGCCCTAGAAGCCAGCCTTGGGATTAACAGAGAAGACCCTGGGGACAGGCTCACCCTTCTTTTCCCTTCCCCTCCCCACTGCCAGAGAGATCAGTCTCCTCAATGGCCGCCACATGTGGTCCCTACTTCCCGCTTCCTCAGAAGCAGTGCCTGGCTCCTGCAGCCCAGCCAGAGCAGCCCCTTTTCTGGCTCTCACATCAACTGCCTTGCAGACATCTGTACCTCTCCCCCAGGTGCTGGTAGTGTCCTGCGGTTTTTTAGACGGAAAGAAAGAGGATGAGAGTTTGGTTCAGAGGTCAGAGGGCAAGAAAGTCTGCCCCATGGCTCTTTCACAGGGCTTGGATCCCCATCGCCCCGCCCGCAGGGCCGGCTCACAGAGTCTGCAGTTTGGCAATTTCTCCCAGGTCCATTCACAAACTCTCCTCGGCCCTCTCCAGTCACCCAAGTGGGGAGGGCAGAGTGGAACTGCTTACTGGGTCTCCCGGCCCAGCCTCATGGCAATTAGGCTGACCTGCTCTGGCGAGGCACAGGCTCCTAAAAATGGCCTGACGCTCGCAGGAGGCGAAGGCCCGTCTTTGGCCAAAGCGTAACCTGGAAGCCCCGGTCGGTGAAGGGGTCCGAGGACCCCGTTAGAGTTGGGGGAAAAAAGGCAAATGCTCCCGTCCTCAGGGCCCAGCCTCCCACACCCCCAATCCCCTCTCAGCCAAGCCCCCTCCCTGCCTTGGGCTGTAAACCAAAGTTTACTGACCGAGGGAAGGAACAGTCCCAGGTAAAGGCACTATAAGGACCCCCACCTAGGTCTGCAGCAGGCAGCAGCCGAGAAGGCCTGGACCACTCACGCTGAGACTGCCAGGACGGCACCGGGCGGGGAAAGAGACCTCAGTATGAGTGCTCTCAGAACAGCAGCAACAAATTCTGCCCCTCACTGGGGGAGGCCGCGGGATCTTCCCCTCATTCAAGTCTAGTTCGGGAGCCTGCAGGGACAGGGCCAGGAAGACCACCGTAGCCAGTGCCCCTGCAGTTCCGGCTGCACCTTACACCTGGAGGTCGGCAGCTAGAGCAAGACTGGAACTTGGGATCCCAGGCTCAGGGTCCCGCCCTCTTCCCTTTTATTCCATCAATCTCTTGGGTGGGGAGCAATGGGGGGGAACCAGAAGCACCAGGAAGCCTGGGAAAGGAGAAGCCACTGCGGCTGCTCCAGATACCCCACCCCATTAAGGTTTAAAGAATGGCCCTCACCCCATCTGGCGACCAGCGGAGGGAGTGGGGCACAAAGGCGAGCAGACACTGGTCATGCTTCCACTTCATGTAAACAAGGAGGCCGTGGCACTGACCCCCGCCCAGCCACCGACAGTCTGGCGGAGGCGTGTGACTGAGATGCTTCGGACCCTCTCATTTGGGATCCAGGGTCCCTGAGACCAGGACAGAGGCTGCAAGGCAGGAGGCCAGTTGGAGTCTGATGTGCAAACTGGTGCAGTGTGCGACCTGAGCTCTCCACGACACAGGGCAGGGCAGGTGAACATCCACACGTCCTGCCCACCACCATCCTGCAGCTCAGGAAATCACGCAGTTGCTGGGCTTGGCAGAACTGGGACTTGTTTTACCTGCAGAGGCAAGGGACAGAGGTGGGGAAGGATGTAAGTGAAACGCTTGGTGGATTCAGCTTCAGTCCCTACCCTGTGTGCTGTCCACATCTCCAGTTGAGGGGCTGGGGTCACTGTCTCCTTCCCAAGCTGCTGATCTGGAAAGCAAGTCAGTAGAGGGCACCTGGGAAAGCAGAAGGGAAGATTCTGCCTGTCCCAGCAGCCTTGGCAGGAGCCCCACTGGGTGGGACATCAAGGTGACCACCATCTCCTGACCAAAGACAGGTGGGGGAAGGATCCAGTCTGCAGAATCGATGATGACAACTATCAACTCCAAATCTTGGCTGCTCTGTGTAAGGACTAGCCATTTTTTGGTTTCTTTACTTTTCTAATAAACTTGCCTTCACACACACATACACAAAAGTCTCGCCAAGAGGCCGCTCATTACCAGCTAATACATGCAGCTCCACAGCCTGCAAAGTAAGACCGTGGTCCTTCTCTCCGGTTCCCCTCCCCAGCTGCCCCATTCTACTGCTGAGGTGTCCACAGCTCCCAGAGCCAGCCGGCAATAGCGACGGAACCTGGCCTTCCCAGTCCAGTTCCAGCTCCTTCTGCCACAGGCCTCCTAGGCTGGAAGAAGGAAAACTGGCGCCTCAGGAAGGGCTGGCGCTGGCCAAGAGCTGCCACCGTGGGATGGGTCACACTGCTTAGGGCGCGGCTTTGAGGGGAGGATGGAGAGGAACGCGCTGCCTGTAGGGAGGGAAGGGGGAGACAAAGCTGCCCCCCTTCCAGCCAGAGAAGCTGATTTCTCCTCTTCCCCAGGCCTCTACCATTCCTTCCCACTCCCTTTACAGTCCTCAGATGAGGCCTGCGGTTCCTTTGGCTGGATTCCTGCTCTCGGACCTCTGGAGGGAGTGTGGAGGAGTAGCAAGGCAGGCCTGACACCTGTGGGCCTGCAAGGTGTCGGGCGTTGAAGGGGGGAGGCTATGTCCTCAGAGCGCCGGCTGCCTTTCCCCAGGTGGAAGGCACTCGTGTTATTTCCTGCCAGTTCCCCTCCACACAGCAAGGGCTGCCTCCCTGGTGCTCACACAACCTTCCAGTTTCACTTCAGCTGTGAATTTAATTAAGGCCACGTCTGCCTCCTTTCCTGGATCATGAGCACGACCCGCCGGACAGAGTGCAACTTAGAGCCCTCCCCTGCCACACAGGCTGCTGCTCCTGCCCACTGCACTGTGACCCATGGCCTCAGGCCGCATCCATCCAGGCAGACTGAACGAGCTCTTCGGGACTGACCACAAATCCAGCTGTACCCTCATTAAGGGTGTTCCCCCACCCTTGGGCAGGAGGTTGCACCCAAAGAGCTCCATGGCCAAGGTGCTGGGGGTCACCTTCCGCAGTGATGCCAAGCGCGTCTGGGTGGCTCTGCTAGTGGGATGCAACGCGGCCGTCCTAGACTCACTCGCTGCTGCAATGGATACAACCATCCCCACTTCCCCTCCTTAGCTGGTTTCATTTGCGTGGCCCACTAAGCAGATGTCAGTTCCTCCCCAGAGGCAGCAGCATTTTGGAGGCAGGTAAGCAAATCAACCTCTGGATCGTTAAACAGGGGAGTGGTATAGCTGGACATGGAATGGCGGGTGGGGGTGGGGGTAGCTGCTTCCCAAGCCTGCACACCGCCCAGCTGGCTGCCTCCAGGAGAAGCCTGGGTAAGGCAGGGGCAGGGCCCGTCTTCACCAGCACCATGCTCCCCACTTTTTTGTAAGGCAGGGTGAAAGCCTGGAGAGAGCACCTAGACTCAGAATTCATTTCCTAGCCCCGGACAGGACAGAGAAACTGGCCTGGCTTGAGGACAAACTGTGTGTCCCCGGTCATTCCCTGAGTGCTCACATATTGGGAGTTGACCACGTGTGAGGAGTCAGCCCTGCTCAGGTGAACGGGGAAGGTGTATAAATGGCCAGAATAGTCTTTTTTACAAAGTATGCGTGGCCTGGGAGCTTCAGAGGTGACACCAAGGTGGAGCTGAAAATGGGTGCAGGGTGGGAGGAGGGGCCGCTCAGCGGAGTGAAGCCGTGTGACATAAGCATGGGGTGAGGGTGGCAGCCTGGGGCACTCGGGACCTGCAGTCAGTCTGGTTCGCTGCCAGGTAAGGTGGTGCGGGCGAGAGGGAGGCAGAGGTCACCCACACAGAAGCCATGACAAGGACAATGATGTGCAAGCTTCATGCACAGGTTCCAGGGCTTCGCATTCCCCGTATCGGGAAGAGTCTTCCCTCGGCTGTCCACAGGGCCCTCCTCCCTCCATTCAAGTTTTGCTCTGAGGCTCCTTGGTTAGGGAGGCCTTCCCTGACACCCTTCATAGAAGGGCCATCCCCCCCCAATCCTGGTCTCTGCCCAGGGTAACATGCTCCATAAAAGCAGGAACTATGTTCATTCTGTTCACGGCTGTGCCAGGAACTCAGAGCAGGGCCTGGCACAGAGCAGACACTTCGTAGATACATATTTACTGAATAAAATGCATGAGACGGCAATGGCGAGCTACTTAGGGGTTTAGCGCAATCCTAGTAATAACAGTAATAACAGCAGCAGATGCACCAGATGCAGCAAGAGCAGGAGAGAGATCTGAGACCTGCAGCCCCAAGGGATGACACAGGAGAACAAGTCCCCCAGTCCAGAAGCCCAGCAGCCACGCTCTACAGAGCCAGATCACACTGCCAGCCAGCCAGGGGGCCATCCACACATAAATCCAGGGACCCCAGGAGAGTTCTGGAAAGGGACTGTCACTGCAGGTCACCTCAGAGAAACTGGGAAGCAAAGCACAGGTCCAGGGGCTCTGGGGCAGGAAAGGACCCTGAGGCACTCTGGGAAGCAAGTTGCTGCTCTCGTCTTAGTCCCCACGACACCAGGGGAAAGGGTCGGTCCTCTATCTGGGGCTCCGGCTCTTCCAAACACTTTTTTTTGTTTTTTTGGTTTTTTTTTTGAGACAGAATCTTGCTCTGTCGCCCAGGCTGGAGTGCAGTGGTGCGATCTCTGCTCACTGTAACCTCTGCCTCTCAGGTTCAAGAGATTATCCTGTTTCAGCCTCCTGAGTAGCTGGGACTACACGCAAGTGCCACCATGCCCAGCTAATTTTTGTATTGTTAGTAGAGACGGGATTTCACCGTGTTAGCCAAGATGATCTCAATCTCCTGACCTGGTGATCTGCCCGCCTAGGCCTCCAAAAGTTCTGGGATTACAGGCGTGAGCCACCGAGCCCGGCCCAAACAGTCTTTAAAGGTGCAGGGAAACGGTGCCGACCCAAGCCTTCTGGAGACGGCTATGACATCTGCAGAAGGCCGGGGAGGCAGGAGACCACACTGCCCTTTCCACCCTGGGCGGCCATGGACACAGGGCCTGGCCTGTCCGAACCTTGGGGGTCTCATTGTGCGATGCTATCATCAGGCTGGATGGCAGCGAGGAGGACGCCAGTTGCATGTGATGGCATATGGCACCATGTCTCTCACCACTTCAAAAGTGTTGGCCATTTCCCAGTCATCTCCCTGGGGGAACTGGGTGGGGTCTCAGGCACAGCATGGGGACCTCCTCCCCTAGGCTGGCAGCACTCCAAGGGCAGGGCCTCATCTGTGTCTCCTCAGTCGTTGTGGAGTCTGCTGGTCTGAGGACCCTCTACACTGGGGAAGCTACACTGGAAAATGAGGGCCCTAATTTAAAATGCAGAGTCCTAAGCCCCGCCCAGCAGTACAGACTCTATTTGTTGGATTTTATTTTTATCTTTAAAAATTTTATTATTATTTTGAGATGGAGTCTTGCTCTGTCACCCAGGCTGGAGTACAGAGGCACGATCTCAGCTCACTGCAGCCTCCGCCTCCTGGGTTCAAGCAATTCTCCTGCCTCAGCCTCCCAAGTAGCTGGGATTACAGGTTTGTGCCACCATGCCCGGCTAATTTTTGTATTTTTAGTAGAAACAGGGTTTCACCATGTTGGCCAGGCTGGTCTCCAACTCCTGACCTCAGGTGATCTACCTGCCTTGGCCTCCCAAAGCGTGTTTGTTGCATTTTAAAATTCATATTACTTTTACTTTTTTTTGATACAGGGTCTCTCTGTCATCCAGACTGCAGCGCAGTGACTCAATCACAGCTGACTGCAGCCTCGACTTCCCGGGTTCAAGTGATCCTCCTGCCTCCACCTCCTAAGTAGCTGGGACTACAGGCACATGGCACTATCCCCAGTTAATTAAAAAAATTTTTATTTAAGAGACAGGGTGTTGCTATGTTGACCAGGCTGGTCTAGAACTTCTGGGCTCAAGTGATCTTCCCAGCTTGGCCTCCCAAAGCACTGGGATTACAGGCATGAGCCACCGCGCCTGGCCTCGTTGCATTTTTACCAAGGCTCTCCACTGAGGCTGTTCTGTGAGGTTGGGGGTCCCTGACCCAGGGAGCCTGTGTGGAGCTCATGGAGGGCACAGAAGCTCCAGAAGAAGACATGAGCACTCCCAGCAGGTAAGGGCTGAGGGAAGACGCAGAAGGAAGAGGTGCCTAGCTTCTGCCACTAGAGGGCGCCGTGAACCTTGAAACCGCTGGGCGCCCGTGGCCCCCAGCTGGATCCCCAGGCCCAGAGGAGGAAGCAACTTCCCTAAGGTTCTCCCAAAGGCCACACCTGGGTTTGCAAAAATTTGCATGCTGTTTGACAACTATATATTCCTTATCAAGCAATTTTACAGGCTGTCAGCTCTGAGCTTCTTCTATTTTTCCTCTTATGACAGAACCTGTCATCAACCCAGGTTCTCCCTTGACAAGAGGGCAGCAGAGACAGAAAGAACAGAGGCAGAATCTGAACTCCAGGGGACCTCGGAAACCCTCCCTGGTGCAACCCCTCCTCTTCTAGATGAGGACACAGCCCCAGGGAGGGGACAGATGTGTCCTGGGTACAGGGAGCAATGTGTCCCGTGCTGAGAGCCAGGTGGCAGCTGCTCTGGGAGGTTCTGAACATTTACCAGGGGAAGGGGACGCTTGCCCTGTGTGGGGGTCCAAAGGCAGGAGCTCAGGTTCTCACCGATTCCCACCGTGGGAGTCCCATGCTCTCCGGGCCCCACATTCTCACACATGCAGTCCTGGCTGCTTAGTTGCTGCTGCCTGAGGGGAAACACTGAAGCAGCCCCACTTGGTGTGGGAGGCTGGAGGCCATGAAAAAGGGCCTCTTAGGAGAGGAGCTCCTGGCCAGGCACAGTGGCTTGTGCCTATAATCCCAGCGCTTTGGGAGGCCCGGAGGTAGGAGGATCACTTGAGGCCAGGAGACCAGCCTGGGCAACATGGTGAGACCCTGTTTATACAATTTAAAAAATTAGCCAGGCTTGGTGGCACACACCTGTGGTCCCAGCTACTCAGGATGCTGAGGTGGGAGAA